>NC_045447.1:77027774-77343919 GCF_002776525.5 Piliocolobus tephrosceles | reverse complement strand
ATTACGTTTATTGATTTGCGAATGTTGAACCAGCCTTGCATCCCAGGGATGAAGCCCACTTGATCATGGTGGATAAGCTTTTTGATGTGCTGCTGAATCCGGTTTGCCAGTATTTTATTGAGGATTTTTGCATCGATGTTCATCAGGGAGATTGGTCTAAAATTCTCTTTTTTTTGTTGTGTCTCTGCCAGGCTTTGGTATCAGGATGATGTTGGCCTCATAAAATGAGTTAGGGAGGATTCCCTCTTTTTCTATTGATTGGAATAGTTTCAGAAGGAATGGTACCAGCTCCTCCTTGTACCTCTAGTAGAATTCAGCTGTGAATCCATCTGGTCCTGGGCTTTTTTTGGTGGGTAGGCTATTAATTGTTGCCTCAATTTCAGAGCCTGCTATTGGTCTATTCAGGGATTCAACTTCTTCCTGGTTTAGTCTTGGAAGAGTGTACGTGTCCAGGAAATTATCCATTTCTTCTAGATTTTCTAGTTGATTTGCGTACAGGTGTTTATAGTATTCTCTGATGGTAGTTTGTATTTCTGTGGGGTCGGTGGTGATATCCCCTTTATCATTT
Organism: Piliocolobus tephrosceles; assembly: GCF_002776525.5. Taxonomy (NCBI): domain Eukaryota; kingdom Metazoa; phylum Chordata; class Mammalia; order Primates; family Cercopithecidae; genus Piliocolobus; species Piliocolobus tephrosceles. The sequence continues at coordinate 77,343,351 of NC_045447.1, read as the reverse complement.
TTTATTGCGTCTATTTGATTCCTCTCTCTTTTCTTCTTTATTAGCCTTGTTAGCGGTCTGTCAATTTTGTTGATCTTTTCAAAAAACCAACTCCTGGATTCATTGATTTTTTGGAGGGTTTTTTGTGTCTCTATCTCCTTCAGTTCTGCTCTGATCTTAGTTATTTCTTGCCTTCTGCTAGTTTTTGAATGTGTTTGCTCTTGCCTCTCTAGTTCTTTTAATTGTGATGTTAGAGTGTCAATTTTAGATCTTTCCTGCTTTCTCTTGTGGGCACTTAGTGCTATAAATTTCCCTCTACACACTGCTTTAAATGTGTCCCAGAGATTCTGGTATGTTGTATCTTTGTTCTCATTGGTTTCAAAGAACATCTTTATTTCTGCTTTCATTTCGTTATGTACCCAGTAGTCATTCAGGAGCAGGTTGTTCAGTTTCCATGTAGTTGAGCGGTTTTGATTGAGTTTCTTAGTCCTGAGTTCTAGTTTGATTGCACTGTGGTCAGAGAGATAGTTTGTTATAATTTCTGTTCTTTTACATTTGCTGAGGAGTGCTTTACTTCCAATTATGTGGTCAATTTTGGAATAAGTGTGATGTGGTGCTGAGAAGAATGTATATTCTGTTGACTTGGGGTGGAGAGTTCTATAGATGTCTATTAGGTCCACTTGGTGCAGAGATGAGTTCAATTCCTGGATATCCTTGTTAACTTTCTGTCTCGTTGATCTGTCTAATGTTGACAGTGGAGTGTTGAAGTCTCCGATTATTATTGTATGGGAGTCTGAGTCTCTTTGTAAGTCTCTAAGGACTTGCTTTATGAATCTGGGTGCTCCTGTATTGGATGCATATATATTTAGGATAATTAGCTCTTCCTGTTGAATTGATCCCTTTACCATTATGTAATGGCCTTCTTTGTCTCTTTTGATCTTTGATGGTTTAAAGTCTGTTTTATCAGAGACTAGGATTGCAACCCCTGCTTTTTTTTGTCTCCATTTGCTTTGTAGATCTTCCTCCATCCCTTTATTTTGAGCCTATGTATGTCTCTGCATGTGAGATGGGTCTCCTGAAGACAGCAGACTGATGGGTCTTGACTCTTTATCCAGTTTGCCAGTCTGTGTCTTTTAATTGGAGCATTTAGTCCATTTACATTTAAGGTTAATATTGTTATGTGTGAACTTGATCCTGCCATTATGATATTAACTGGTTATTTTGCTCATTAGTTGATGCAGTTTCTTCCTAGCCTTGATGGTCTTTACATTTTGGCATGTTTTTGCAATGGCTGGTACCGGTTGTTCCTTTCCATGTTTAGGGCTTCCTTCAGGGTGTCTTGTAAGGCAGGCCTGGTGGTGACAAAATCTCTAAGCATTTGCTGATCTGTAAAGAATTTTATTTCTCCTTCACTTATGAAACTTAGTTTGGCTGGATATGAAATTCTGGGTTTAAAATTCTTTTCTTTAAGAACGTTGAATATTGGCCCCCACTGTCTTCTGGCTTGTAGATTTTCTGCCGAGAGATCTGCTGTCAGTCTGATGGGCTTCCCTTTGTGGGTAACCCGACCTTTCTCTCTGGCTGCCCTTAAGATTTTTTCCTTCATTTCAACTTTGGTGAATCTGGCAATTATGTGTCTCGGAGTTGCTCTTCTGGAGGAGTATCTTTGTGGCGTTCTCTGTATTTCCTGAATTTGAATGTTGGCCTGCCCTGCTAGGTTGGGGAAGTTCTCCTGGATGATATCCTGTAGAGTGTTTTCCAATTTGGTTCCATTTTCCCCCTCACTTTCAGGCACCCCAATCAGAAGTAGATTTGGTCTTTTGACATAATCCCATACTTCTTGCAGGCTTTGTTCATTTCTTTTTCTTCTTTTTTCTTTTGGTTTCTCTTCTCGCTTCATTTCATTCATTTGATCCTCCATTGCTGATACTCTTTCTTCCAGTTGATCGAGTCGGTTACTGAAGCTTGTGCATTTGTCACGTATTTCTCGTGTCATGGTTTTCATCTCTGTCATTTCGTTTATGACCTTCTCTGCATTAATTAGTCTAGCTGTCAATTCTTCCACTCTTTTTTCAAGATTTTTAGTTTCTTTGCGCTGGGTACGTAATTCCTCCTTTAGCTCTGAGAGGTTTGATGGACTGAAGCCTTCTTCTCTCATCTCATCAAAATCATTCTCTGACCAGCTTTGATCCGTTGCTGGCGATGGGCTGTGCTCCTTTGCAGGAGGAGATGCGCTCTTATTTTTTGAATTTCCAGCTTTTCTGCCCTGCTTTTTCCCCATCTTTGTGGTTTTATCTGCCTCTGGTCTTTGATGATGGTGACGTACTGATGGGGTTTTGGTATAGGTGTCCTTCCTGTTTGATAGTTTTCCTTCTGACAGTCAGGACCCTCAGCTATAGGTCTGTTGGAGATTGCTTGATGTCCACTCCAGACCCTGTTTGCCTGGGTATCAGCAGGAGAGGTTGCAGAAGATAGAATATTGCTGAACAGTGAGTGCACCTGTCTGATTCTTGCTTTGGAAGCTTCCTCTCATGGGTGTACTCCACCCTGTGAGGTGTGGGGTGTAAGACTGCCCCTAGTGGGGGATGTCTCCCAGTTAGGCTACTCAGGGGTCAGGGACCCACATGAGCAGGCAGACTGCCCCTTCTCAGATCTCAGCCTCCGTGTTGGGAGATCCACTGCTCTCTTCAAAGCTGTCAGACAGAGTGGTTCGCGTCTGGACAGGCCTCTGCTGCTTTAGCTGAGCCCTGTCCCCAGAGGCGCAGTCTACAGAGACAGGCAGGTTTCCTTGAGCTGCTGTGAGCTCCACCCAGTTCGAGCTTCCCAGCGGCTTTATTTACCTACTTAAGCCTCAGGGATGGCGGGCGCCCCTCCCCCAGCCTCGCTGCTGCCTTGCGGTTAGATTGCTGCAGACTGCTGTGTTACAAGGAGGGAGGCTCCGTGGGCGTGGGACCCTCCCGGCCAGGTGTGGGATATAATCTCCGGTGTGCTGGTGTTACAGGGCAGTATTGGGGTGGGAGTTACCCGATTTTCCAGGTGTTGTGTGTCTCAGTTCCCCTGGCTAGGAAAAGGGACTCCCTTCCCCCTCGCGCTTCCCAGGTGAGGCGATGCCTCGCCCTGCTTCAGCTCTTGCTGGTCGCTGGTCGGGCTGCAGCAGCTGACCAGCACTGATTGTCTGGCACTCCCGAGTGAGATGACCCCAGTACCTCAGTTGAAAATGCAGAAATCACCCGTCTTCTGTGTCACTCACGCTGGGAGATGGAGACTGAAGCTGTTCCTATTCGGCCATCTTGCTCCGCCCCCTCCCATTCTGTGTATTGTTGTTTTACTTTCCTGAAGGTATCATTTGTAGCACAAAAGTTTTAATTTTGAAGTAGTCTAATTTGCCTGATTTTTCTTTTGTGTCTTGTGCCATGTGGAAATGTGGTTTTAGCAACATGGATATCTTTCTTGGTTTTATAGCAAGAGCAGGTTCTCTTGAAATAATTGAACAGGGCCAAATTGGAATGAGTTGAGGGATAAATGGAAGGCAATAAAATGGAAATGGCTACGTACATTCTTTCAAAAAGAGGCCAGATAGGCTGTGGCTAGAGGGAAATGTGGGATTAAGAGGTTTTACATTTTAGATGGGAAGGACATTAATTTAGCACGTCCTTTGTATCTATGGATTCCACATTTAATATGTCATAGAATGAGGTCCAGAAAGTTTTCCTGGATTCGATGATGCTTGAGCTGAGCCTCGTAGAATGAGTAACTAGATAGGAGATGGATGATTGGAAGAAAGATTAGCATATATTAAGGCGTGGAAAATTATTTATTGGTACTTTAGAAATGTTCCTTAGAAGCAGAGAAATAAATTACCTTCTTTAGAATATTGCACATAGAGATGAATGTACAGAAAAGTCAGAATATTTCTAAATGGAATTGTTTTAATCACAAAGGAATTATTAGGAGTTGAAGCTGGCCTAACAAAATAATATACAGAAGTATGTTTGCATAATGAAAATAGCTTCCAACAGAATGTAACAATTTCCAAAATTCAGGTAAATTTTGGAGCACAGCATCATAGGAAATATTTGTAGCACAGTTCAATATATGCCAAAATATTATCTTATAAACCATTAACTCTGGTATATGAAATAAAGAACAGGAATTTTTAGAGACTCTTATTAACTAGACTGAGGATTCATTTCATTAAGGGAAGAAGATTAACATCATCTTTTTAAACACTGATGATAACTTCAGTGTGTGGATATATTTATATCATCAAACAAAATCTTAAAGTTTTATACTGTATGGATGGGGGTTATGTCAACTTACTCCACTTGGCCACTGTGTTGTAATGCCTACTTCATCACGGAAAAAGGTGGTAACTTCTTTTTCAATTTTTAGATTTATCTTCCAATTTTTGTTTTGTTTTTCTGTATGTGCTTTTGTATCTGCAGCTACAAGACATTCTTACCAAAATGTATTCGAGCAAAGATCCAAGACTATCATATTTTGACAAGGAAGCGAATAAGGTACAGATTTCGCAGATTTATTCAGCAGTTCAGCCAATGCAAAGCCACTGCCAGAAACTTGAAACTTAAGTATCTTATAAATCTGGAAACCCTGCAGTCTGCCTTCTACACAGAGAAATTTGAAGTAAAAGAACCTGGAAGTGGTCCTTCAGGTGAGGAGATTTTTGCAACCATTATAATAACTGGAAACGGTGGAATTCAGTGGTCAAGAGGGAAACATAAAGAAAGTGAGACACTGACAGAACAGGTAATCCTTAATGATATGTTCTTGTTCTTTGTTATTTTAAGTAGAATGGAAATAAAGTAATTTTAATCATTTGCAACATGGTCTTGCACTTCTCCCATTTGATAGAAGTGGAAGTTTTTAATAGTGTGAAGCTATCAAGGTCATATAATTCTTTGCCTGCTATTCTTAAATGGTTTTTCATTTAATTTTTTATGACAAAATAATTAGCAATGACTATATTATAGTTTCAGAAAGGTATCGAATTCTAATAGTGATTTTAAAGGAGTTTTGCCTTTCTTTCACTATTAGTGATAACAGAAGGCATAATTATAAAACTCGTTAACTAGAAAAGATTAATATTAATTGATTTTATGATAATGTATACCTGCTAAATAATTTATTTTTTTAGGTTTGCATTGCAAGTTTTAAATTTATTAGTATCCGTGTTGTTCATAGATTGTTACTAGAGATTTAGAGGGATGGTTTTTTAATTTTTCATCTTTGGTAGTCTCATTTCCAGTTTTCTGGCAGTGGTTTCTACTAATGTTAATTGAATTGAAGAGTGCCATAGCACATTTTAGATTCCTGGCATCACTTAATGCTCTCATTTTTAAGTCAAACAAGATACAGCATAGTCTTAGGGTTAGATTGATAGACGAAATCATATTTAATAACTTATCAATACCTTTATTTTAAAGAATTTGGAATGAATGTTGTCTTCTTCATAAGTCTTGTTTTACAATGGCTCCATAAATTCTATGTTTTTAATTTTACATGCTTTTAAATTATAGGATTTACAGTTATATTGCGATTTTCCTAATATTATTGATGTCAGTATTAAGCAAGCAAACCAAGAGGGTTCAGATGAAAGCCGAGTTGTAACTATCCATAAGCAAGATGGTAAAAATCTGGTAAGTTTGCTTTATGATTGAATAATGGTTTCATTTTATAATTCTCAGAAATATGTATTTTAGAATCTTAGTACCAAAATTATTTTCTGGTAGGAATTTTGATTGTAGTTTAAAATATAACTCTAAACATAAACATCAGTTCAGTAAACTTTTTGATAACATCTAGCTTTTTGTATTACTATCAACACCATCTTCCTACAGAGTTTCTTGTACATTACCGTACTTTTTTTACTCATTTTTATGATTAGCAAAGCACCAGTTACTTTCTCCCCTATCTCTACTCTAGATTATACTAGTTCTCTGATGTAACGCTCACCCCTAAAATATTTTATCAACAGAGATGTATATGTGCCAGTTAAACTGCCTAATTAAAGGAGAAAAATAAAACAATGATGTCTGGAACTTATATAACAAAATGTAAATCAATCCCAGGTCAGCCCCACCCAAGCTACAAGACATAGTTGATTCTAAAAGATTAACCCTTTCTCTTTTTTTAAATAGCTTCAGAAATCGAATTTATTTTAATATAAATGGAAGAAATGAATTATTTTATACTTTGCTCTTAAGTTTCTCATTTATCTGCTCTGTCTTCTTTTTAATTCAGATACTTCTTGACCCTTCCTGGCTTAAACTAGTCCTATTAATTTGTCCATTTATCTTAAGTATTTATATGGCTTACCTGTCTGGCTGTTCCAGGGTTATATTACCAAAATTATAACTAATTTGCAACTCACTTAATTCAGCATAGTTTTCTGTTCTTAGATAAAAATATGGTAGTACACCACTGCATAGTAGACTGTAAGCCTTTTGAAGGTAAGGATCATATTTTTATGTGTGTTTGTACCCCCTCCACCTTGCACAGTGTACCTACGGCCTAGTTTAGAAAAAGCTTGATAAATATTTTATGGATGCATGAAAGGATGATTAATTATCAACCTCAATGTGGATCTATAATAAATGTTTCTGGGAGAGCTTATTGATCTTAATGTGAACAAACTGTAGAAACCTAAAGAACTTCTCTGTGGGACTGTATTTGGACTTGGCTTAATTTTAAGTCTGCAATACAGAGAAGTTAAGTAACTTTCCAAGGGCACGGTGTTGGTTAAGTGGTAGGGCTATTTAAACTCAAATGCATGATTTGAAAACCTAAGCTCTTAAGTGTGACACTAACTTCTTTGCTGAGTATCTGTAAAGCTCCTTAAAAATATTACACTGACATTTTTTTGGAATTGTGTAACAAATTGGGAAGAGCTGACATTTCTGTCTCATATTAAATTTTCTTTTTTAGGGATATATTGTATTTCTCCTTATACCCAAGTATTGTTTTATGTTTTTCAGTAATTCTTGATCATTTTATTCATATTGACACATCATGTTTCTTTTTATTTCATTCATGATATATTATGCTTTTTCTGTTGTTTATTAAGATTAATACTTTTTCTCTGTGTATTTTCCTACCAAATTATATATGGATACAGGAAAATAATTTTTGCTTATTATTGCATTTTCCCAGTGTATTATGTGTTAGTAACATTTTGTTTTTACTATCGTTTTCCTCTTCATTCTAGCATTTATTTCTTTTTATAATTTTGGTAAAATATACATAATATAAAATTTAGCACCTTAACTATTTTTAAGTGTACAGTTTAGTAGTGTTAAGTATATTCACATTGTTGTGCATCCAATTTCCAGAACTCTTTTTATCTTGCAAAATTGAAGTCTATACTCATTAAATAAAAACTCACCATTTCCCCCTCTTCCCAGTCCTCACAACCACCATTCTACTTTCTTTTTTTATTTTGAGGTGGAGTCTCACCCTGTCATCCAGGCTGGAACACAATGGCGCGATCTTGGCTCACTGCAACCTGCACCTCCCGGGTTCAGACAATTCTCCTGCCTCAGCCTCCTGGGTAGCTGGGATTACAGGTGCATGCCACCATGCCTGGCTAATTTTTTTTATCTTTAGTAGAGACGGGGTTTCACCATGTTGGCCAGGCTGGTCTTGAACTCCTGACCTCGTGATCTGCCCACCTCAGCCTCCCAAAGTGCTGGAATTACAGGCGTGAGCCACTGTGCCCAGGCCCTCTACTTTCTTATTCTATGTATTTGACGACTCTAGATACCTCATAAAAGCAGGATCAGACAATACCGTCTTTTTGTGACAGGATTATTTCACTTAGTATAATATACTCAGGGTTCATTTGTATTACAGCATGTATCAGAATTTCCTTCATTTTTAATATATACATGTATTCTGTGTCATGTATATACCACATTTGTTTATTCATTCATCCATCAGTGAATATTCAGGTCGCTTTTTTACTTTTTGACAATTGTGAGTAATGCCGCTGTAAACATGGGTATACAAATATCTCTTCAAGACTTTGCTTTCAATTCCTTTGGAGATATACCTTCTACTAGTCCGTTCTCATACTGCCATAAAGATACTACCTGAGACTGGATAATTTATTTAAAAAGAGGGTTTAATTGACTCAGTTCTGCATAGCTGGCCCAGGAAACTTAAAATCATAGCAGAAGGTGAAGGGGAAGGAAGGCATGTCTTACATGGCAGCAGAAGAGAGAGAGTGTGCAGGGAAAGTGCCACTTTTAAATCAGCAGATCTCATGAGAACTCCTTCACTATCATGAGAACAGCATGGGGGAAACCATCCCCATGATTCAATCACCTCCCACCATGTCCCTCCCTTGACGCATGGGCAATTCGAGATGAGAGTTGGGTGGGGATGCAGAACCAAACCATGTCATACCTAGAAGTAGAATTGCTGGATCATATGGTACTTCTACTTGTAATTTTTAGGGAACCATCATGCTGTTTTCCACAGCAGCTGCACCATTTTACATTCCTACCAGGAGTACATTCTCCACATGCTCATCAAAACTTGTTATCTTCTGTTTTGTGATAGTAGCCGTCTGATGGGTGTGAAGTAGTATCTCATTGCGATTTTGATTCACATTTCTCTAATGATTAGTGTTACTGAGCATTTTTTCATATATGTAGTGCCATTTGTATATCTTCTTTGAAGAAATATATGTTCAAGTCCTTTGCTCATTTTTTAATCAGGTTTTTTGGCTGAATTATAGAAATTATTTGTGTATTCTGGATATTAATCCCTTTTCAAATACATGATTTGCAAATATTTTCTCCCATTCCATAGATTGCTTTTCACTATGTTGCTTGTGTCCTTTGATGCACAGTAGTTTTGTAGTTTTAGGTAGTTCAACTTTTGTTGCCTATTTTTCTTTTTACTTTTTGTTGAGCTATAACATGAACACAGTAAAGCACACTAATCTTACGTGTACAGCTCAATGAATTTTTACATATTTGTACATCTTTGTAGCCACACCCACCTCAAAAAACAGAATACTTCTCTTACTTCCAGAAGGTTTCCACATGCATCTTCCCACTTATTCACCTCCACCCCTAACTTGAGGTACCTATCATCTACCATCACTTAGTTTTATCTATTAATAAAGGTTGTATAAATGGAATGATACTGTATGTTTTCTTTTAAAATCTAGATTCTTTTACTTAGTATAATGTTTGAAGATTCATTTATGTTGTTACATGTGTCAGTTCACTCCTTTTTATTGCTGGGTAGTATAAATTTTACATTTATTCTGTTGATGGACATTTGGGTTGCTTTCAGTTTGGGACTTTTAGGGATAAATTTACTATGAACATTCTTATACATAATTTTTGGTGGACGCGTGCACTCATTTTTTTGTGTATATATACCTAGAGATGGGATTATTGAGTCATAGTGATAGCTTTAGTACACTACCAAACAATTTTTTGTACTTCTGTCAGTTCACTCTTCCTTTAGTAATGCATGATAATTACAGTTGTCTCATATCCCCATCAACTCTTAATTTTGTCCGTCTAAAAATATCTTAGTGTGTTTGGTAGATGTGTACTGGTAGCTCATTGTAGTTTTTATTTTCATTGCCCTGGTGAGTAATGATGTTGAGTACTTTTTCACTTACTTATTGTTCATCTGAATATCCTTCTTACAAAGTGCCTGTGACAGTCTTTTGCACGTTTCTCATTGGCTTGTCCCTTTCTGATCAATTTGTAGAGTCTTTATAGATTATAAGTCTTTTGTAGGATGTTTGCAAAATGTATATAGGCATATGTCAGATATTGCTAGTTCAGTTCCGGACCACTGCAATAAAGCAAATATTGCAATGAATTGAGTTGCATAATTTTTTTGGTTTCTCAGTCATATAAAAGTTATGTTTACACTATAATCAAGTCTACTAAGTGTGCAACAGCATTATGTCTTAAAAATTAATTTAAAACACTTGATTGCTAAAAAATCCTAACGATAATCTGAGCCTCCAGAGAGTTATAATCTTTCTGCTTGTGAGGGTATTACTTTGATGTTGATGGTGCTGACCGATCAGGGTGGTGGTTGCTTAAGGTTGGTTTGGCTGAAGCAATTTCTTAAGATGACAACATTTACTGCATCAATAGACTCTCCATTTCGTTAAAGATGTCCCTGTTGCATGTGACATTGTTTGGTAACATTTCACCCACCGTAGAATTTCTTTCAAAATGAGTCAGTCCTCTCAAACCCTGCCACTGCTTTATCTACTAAACTTTATTCTAAATCCTTTGCTGTCTTTTCAACAACATTCACAGCATCTTCACCAGGACTAGATTCCATCTCAAGAAACCGTTTTTTTAATGCTCATGCATAAGAAGCAACTTATCTGTCCAAATTTTATCATAAGATTGTAGCAATTGAGTCACATCTTTAGCTCTACTTCTAATTCTAGTTCTCTTGCTATTTCTGCCACATCCTACTGACGTCCTCCATTGAAGTCTTGAACTCCTCAAAGTCATCCATGAGGGTTGGAATCAACTTCTTCCAAATTCCTGATAATGTTAACACTTTGACCTTCTTCCATGAATCACCAGTATTCTTCCTGGCATCAAGAATGGTGAATCCTTTCTATAAGTTTTTCTATTTACCCAGCTCCATCAGAGGAATCACTATCTATGGCAGCTTAGCCTTACAAAATGTATTTCTTAGATAATAAGACTTGAAAATTGAAATTACTCCTTGATCCATGGGCTGCAGAACGGATGTTGTGTCACCAGGCATGAAAATAACATGAATATCCTTGTACATCATCAGATCTGTTGGGTGACCAGGTGCATTGTCAATGAGCAGTAATACTTTGAAAGCAATCTTTTTTTCTGAGCAGATCTCAACAATGGGCTTAAAATATTCAGTAAACCATGCTATAAACAACAGATGTGCTGTCATCCAAGCCTTGTTGTTCCATTTATAGAGCATAGGCAGAGTAGACTTAGCATAATTCGCAGAGCCCTGGGATTTTTGGAATGGTAAATAAGCACTGGTTTGAATTTCAAGTCACCAATGGCATTAGCCCTTAGCAAGAGGGTCAGCCTGTCCTTTGAAGCTTTGAAGGCAAGCACTGACTTCTCCTCTCTAGCTGTGGAAGTCCTAGATGGCATATTCTTCCAACAGAAGGCTGTTTTGTTTACATTTGAAAATCTGTTAGTGTCATCATCTTCATCAATGGTCCTTGCTAGATCTTCTGGATAACTTTCTGTAGCTTCCACGTCAGCATTTTCTGCTTCACTTTGCACACTAATGCTGTGGACATGGCTTCGTTTCTTAAACCTCATGAGCCAACCTCTGGTAGCTTCCAACATTTCTTCTGCAGCTTCCTCACCTCTCTCAACCTTCACAGAATTGAAAAGAATTAGGGTTTTGCTGTAGATTAGGCTTTGGCTTAAGGGAATGTTGTGGCTGGTTTGATCTTCTATCTAGAACTTTTCTGTGTATCATCAATAAGGTTGTTCACTTTCTTATAATTTATGTGCTTACAGTAGTAGCACTTTCAGTTTCCTTCAAAGACTTTTCCTTTGGATTCATAACTTGCCTTTTTAGTGCAAGAGACCTAGCTTTCAGCCTTTCTTGGCTTTCAGCATGCTTTCCTCACTAAGCTTAATCATTTCTAGCTTTTGGTTTAAAGTGAGAAATGGGTGAATCTTCCTTTCACTTGAATACTTAGAGGTCACTGTAGGATTATTAATTGGCCTAATTTCATTATTGTTGTGTTTGAGGGAATAGGGAGGCCTGAGGAGAGGGAAAAAGAAAGGGAAATAGCTATTCGATGGAGCAATCAGAACATATGGAAATTTATCACTTAAGTTCACCATCTTATATAGGCCCAGTATGTGGTGCCCCAAAACAATTACAGTTGACCCTTGGACATCACAGGTTTGAACTGTGTGGGTCCACTTATATGCAATTTTTTCAGCCAAACATTGATGGAAAATACAGTATTCACTGGATGTGAAAGTTGCATATATGTAGGGCTGACATTTTGCATATATGAGTTCTGCAGAGCTGATTTCAGGACTTGAATATGTTCAGATTTTGGTATATGCAGGGGTCCTGTAACTAATCTCCCTTGTATTCTGAGGGACAACTGTACAATAGATACATCAAAGGTCATTGATCACAAATAACCGTAACAGGTATAATAATAACAACGTTTAAATTTTGTGAAAATTACCAAAACGTGACACATAGATAGGAAGTAAGCATATGCTATTGGAAAAACTGCACTGATAGACTTGTACTTGCTCCACATAAGTTTGTCGGAAACCTTCAATTTGTTAAAAAAAAAAAAAAAAAAAAGTCATATCTGCAAGGAGCAATAAAGGGAAGTGTAGTAAACAAAATGTACCTGTATATCAATAAGAGGGATACCAGTTAGTGAACTGCTAGTTCAAAGGGTATGACTATTTACAACTTTGAAAGATTATTAAAATACTTCTCAAAAGGTGTTTCCAATGTATCTGTACACTTCTTTTCTTGTACCCTTTGCCAACATTGGATGTTATCAGTCTTTTAATTTTTCTGCCAAATCAATGGGTAAATAATGCTCTTCTGTTATATTTCATTTCCTTAATTAGAACCTGAGATTGAGCAATACTTCATGTGTTTATAGGTCAGCTTTAATATTTATTCTTCTGTGGATTGCCTTTTCACATCCTTTGACTAGTTTTCTTGTTTTATTTTTAATTGTTTTATAGGTTTTATTCCCACAATGTATGTTAGGTATATTCCTTTGTTGTACATGTTTGTAATCTCCAAGTCTTTTAATTTTGTTTAGGATATCTTTTATAATACCTGTTTTTTTTTTTTTTTTTTTGGCTATTTGTGTTAGCTAAATACTTTTTTTTTGAGATGGAGTCTCGCTCTGTCACCCATGCTGGAGTGCAGTGGTGCGATCTTGGCTCACTGCAAGCTCCACCTCCCGGGTTCATGCCATTCTCCTGCCTCAGCCTCCTGAGTAGCTGAGACTACAGGTGCCCGCCACCATGCCCGGCTAATTTTTTGTATTTTTAGTAGAGACGAGGTTTCACCATGTTAGCCAGGATGGTCTCGATCTCCTGACCTCGTGATCCACCCGCCTTGGCCTCCCAAAGTGCTGGGATTATAGGCGTGAGGCACCACGCCTGGCCGCTAAATACCTTTTATCGTTCAAACATGTCACACGCTTTTCTCTTTATTATAATTTTTGATTTAGGACTCTATTCTGTATTCTCTTATGATTATGTAAATATTGTTCATTGCTGGGCCAAGAAATATGCTGTAATCATATTTTCATTCTTATATAACTTTTTCCGGGAGTTAATTATTGCTTTGTGATTTTTCCTTTGTATCTAGCTTTTTCATTTTCTACAAGAACTCTGTAAAGTAGTGGACTTCTCAATACAAAATTTCACATAATCAAACCTGTCACATATGATAGTGTTTTTACTTCTTTTCTGGAGAAGTACCTCTTCGATCACAGTACCTTACTTTATAGTGTGGACTGGAAGCTCTCTAGGTACAGCTATTATTTTGTACAGCTGTAATTTTTGGTCATTCCTTTCTCATCCTGGTAACTATGTTTTCATCTCTCTTATATTGGATCTGATTTTCTGAATCTCGTGTTTGCCCTGTTTTTCTAGGTACAGCTTCTGGTATCTGTTGGTATTTTTAATGTGATTGAGACAAATTAGAAAATTAATTTAGAGAGGAATTTTACATTTTTATCATATTGGATTTTCCTACCAAGAACATGGTTAATCTTCTGCATATTTAAATAAAAAGTTGTATAAGAGTGTTTTGAAGTTTTTGTTAATTATTGATATTGCATCCTTTTTGTTACAAATGGGGCTTTTTTCTTTATATAACTGACTTTTTGTATGTAAAAATATAAATGTTTTTATGTATGTACATATATTTTACCATTTAAGTAACATGCTGCATTTTAGGCTGATTATATGTTCACATATGTATTAAGATACAATCAGGCCGGCATGGTGACTCACGTCTGTAATCCCAGCACTTTGGGAGGCCAAGGCGGGTGGATCATGAGATCAGGAGTTTGAGACTAGCCTGGACAACATGTTGGAACCCCATCTCTGCTAAAAATACAAAAATTAGCCGGGCGTCTTGGCATGTGCCTGTAATCCCAGCTTATTGGGGGGCTGAGACAGGAGAATTGCTTGAACCCTGGAGGCAGAAGTTGCAGTGAGCCGAGATTGCGCCATTGCACTCCAGCCTGGGCGACAGAGCAAGACTCTGATGAGGAGGCAGGGGGCGGGGGGACAAAAAAAATCATAGCATAGCTACATTTCCTAACATTTTAGTTTGTAGCATGAATACTTTAACTTTAGTAGTATATAATTGGTATGTAGTCCGTGGCTCATGCCTGTAATCCCAACACTTTGGGAGACCGAGGTGGGTGGATCACTTGAGGTCAGGAGTTGGAGACCAGCCTGGCCAACATGGCGAGAACCTGTCTTTACTAGAAATACAAAAATTAGCTGGGCATGGTGGCACACGCCTGTAATCCGAGCTACTCATGGGGGTGAGGTGGGAGGATCGCTTGAGCCTGGGAGGTGGAGGTTGCAGTAAGCCAAGATTGTGCCAGTGCCCTTCAGCCTGGGCAATGGAGCAAGACTCTCAAAAATACCGCATGTTCTCACTTATCGGTGGGAACTGAACAATGAGATCACTTGGACACAGGAAGGGGATCATCACACACCGGGCCCTATTGTGTGTGGTGAGGGAGGGATAGCATTAGGAGATATACCTAATGTAAATGACTAGTTAATGGGTGCAGCACACCAACATGGCACATGTATACATATGTAACAAACCTGCATGCTGTGCACATGTACCCTAGAACTTAAAGTATAATAAAAAAAAAAGAAAAAAAAAGAAATGCTCGTGAGTTCTAATGTCAACTTTTATATTGTATTAAATAGATTTCTAGCTGAGATAACTGGTATATTAGTCTAAGAAGGACATTGGAAAATAAAGTAAAATGATGGATATAGAGTGAACTATAACTGGGAAGGTATGATAATCTGTATTTAGGAGGATCTTAAATATCAGACATAAGAATTTGTAATTCATATTGAGTACTGAGCCATAAAAGACATGTGAGCAATTTAGAAGAAAATGTATTTAGGTGAATTACTCTGAAAAGGTAGAATGAAAAAATTTTTCAATATTTAACATGGAGTTGACTTTCTAAAAGGTGCTGTTTCTTTTTCTTTTCTCTGCTTAGGAAATTGAACTTAGCTCATTAAGGGAAGCTTTGTCTTTTGTGTCATTAATTGATGGGTATTATAGATTAACTGCAGATGCACATCATTACCTCTGTAAAGAAGTAGCACCTCCAACAGTGCTTGAAAATATACAAAGCAACTGTCATGGCCCAATTTCGTGAGTAATACAGACTTAAAAGTAAATTTTTAGAAAAGTAAATGATACATTTACAAAGAAGATTTAACAGTGATACATGTATGTTTAGAAAAAAATACATTGACAAGTTTTTTTAAACAAAAGGCTATTCACAATCAGATTACATAATAATTAGAATTATTTAGTATATAATTTACCATCTGTATTCCAATCTATAATATTTATAACCTATGTGTGATTTGCTCCTGAATGTTAGTAAAAAAGACCTCCAATTTATGTTTTATTAATTTTAAAATACTGTAAGGAAGCCACAGTGCAAAATTTGAAAATGCTTTATTTTTGGATAGTCCATCTCCTTCTACTGAAAGGTTCAAACACAAGATGTATATGATGTCTACATTTCTAGACTAGTGCTATGTAGAACTTTCTACAGTGATGAAAATATTCTTTATCTGTGCTGTGTAACACAGTAGCCACTAGCTACATGTGGCTGTTTAGCATTTGAGATGTGGCTAGTGCAACTGAGGAACTGAATTTTAATTTCTTTACATTTAAATAGCTACATGTGGCTAGTAACTATCATATTGGCTCACATGGTTGTAGATCCTTACTTTAATACTGGGTAAAGCCAGCTATCATGCGTAATATGCATAACATCTATTTAGCTTAAGTCCTAATGATCTCTTAGGTGGGATGTGGTTTATGTTGACAACAGATTTGAATAACTTGAGCAAAGGGAAAATCTGGGATCATGAGCATACTATGTTCTTTGCATTTAACCTACCCCTAAGTATTTGAGAAAATACATCTTGGGTAATATAAAGACTTGATTTAGTCTATGCTTAATATTTATTTAGTAATGAATATGGTTGCTATGAAAAAGTTGTACTACTTGAACTTTGTAATTTACATGTTTAATATTTTTAAAACGCCTTGCCTTTATTCATGTATCCATAAATTCATTCAAACATTCTTTTATTTATATTTACTGTAACTACTATGTGCAAGCATTGGTTTGTATATTAGAAATATGGTGATAAGTGAAACAGAATGATTCTTGCTTTTGTATAGATTAGATTTTGCTTTTCTTTCAAGGTGTGCAGCTTCAGAAAACATAGAAAATTTTAAAAATCAGTAGTCTTTGTCAGTTGCCGTGGTTCTTCTCTTAGACTTTGTTATCATACTAAATAATAAAATCATGCATTCAGATTTCTATGTCAGTAACTGCTATTGTAGAAGAGATATAAATATTTTCTGACATATTATCTTTATGGTTAAATGAAGTTTTCAGAGAATATGGTTTTAAAAATATTAACTTTGTAATCAGCAGGCAGAAAAATCAAATGAACAAATTGTTGTTTGTGATTTTGTCTTATAATACCTTTTATTGGTTTTTAAAGCTATATAATTGTCCCTTGAAATGGTTTGAACTTAACTGCAAAATAGCTTGGTACTTTGATTTTTTCCTTTGAAGGATAATTGCTAAACATATAAAGTAGAGACAGTTCTGACAGTTTTAGATTTGACTTTTGATTTTTTTAGATGACACCTGGTCATAATGTTATGGTGCTTGCTAAATTATCATTCAAATTGCTTCTTCTTTACCTTTAGGATGGATTTTGCCATTAGTAAACTGAAGAAAGCAGGTAATCAGACTGGACTGTATGTACTTCGATGCAGTCCTAAGGACTTTAATAAATATTTTCTGACTTTTGCTGTCGAGGTTAGTATGTCACACTTATTAATAGTAACACTTTAGTTCATTTAATTTCCTCTGCATATTATTTACCATATTTCCTTTTTAATACTCAGAATTATAGCTATATATAGGATATAACTAGTATAATGCTTAATTTCCTCAGAGATTCTGTACAAATAAATAAGATATAATTCCCAGGGTTTATATAAAAATATAAAATAATTTATGTCTATCTTTTTATTTTGCATTTATTTTATTTTCTGATGTTTTAGTGTTACCAGTGCGTCAAAAGGTATTTCATCAAGTGTCTTGATGTTTCTTTTTTTTGCAAAACTGGAAATCTTTGCCATATGATGTAGAACAAAATAAATTGGAAGCAAATTTTCTGTTTATTAACAGTGGTTACAGAATTAGAGGAAACAGAATTAGAGAAAAATAGGGCAATAACAAAGAAACAGACACATTAAAGCACTTTAAACTAGTGATTTTCTAATATTAAGAATAGTGGTCTACAATGCATGTTTTAAAGGTAAAACCCCACTGTTATACAGATCATCTTGGATCTCATCTGTGATTATTTACTATCACTTATGAGGCAATTTCATAGTATAAATCCTAAGAACCTTTATAGAAGCTTCCAAATTTATCTTGATTTTTAAAAATAGAGAAAATAAGAATTTTGTTATTCAATTATTTTAATTTTTATAAAATGCAACTTATATTTGGCATATGTAGAGGGTAGATTACAGAAAGTAGGTTACACCATCACTTCACCTTTGTGTAAAACTGGTAATCTATCCTAATTTCAAAGTATCCTCTTACTATAACAGATAATAGTACATTATATTCAAGTATCAATTCAAAAACTATATATATATATATATTATGTTCACTGTATGTGTCAATCCTAATATGAGAGCTATATATTAGAGAGTTTATGCTACAGCCCTACCTTCAAGAAACTTACCTACTGTACAAACAAAAATTTTCAAGTATACAAAAAATTCTAAATCAAACATGTAATTATCTAGCATAGGCAAATATAGACAGTAACAGACAGGTTTACAATTATTAAGAAAGGTCAGCTGGGTGTAGTGGCTCATGCCTGTAATCCCAGCACTTTGGGAGGCCAAGGCAGGTGGATCATGAGGTCAAGAGATCGAGACCATCCTGACCGACGTGGTGAAATGGTGAAACCCTGTCTCTACTAAAATTACAAAAATTAGCTGGGCATGGTGGTGCACACCTATAGTCCCAGCTACTCGGGAGGCTGAGGCAGGAGAATTGTTTGAACCTGGGAGGCAGAGGTTGCAGTGAGCCAAGATTGTGCCACTGCGTTCCAGCCTGGCAGCAGAGCGAGACACTGTCTCAGAAAAAAAAAACAAAAACAAAAACAAGAGAGGTCATTTGGCATAGGAAGAACTTGATTGATCGTGAGGTATTGGTAGATTTTATATAAATGTTTCTGAGTAAAATGAATATGTTTATAAAATGTACCTTAAAAAATAGATGAACAAGTTCATAATATAGTGCATAAGACAAATATTTAAAAACTGCAAAATATTAAAAATGTCATATTAGAGATAATTATACAAATACAATGGTGGTGCAGTGGAATGGCTGAATGTTCACCTTTGCTTGTGCAATGAGGTGAGCATGAGAGAGGACCTCTTAGAAAAAGTGGTACTTGAACTGAGTTTTGATGAATGAATAAAGAAAGGTTCACTGCTCAGAAGAAGTGGGTATACATTCTTAGGTAGAAAGATAGCATGACGAGTTATCAAGGCATGAAGCAGCATGGCATTTGCTTGAAATGATTTAAGTCATTTAATATGGCTGGAACATAGGTTGTATGTTGGCAGTGGCAGGAGCTGAGATTGGAGATGGAGGCAGAAACCAGCTCATGGAAGGCTCTATATGCTACATTTGTTTTAAGCTTTATCTTACAAATGATGGAAAGCTATTAAGGATGGTATTACTTCTGCTATTAATTATCATTGCCTTCTTACATACTTTTTCATAAAATCAACTTTTAAACCACTTTTATAGGCTGAGAAATTGTAAATTGCCCTTTTGAGGAACTAAGTACTTCTATTACTATACTGGCACTACATCAGATTCTTGGTTCAAATGTTTATTCTGTTGCTTGTTCTTGTGATATCATTTTGTCAGAATAATCACTATGATGTCCATTGTGAGTATCCCTCCCTTTCTTTATAATTAAACTTATACAGCGAGAAAATGTCATTGAATATAAACACTGTTTGATTACAAAAAATGAGAATGAAGAGTACAACCTCAGTGGGACAAAGAAGAACTTCAGCAGTCTTAAAGATCTTTTGAATTGTTACCAGATGGAAACTGTTCGCTCAGACAATATAATTTTCCAGTTTACTAAGTGCTGTCCCCCAAAGCCAAAAGGTAAGATAATTTTCTAGTTATTTTTAAATTACTGGTCATGGATTGTGTATGTGGTGTGAATAGTACATTGATTTCAAAGGATATATGAAAGAAGCAGCCCTAAAAGTTAATTTTATCTTATTCTCTCATACAAGCATCATCAAATAAGATTGTTTACTTTGGTTTTGGTGGTCTAGAAGCGACTTGAAGTTCAATTATTCTAAAATGAGATTTTAAACATAATTTTGTGGTATGATGTCATTTATTGAACTGGTAAGATCTCACTACTAAATTCTCATGTTGTTTTAAGTAAAAATTTTCATATACTTTGAGGATTTTAATTGCTGTATTTTAAAAATAAAGATAGTAAAGTTGGAAATTCCTTGAAATAATGAGCCTTACTATTAAAAATTATTAAAATTTCTGAAAAATTGTATGAGTTAAGGAAGTTACTATAATTTTGAATTAATGAAATAACTGGCAGGAATACATCAAAATTCAAATTACATTAGTTAAGAAAGTGATTATAATTTTGACTATATGAAATAACTAAGAAGAATACATCAAAGTTCAATGAGTTAACCCCTAAAATAATTTTCTATTATAAAAAAGAACAATGAGGAGTTATTAAGCATTTCTTATATATAGAACACATTTCATTTTACTCCTCCTTGGAGCAATTCATATTTTCAGTGTATTTTGACGTAATATATATGTATTTTATTTTTTCAGATAAATCAAACCTTCTAGTCTTCAGAACGAATGGTGTTTCTGATGTACCAACCTCACCAACATTACAGAGGCCTACTCATATGAACCAAATGGTGTTTCACAAAATCAGAAATGAAGATTTGATATTTGTAAGTCATTAGATACTGATTACTGTCTTTTTTGTCTTTTTAAAACAACATCTGTTTTCTTGATTTACATTCATGTGTCATTTGGAATTATTTTGTTATATACAAATTTAGTTGTGATTTAAATATTTTTCCTTTGAAACATATACCAACCTTGTGTTAGATGTTAGCAAAATTAATTATCTTAATTATCCTAAGAATGAATCTTAATTTTCTTTTTGGAAATTTAAAAATGATTCTTCACAAAAATGAAAAATTAAAAATCTACAAAGACCTATATTGTTACTCTCAAGTTCCTAAGAAAATAAGGGAAATTCAAGGGGTTAAAAATAAAGAAGAAACAGAGACAAAAATCCAGCCATCTCTCAGTGTCCATGAGAGATTGGTTCCAGGACTACCCACGGATACCAAAATCTGAGGATACTTAAGTGGAACCTGTGGATATGAAAAGTTGGGCCTCCATATACACGGGTTTTACATCCTATGAACACTGTGTTTCTTTTTAAAAGTAACTATTAATTATTTTTAAAAATATTAGAGGAGGACTTGCTCTGTCACCCAGGCTGGTGTCCAGAAATACTATATTTTCTATCTGAGTTTCCTTGCAGATGCAGAACCTGCCTTGCCAGTACAGAGGGCCCACTGGATTTATTGAAAAAATATTCACACATAAATGGACCTGTGCAGTCCAAACCCATGCTGTTCAAGAGTCAACTGTAGTACATAAGACCTGATAATTTGGCTGCCAGGTGGTGAGACTGGTGATCAGCCACATTTATCAAGGGGGTTAAGATTTAAAAGCAATTTAAAAGGGCCAGGTCTCAGACCTGCGCAAGGCAAGGAGTTAAAAGTGAGACTATCCCTGAATAACACCAGGACCCTTAAGTAAATACATCCTCAGTAAAACAATATATAGAATGTGAAAAATTCACCCACTGGCAAGCAGAGAAGAAAAGGAATTTTGTCATTTTTAATTGGGTTTCTAGTGAGGAAAAGCAGTCTCTCCTAAGAATTTGTCATCACAAGCTTTTGAATTTGGGCTTTATTATACTACCTACATAGACTGAGAAACTCTAAATTAAAAGTGGTCCTCTCCTAATACTGTGTGGTGCTTAGAAGAAACAAAAAAATCTTTTTGGAACCACATACTCTTAACCTAGGCAACCCATGATTCCCACAGATAAAACCATTCCAAACATGAGCTTTTAATAGAAAATTTAGAAACATACAAGGAAATAATGCAGGATTAAGTAAGAGTTAGTAGACCAACTCACATCAAAATTAGAACTCCAGGAACTTCCTATCACAGAATTTTCAGATACAGACTATAAAATAGATATACATGTTTAAAGATAGAAAAGGAATTGAAACCATGGAGAAATAAGACATTGTTTTAACAAACAAAAAAGATTTCAGGAAAAAAGCATAGAAATGATAAATATCACTGACATTAAAACAGAATATACAGGATGAAAAGGAAATTACTTATAGCTGAAGAGAGATGTAGTGAACTGCAAGATAGATCTGAAGAAATTA
The DNA here is from genome assembly GCF_002776525.5 of Piliocolobus tephrosceles. Taxonomy (NCBI): domain Eukaryota; kingdom Metazoa; phylum Chordata; class Mammalia; order Primates; family Cercopithecidae; genus Piliocolobus; species Piliocolobus tephrosceles. Next base: position 77,321,454 of record NC_045447.1, on the reverse strand, counting down.
TTAAGAATGTAGCGGTTAGGGAGAAAGAAATGGGTTATATGAAAGAGGGATTAAGGGGCGTTAGGCAGAATGAGAAAGAATAACTGATATCCGAGCTCTTTAAGGAGACAAGTCTTCATGTGAATAACAGGAAACAGAGTGGCCAGGTAACTTGACTAACATTACAAAACTAATAAATAGTTTGAACACGAGCAGCGTTGCTTCAGAGTGCAGGCTTTCAACAATTACTTTGTAAATATATGCAGAAATACTAGTATTAGTAGTAATAGCTAATACTTAATGCACATTTACTATGTGTCATGGACTGTACTAAGGGCTTTTTTGTATTTATTCACTTATTGTTTATAACAATCCTATGGGAAAATAGTTATTATTCTCATTTTTCAGATGAAGAAACCAAGACAGCTACAGCACAGAGATTAAATAGCCTGTACAAGGTCATAAAAGTGGTAATAAGAAAAAGTTAGATATTCTGCCTCTGCAGACCACGTTCTCTATTGCACTAGTAGGAAAGGCAAACAAAGAAAATGATTCTCATGTAAGCAAATGTAGGTAAACACTGACTCTATTTTTAAAAAGTGACAATTATAGCCCATTCAGGAGATTTCAAAACCAAGTAGAGCCAAAATACACTTAATTCATTAATCCTTGTTTTCTGTCTCTTATTACTATTTAAGGAAGCAGAATAAAAGAATTGATTTGGAGTCTCAAATCTGGATTTAGACTCTAAGGAAAATATTTGCTTATGGATTAAAAAAAAATTATTCCTCATTGAACGTATTTTCTTGTTCCTACTTCGTTCTCCATCTTTACTCATTCTTTTCTTTTACCTTTTTCTCTTGAAGAATGAAAGCCTTGGCCAAGGCACTTTTACAAAGATTTTTAAAGGCATACGAAGAGAAGTAGGAGACTATGGTCAACTGCATGAAACAGAAGTTCTTTTAAAAGTTCTGGATAAAGCACATAGAAACTATTCAGAGGTGTGTATGTTCTTTAGTTTGTGTAGTTTATGCTGTTTAAAGATGTACTCTCATACAACATACTCGTGTGCACTTTTCAAAATAGTAATTTTTAAATGTATCAAGGACTTCTCTGAGGATATATTCTTGTGGGGCTATAGAATTACAGGGTTTGAAAATTACAATAATTAATTCCAAACTAATTATGTTTAGCATTATGTTAGGAGTGTTATTACATTTCTGCATATACTGTGGCCATTATTTTCAAACTTGGCTCCCCAGAGCTTTGTGGGTTACACAGAGGTTCCTTTACAATTTCATTTATTAAAAAAAAAAAAAAAAAACCAAGTTTCAAAGGCACTGTACTAAGGAACATACTTAGTGAAATCTGGATGCCTCTGGGCATCATCCAGAGATGCTAGCTGGCAGACCCTGTGGCCAGTTGCCAGAGCTCCGAAAACAGCAAGATATGATACTTACAATATCTTAAAGGGTGTTAGTGGAAGATGATGTGAAAAGTTCAAGCCAAAGAGTTGTTCTAATCCAGAACACCACAGTATTGGTGATCGTGATTCACTAAACAATCATACCCAGTGGTTCTAGTCAAAGTCTAGTGGAATTGGAGTGATGTTAAAACTATGCTAGTGTCCTGACACAGATGTCATGATATTTTATCTGCACATTTTTAATTCTTTAGCAAGTATTATTTAAAGGCTACATCCATCTAACTCAGTTCCCTATATCTATCTCTGATGTCTACCTCTGGTTGTACATCTGTCCTCTATTTCAGGTGTTATGGGTCAAGCCTGTTTGACTGGCATCATTCATGATTCCTGTACCACTCTTGCTCTCTCTCACTTTGATCTCCATATTCCAGGCTTACACAGGGGTTTCCTCAGAACGTTGATGGTAGTTGCAGGTCCATATAAAGGGACCAAAGCACACTGTATCCTTATCTATAGTCATGCTGAGAGTAGGAGAAAGTGCATCTTTATTATGGCAGAGAGAATTTTCTGAACTGAGTACTTATGGACAACAGTCAAACAACAATTCTTTGTACTTTTTGTTTTTCTTTTCCTTAGTCTTTCTTTGAAGCAGCAAGCATGATGAGCAAGCTTTCTCACAAGCATTTGGTTTTAAATTATGGAGTATGTGTCTGTGGAGAGGAGAGTAAGTAAAACTACAGGCTTTCTAATGCCTGTCTCAGATCATCTATTTTTGTTTATATAGAAAATTCAGTTTCAGGATCACAGCTAGGTGTCAGCGTAACCCATAATTTAACAGGAATTAAATATTTTTGAAACTGAAAACACTGTAGGACTGTTCAGTTATAACTTGTGAAAAAGGAAACCAATGAATAAAGTTAAAAGTAGAAGGTTACAATGCCCAAATAATAGAGTATTATAGGAAACAAATGTCTATAACATTTTGTGTTCATGATAGCAAAAGAGATTATGGCAGGTTCGACATAACATTGGAATAACTGGCCTTTTCATTACAAACTTCTCTGGAATTATGAAGACAAAGCATATAAATGATACACTTAATTTTTAATGGAACTGACTGAAAATATTATATTGATATGATACTAGATACATTTTTTGGTTAAATTTAGGTTCATAGAAACTACTAAAAGTATAAATCATACCCCATGTTTTAATAGTATACAGGCATGCCTCATTTTATTGCACCTTGCTTTATTGTGCTTCTTAGATACTGTATTTTTTACATATTGAAGGTTTATGGCAACCCAGTGTCTAGCAACTCTGTCAGCAACATTTTTCCAACAGCATGTGCTCATTTCATGTCTCTGTGTCACATTTTGGTAATTCTGGCAACATTTCAAACTTTAAAAAAATCATATGGTGATCTGTGATCAGTAATCTTTAATACTAGTATTGTAATTATTCTGGGGTGTCCCAAACAGAGAGAATATAAGAAGGCAGACTTCATAGATAAATGCGATGTGTGCTCTGACTGCTCCATCAATGAGCCATTCCTCTGTCTCTCTCCCTCTCCTGGGGCCTTCCTATTCCCTGAGACAACAATAGTGAAATTAGGCCATTTAATAATCCCATAATGGTCTTTAAATGTTCAAGTGAAAGGAAGATTCACCCATCTCTCACTTTAAATCGAAAGCTAGAAATGAAGCAGCAAATGCTGATGTGGAAGCTGCAGCAAGTTATCCAGAAGATGTAGCAAAGACCATTGATGAAGATGGCTTAGTGAGGAAGGCATACTGAAAGCCAAGACAGGCTGAAAGCTAGGCCTCTTGCACTAGAAAGGCAAGTTATGAATCCAAAGGAAAAGTCCTTGAAGGAAACTGAAAGTGCTACTCCTGTAAGCACATAAATTACAAGAAAGTGAACAGCCTTATTGATGATACAGAGAAAGTTCTAGATAGAAGATCAAACCAGCCACAGCATTCCCTTAAGCCAAAGCCCAATCTAGAGCAAGACCTTACTGATCTTCAGTTCTCTGAAGGCTGAGAGAGGTGAGGAAGCTGCAGAAGAAAAGTTGGAATCTACCAGAGGTTGGTTCATGAGGTTTAAGAAACGAAGCCATGTCCACAGCATAAGTGCAAGGTGAAGCAGAAAATGCTGATGTGGAAGCTACAGAAAGTTATCCAGAAGATCTAGCAAGGACCATTGATGAAGATGGTGACACTAACAAACAGATTTTCAAATGTAAACAAAACAGCCTTCTGTTGGAAGAATATGCCATCTAGGACTTCCACAGCTAGAGAGGAGAAGTCAGTGCTTACCTTCAAAGCTTCAAAGGACAGGCTGACCCTCTTGCTAAGGGCTAATGCCATTGGTGACTTGAAATTCAAACCAGTGCTTATTTACCATTCCAAAAATCCCAGGGCTCTACAAATTATTCTAAGTCTACTCTGCCTGTGCTCTATAAATGGAACAATGAAGCCTGGATGACAGCACATCTGTTTATAGCATGGTTTACTATTTTAAGCCCATTGTTGAGATCTGCTCAGAAAAAAAGATTGCTTTCAAAGTATTACTGCTCATTGACAATGCACCTGGTCACCCAACAGATCTGATGGAGATGTACAAGGATATTCATGTTATTTTCATGCCTGGTGACATAACATCCATTCTATAGCCCATGGATCAAGGAGTAATTTCAACTTTCAAGTCTTATTATCTAAGAAATACATTTTGTAAGTTTAAGCTGCCATAGATAGTGATTCCTCTGGTAAATAGAAAAACTTATGGAAAGGATTCACCATTCTAGATGCCAGGAATAGCATTCATGGTTCATGGAAGGAGATCAAAATGGTAACATTAATAGGAATTTGGAAAAGTTCATTCTAACCCTCCTGGATGACTTTGAGGGATATGGTACTTTAATGAAGTACCATATCCACCACTGCAGAGGTGGTGGCATATTCCACCACTGCAGAGGTGGTGGAAACAGTAAGCGAACTAAGAAGTGGAGCTTGAAGATGTGACTCAATTGCTACAATCTCATGATAAACCCTGAAAGAATGAGGCGTTGCTTCTTATGGATAAGCAAAGAAAATGGTTTCTTAAGATGGAATCTACTCCTGGTGGTGATACTGTGAACATGGTGAAATGACAACAAAGGGCTTGGAATATTACATAAACTTGATTGATAAAGCACTGGCAGGGTTTGAGAGGACTGACCCTGTAAAGTTCTACTGTGGGTAGAATGCTATGAAACAGCATTGCATGCTACAGAGAAGTCTTTCATGAAAGGAAGAGTCTGCAGTGAATTTCATTGTTGTCTTATTTTAAGAAACTGCTTCAGCCACCTGAACTTTAAGCAGCACCACCATGATCAGTCAGCAGCCATTAACATCAAAAGGCAAGATCCTCCGCAAGCAAAAAGATTACAACTTTCTGAAGGCTCAGATTATCATTAGCACCTTTTTTGGCAATAAAGTATTTTTTTAAAGTATATTCTTTGTTTTTTTTTTTTTTTTTTTTAAGATATAATGCTGTTGCACACTAAATAGACTCCATTATAGTGTAAATACAAGTTTTATATGTATTGGGATACCAAGAAATTAATGACTTGTTTTACTGTGGTAGTCTAAAACCAAACTGGTAATATCTTCGAGGTATGCCTGTATTTTAGTGCCTCACAAAGTTTACATTCAAGAAAATTGTTTATATAATTCCCTATTTTCCACTAGTAATGCAGATTAAATCCACATCTACACTTGTATAACATTTTTTCATATCTTTGAAAATTGATAGTATTTTCAAAAGCAGTGGTTTGGAACCTGTTATATGGAGGTATCTGAGAGGCTCCTGTGGACCACGAAGGAGTCCAGGATTGTTTTTGGAAGCCAACACTTGTTTTTCTGGCAAAATATGTTTTATATTTTTTTAAAAAAAAGGTTTTAAAGATAAAGCAGCGCAAAACATTTTTGTATTTTTTGCAGAATAAATTAAAAGATTAAATGGAGCTAGAATTCAAATTCTCCTTTATGTCTATAATACTATAGACATTGTTAGTAATTTTTGTGTGTAGAAGAACTTCAGGAAGGTTTGAACGTCTAAAACGTTATGTGGATGAGAAATTAAGTGAGAAATTTTCATTTTTTTTTAAAAACCAGCCATAATTCAGTACTAATATATAAAGGTGTGCTGGTATATATTATACATTTATATTTTATATATAAATAACATATTTATATATAAAATAACATATAATTGTTTAGACTCCTACTCTTACTGTTGTAAGTAAACTAAAAACCAAAAATATAATGCTGTGTATCCATTAAGTTTTCTTTAAAGTTGTGAGTTTTGCCTAATTTAATTTCTTTACCTATAATAGTCACGTGTAAGTATATGAAGATTTAAATTACATATATTTAATTATATTTATACCTAAGTCTTATTATTACTTATATTTTAATGCAGATATTCTGGTTCAGGAGTTTGTAAAATTTGGATCACTAGATACATACCTGAAAAAGAATAAAAATTGTATAAATATATTGTGGAAACTTGAAGTTGCAAAACAGTTGGCATGGGCCATGCATTTTCTAGTAAGTAGTATATTCATTTTATCAAAAAGATACTGTTTTGTTTTATAAAACAATATACAAATTATCTTTACCTGGAAACAAAAAATAAATCTGTAATTGGATGCCAATCCATGTAAAACAGTCTGTGTTAGGTGATAAAAGAGATTACTTTAGGCATATGTTTATGTATGTAAAATCACTTTTGAAAAAAAGTTTTGTCATCCCATCAATATCTTAGAACTACTAATAGACAATCTGTATTTTGTGTCTTTTGGATTTAGAAAATTCAACCAAAAATTATGCAGCAACATGTGCTTCTGTATTTTTGGGCCATTGGACGTTATGGTCCATGAGAAAGCAGCATTGACAGAGAAGAATACCAGGGGGCCTGCCAGTGATTAGACCCCTCAGGGTGCACCTATGTTCTGCTGCAGAACTGAAGTAGTGTTTCTTAATGTCAGCTCTCATCCAGAAATGCAAACCATCTCAGCCTTAGAACTCACGTGAAGTGGCATTGGGTAGTTTTAATTTATACATTTCATCACAAGCATAGATTATTGTGTTATTTAAAATGTGAAACAGGAAGCATAGTTAGGAGTCATAAATTTCCTTTTTTCTCAATGCATGCCTCCAAATTAATATTTATTATACAATCATATATTTTTCTTCTTTAAATCTGTTTTGGGGGCTTGAACTACTAAATGCTTAAATATTTGTGGATTGATATTTGAATATATGTGCGTTTAACTCTAATAGGAAGAAAACACCCTTATTCATGGGAATGTGTGCGCCAAAAATATTCTACTTATCAGAGAAGAAGACAGGAAGACAGGAAATCCTCCTTTCATCAAACTTAGTGATCCTGGCATTAGTATTACAGTTTTGCCAAAGGACAGTAAGTTCTAGAGGGATTATATATAATGTTACTAAACTTTACTTGGGCAGTGGTGTAAAGAGCATGTTGTTAATTTTCCTTGAACTCCATTTAATTCATATGTTCCTGATTAATAATAAAATTATCTATCACTTTTAGCCATTTAAATTGTTAGTTAAATCTTAGTCTCTGTTTTTCTTTCTTATAAGCATATAACCATGGACTGTGAGGTGATTTTTTAAAAACAGTTTTAATCTCTAATTATGTATGAAGGATAGGATTTTATGCATTTTTAATATGAGGTTTTCTAATATTCCTTGAGCCACAAGTAAATTTTCTAAATATTCTTTTCTTCTCATCACTAAATAAAAATTTATCTATCCTGAGATCTTACGATTTTTTCTACCCTCTGTGAAGAAATTAGTTTAATTATCCAGCTAATTCTGACTTTTTAAAACCTTAAAAGAACTTTCATTTGTGTTTGTTAATCTTTACTAATTAACACAGTGGGTTAAAAATACAAATTTCAGTCAGATAGTTGAGAGGGTTTTTTTGGGGGGTCTAGATAATTATAAATGAATTTTGTTATCTTAGCTAATTTCTCTAATTGGATGTTCCAAATTTAGATTCTAAATTGATCAATTTAAGCCAACAGTACATAATGACTTATCTGACAGTGAAGACAGTGATAATTGGGCAATAGTACAAGAGTATGGCACAAAATTCTTACAGGGTAGTACATCTGGTATTCTGGGAAATTTTATCCTTTGGAATCAGAAATGAAGATGGGAAAAAAAAAGTGTTCATATGGTGAACGTATTTGTCAATCAATCTATTTGTCTGTCTATGTCAGAATACCAGAAAGTAGGGTTATATTGCTTCTTCCTTTCTTGAATACAGTCCTTCTGGTGGAATCAAAGACCACAGAAACTTTACTTGAGAAATTCCATGATTTGAGCAGAGCCCACCTGTATCAATTCCATATACCTAGAATATTTTGGTGCAATTTAGCCATGCCTCTGCTATAAACGCTTGTTGGTCCTTGGTTTTTTTTATCATCTGCAAGTGAGAATTGCCATGGCTATTAAATCAGTAGAACATCTCTGAATGATGTAACATTACCTTTACCACTTACGCATTGTGAAGAAATACCAAAAAGTATCATGGGACAATTTTAGGATAAACTATATTAAAAAAAAAGATTTGGCCAGGCGCAGTGGCTCATGCCTGTAATTCCAGTGCTTTGGGAGACTGATTGCTTTCTAAAGCCCTTGCGTGGATCACTTAAGCCCAAGAGGTCAAAGCATAGTGAGCTGCAATTGTGCCATTGCAGTCCAGCCTGGGTGACAGAGTGTCATCCTGTCTCAAAGAAAAAGTTTTTTTTTTGAAGGTAAAACTAATAAAAAATGGTATGCCAGTTGAGACACTACGGTTTAATGGAAAGATTAATTGGTTCAGAACTCACTGTACAGGATTCTAATTCTGTCTCTGCTGCTAACAAATTGTGTGGCTTCAGGCAGATTACTTAATCATGTGTCTCCATGTTGTCATCCTTGAAGATGAGATATTGAATTGATGACCTTGAAGGTCTCTTCTGGCTCTTAAGCTTATGCAGTCATGTGCACTTGCACATCCACTCCCTCCAAAATACAGAAAATAGACCTGATTATTCAAATGATTTGAACTTTAAAGCTATTTACATATAAAAGATTGGTTTACTTGTGAATTATTTAACCCTACTCTGTTCTTATCATTTAAAAGTTCTTCAGGAGAGAATACCATGGGTACCACCTGAATGCATTGAAAATCCTAAAAATTTAAATTTGGCAACAGACAAATGGAGTTTTGGTACCACTTTGTGGGAAATCTGCAGTGGAGGAGATAAACCTCTAAGTGCTCTGGATTCTCAAAGAGTAAGTTTATATAGACTAAGTTAGAATTACTCTATCTCTGAACTTTCATATTACTTTCACATGATTTGTATTTTTTAGCCCATCTAATTTAAAAAGAAGATTGGTGTGGCATTACACAATTTATTCTGTTTGTGGTTCTTTAATTATAGAAACTGCAATTTTATGAAGATAGGCACCAGCTTCCTGCACCAAAGTGGGCAGAATTAGCAAACCTTATAAATAATTGTATGGATTACGAGCCAGATTTCAGGCCTTCTTTCAGAGCCATCATACGAGATCTTAACAGTTTGTTTACTCCAGGTATGTATTTATGGAATGATCTTATTGATTTTCCAGCTTTCTATCTTTATTGTATTTAATGAATCATTACTAATTTTTAATTCCTTTAAAACATTTTCTTGATGTCATTTAGGCCTTCTTAATTTCTTATGTTCATACGGCTTTTCATGCTTTATACATATTCTAATCTCCTTGAGTGAGATTTCCTTTTTTAAAAAAAGACCTTTTCTCTTTCAGTAACCTAATTTTAGTTTTCCATTTAATGAGTTGTAAATTATAGTGTTTTTTTTTGTTTTGTTTTTGTTTTGTTTTTTTGCTTAAATTGACTTTAAAAAAAATTCTTTTTAACATTTCTCATATTTTATAATTGATTTTCTAAACATGAGCTGTATTTGTTTTGGTTTGTTCTCTCGTTTTTCAAAATACTGAGCTGAAATGCATGTGTTTGACCTATAGGTGCTTTCTACTCTAGTACTACTCACCTTTCTCACAATAAATATCAATATATTACCTTACTTTATGAATATGAAAACTACTTATTTTGGAAAACAAATATTTATCCTTTGCAAAGTCTCTCTCGAAAGCCTTTCAGATTATGGGTAATGATTAAAGGCTCCCATTAATATAATCTAAATTATTTGAGTTTCCCTGTATCATTTAGTATTTGTAACTCATGATTATTTTGGTCAACTTGAATGTGTATCAGTTTAGTCCAGAGAATGTTATTTGCTAACTTAAGGTGGTAATATTCTTTATTTCTCCAGATTATGAACTATTAACAGAAAATGACATGTTACCAAATATGAGGATAGGTGCCCTAGGGTTTTCTGGTGCCTTTGAAGACAGGGATCCTACACAGTTTGAAGAGAGACATTTGAAATTTCTACAGCAACTCGGCAAGGTAAATTGTCAGAAGTTTTTCAAATAGAGTATAATCATTTCATTTAGGAAAAATTTAGAGTGTTTCTAAAGTTCACTTTCTACAACATTTTAAGGAGTGCTTGTAAAAAAAAAAAGATTTGGTTGTCAGATGTTGGAGAAATGCTGTGTTAAATAAACAACTATCTTTACTGAATGAAGGGGGCCAGCCCCTCCACACCTGTGACTAATTCTCATCAGGTGGGATGAGAGACTGAGAAAAGAAATAAGAGACAAAGTATAGAGAAAGAAAAGTGGGCCCGAGGGACCAGCACTCAGCATATGGAGGACCCGCACCGGCACCGGTCTCTGAGTTTCCTCAGTATTTATTAATTACTATTTTCACTATCTCAGCAAGAGGAATGTGGCAGGAGAGCAGGGTGATAGTGGGGAGAAAGTCAGCAAGAAAACATGTGAGCAAAGGAATCTGTGTCACAAGTAAGTTCAAGGGAAGGTACTATGCCTGGATGTGCACGTAGGCCAGATTTATGCTTCCCTCCACCCAAACATCTCAGTGGGGTAAAGAATAATAAAGCAGTATTGCTGCCAACATGTCTCGCCTCCCGCCACAGGGCGGTTTTTCTCCTATCTCAGAATTGAACAAATGTACAATCGGGTTTTATACATTCAGTTCCCAGGGGCAGGCAGGAGACAGTGGCCTTCCTCTGTCTCAACTGCAAGAGGCCTTCCTCTTTTACTAATCCTCCTCAGCACAGACCCTTCAGGGGTGTCGGGCTGGGGAATGGTCAGGTCTTTCCCATCCCATGAGGCCATATTTCAGACTGTCACATGGGGAGAAACCTTGGACAATACCCGGCTTTCCAGGGCAGAGGTCCCTGCGGCTTTCCGCAGTGCATTGTGCCCCTGGTTTATCGAGACTGGAGAATGGTGATGACTTTTACCAAGCATGCTGCCTGTAAACATTTCGTTAACAAGGCACATCCTGCACAGCCCTAGTCTTAAACCTTGATTCCATACAACACATGTTTTTGTGAGCTTAAGGTTGGGGCAAAGTTACAGATTAACAGCATCTCAGGGCAAAGCAATTGTTCAGGGTACAGGTCAAAATGGAGTTTCTTATATGTTTCTTTTCTACATAGACAGTAACACTCTGATCTCTCTTTCTTTTCCCTACAACTGAAGAACTTTTCAGAGGCTTTAACATGTAATGTGCATGGAACATCTTCAAGAGGATGATGAATTAGGCAGTATTACTCAAATTGACTTGACCAAAAGACTGTTTCTTGGTAGCAGAAGTTCATTATAAGTGATTCAGTGAAATAGAGAAAGGAATACATAAGCTTTTCTACCTGCCTTTCTGCCTTTAGTCATCTCAGGGAAAATTAATCTTATTGCTTAGGGTCTAGGATTTTGACTGTGCCATATTCACTAGCAGAGGCTCTGTCTATTAAAAGGTCATACAGTCATGTATAACCTACATATTATAAGTAAGACACCAGGGAATGCTCGGTTCTTAGTAGGTCCAACCATAGCAGTAAGCTGTCTCTTTTTCACATAAGCTTGCTAGGATAAGGTTCTCACTAGTAAGTACCATATTAATGTTGTCTGTTATTATCAGCTATTCCTAAATTCATATTTTCCTGACATATCTCCAGATGTCACTGATTTTCCTCTTTTCTGGGAACATACAGCATTTATTGTTTCTTCTATACAACTTAATTACATAGTCTTTTGTTGTTTATTAGATCTTGGTTTTTGTTTGCGTGCCTTTTTTTTCCTTGACTTAAAAAAAGTTCCTTTAGATCCCAACAGATTACTAGGCACACAATTTTGTCATATATTGTCAAAACAATGGAATACATACTGGTATTTAAGAAGTAGACATAGCAAAGAATACATCAAAAGATCACTAATTTAGATTAACAAAAGGGAAACAGCAGACTAAATTATAAAGTTATCTTTTCAAGTAATTTTTTGTAGTTATGAAAGTGATATAGATATTGCTTATAGAGAAATTGGAAGATATTACGATGAAGATACATTCCATTTGTTGTAGTCTCTGAACAACTACACAATTTCTTTCAATAGTGAAACCATTCTATATATACAATTCTATACTTGCTATTTTTCATATATCAAGATTTTCCCATTATTCTTTTGAGACATAATTTTAAAAGTGAATATACCATAATTTAGTTACAACATTCCCCATTATTGTAATTTTGAGTTAATTTTCTTTTGCTTTTTAACATTTTTCTGTGAGCTTAAAATTCTTTTAAACATAAGTAAATTGAAGAGACTCTAAGGAAGGCATTTTCAAAATATATGTACAATGAAATATATTTCTTAGTAATTTAGTTTGTAGGAAATGAAAGGAAAATGGTGTAATCATTAGTCATAGATATTTTAATGTGATATTTCCTATCTGCATTTAACACCATAATTTTACATTCACTTTGTTTGTTTGAAGTAATTGATGTGTTCTATGGTTTGTCTAGCTATTTGTACTGCCTTATTGAAGCCATTCCTACAAAAATGATTGCATGTCACCTTTTCATTTTATAAAAATTAGCTACTGTATCCCTTTAAGTTATCCTTTTCAATTAGTGGTATGGTGAAAATATTCCAAAGAGGGATGTATATTTAAAATTATTTTCATATTTTTTAAGCCAAGAGAAATAATGGTATATATTTTTATTTTTTTTAAAAAATTTTCATCAGACATTTATTTCTCTCAATTCTAGGGCCTGGAAAGTCTGAGTTCAAAGTTCTGGCAGGGGTTGGTTTCTGGTGAGGTTTCTTCTTGGCTTGGGAGAGATTGCTTTAATGTCTCTTCTTCTTATAAGGGCACTAGCTTTGTCACATGAGGGTTCCACCCTTATAACCTAATTTAACTTTTATCACCTCCTCACAAGGTGCTATCTCCAAATACAGTCATAATGGGGTTAAGGCTTATTATATACATTTTGGGTGGGGGTCACAGACATTTAGCCCATAACAGACACATTCCATCAAGATCACTGACAGTGATATCAAAAGGTATTTTGTAAAAAAGGAAAATTCTTCCTGGAAGTTAGTGACAAGAGTTTAGGAATTCCTCAGCATGTCCCTTGGCTTATCTTGATAATTAATGCTCATCATTTATTTAAATGCTTTTTTTGCAGTAATTTATATTTCAGCCTGTAATTCCTTTTGAAGAAATTAAATTTATAGGTTTACTACACACCTGTTGAGATAGTATTTCCTTTTCTTGTTCTAAGAGTTCCTTAATATAAGCTTAAAGATATGTCTGCTAATTCCAGCTACTGGAATTTTCTATATAATTATAATTTATTTGTAATTTGCCTTGAAAACTTGATATTTCCATCCTAATGTGATGTGTCATTTAGGGTAATTTTGGGAGTGTGGAGATGTGCCGGTATGACCCTCTACAGGACAACACTGGGGAGGTGGTGGCTGTAAAAAAGCTTCAGCATAGTACTGAAGAGCACCTGAGAGACTTTGAAAGGGAAATTGAAATCCTGAAATCCCTACAGCATGACAACATTGTAAAGTACAAGGGAGTGTGCTACAGTGCTGGTAAGCTACCCATTGAAATCTATCTGAAATTCAAGATATGTCTTTGGCATCCTGTGTAATAGAAACGTACAGTGTCTAACAATCTGGACTTATGCCAATGCCCAGAGGGACAGGCATTCTATAATGACTAGAGATTGTGTTTGGTGATCATAGACTATAACTATAAGAATTATTTGGCTAGTTGTTTAAACATTCTTTTCACCTCTTGCTTAAGTTTACCAAGAGAGCATCATTTGTAGAGAAATGGTTTTTGCTTACATTTTCTATAAAAATATTTTTGAATTTTATGTTTTTTGTTTGATATAAAGGAAGTTTTCTCAGTTTATTTTTGTTTGCCTAATAGAAAACTGAAATGCAAGTAATTTCAAAGCTTTTATTCAAAATTTATTTTCGGTTTTATTTATTCAAGTTTTTGATTCAAAAAGACTATGTTCTTAACAACTATATCACCTTTAATGTATAATAAAGTTTTGTCATCTTAGATTTTATATATGTTTAAGTCATTTATGTATGATAGTTTTCTAATATTTAATCAGTACAATATGGCAGAATAAAATATTGTTTCCATCTTTATGTTAAAAGGTCGGCGTAATCTAAAATTAATTATGGAATATTTACCATATGGAAGTTTACGAGACTATCTTCAAAAACATAAAGAACGGATAGATCACAAAAAACTTCTGCAGTACACATCTCAGATATGCAAGGTACCTAATATCCTGATTATTTGCTGTAGATGAAGCAACTATATTGAAGTAAATGTTAGGAAATCATCTAGACTTTTTCATAGATAATAAAGGGAATATATAGGGTTAAGACCATTTAAATTGTTTATGTTTATAAAACTAGCTGAAAGAAACATGTTTTATCCATAGGGTATGGAGTATCTTGGTACAAAAAGGTATATCCACAGGGATCTGGCAACAAGAAATATATTGGTGGAGAATGAGAACAGAGTTAAAATTGGAGATTTTGGGTTAACCAAAGTCTTGCCACAAGACAAAGAATACTATAAAGTAAAAGAACCTGGTGAAAGTCCCATATTCTGGTAAGTATTTCAGTATGATAAATGAAATTTTACAGCACAGACTTCAAACTTTATTGTTGTTATGTAATAGTTTGCCATTTCTATATTTACAGTAACAGTGAACATTTAGGTCTTTTAAGTCTTACGTTTAACCTTTTTGTTTTAGGTCTTATAGTCATGGTTATAGTCCACATGGGAATAATGGCATGTGCTTTATTTTTATTAAGTGTTTTCTTGTTTATAGGGATTGTAGGTTTTTCTTCAAAACTGTCTCCTATTTATGGAGGCTTAGGGCTAATTATTAGTGGTGCTGTGGGTTGTGGTATTGTGTTGAATTTTGGTGGTGCTTTCATGGGGTTAATAGTCTTTTTGGTTTACCTGGGTGGTATAATGGTTGTTTTTGGTTATAATCTGGTGATAGCTATTGAGGAGTATTCTGAAACATGAGGGTCAAGTACTGATATTTGAGAGGCTTTATTATTAGGATTATTAATAGAGTTGATGTTGGTTTGGTGAATAGTTGAATATGATGCGGTGGTGATCAGAGTTTTAATAGTGTAGGGAGTTGATTAATTTTTGAGGGGGAGGGGTTGATTCATGAGGATTTTGTAGGTGCGGCTGCCTTGTATAGTTATGGGTGTTGGTTAGTGGTGGTTGCTGATTGATCATTGTTTGTTAGTATTTTTGTTGCAATTGAAATTACTCAGGGTAATAGATTAGATAATTAATAGTAGAGATTAGGCCTTTTTGGGCAGATACAGTAACAGAGGCTGAAGTTTGGGTTCATGAAATGGTTTTTGGTATAGACTTTTCTAGTCAAACTGGGTCTAGAAGTGAAGCTAGATTTTGGCTTCTGAAGGTTGAATGGTGAATTGTAGCTGAATAAAAACCTAGTATATTGGAGAAGTTAAATGTCTATAATGGGTACTTTAAGGTTATTAGTTATGAAATTAAGCTCCATTGCTAGTAAGAGACCTAGGGTGGTTACACCTAGGGCTGTGAGCTTTAGGTGGAGTGGTATATCTGTTTGGGGGATGAAGTAGGGATAATACTGTTAGTGATGAGGAATCTGGTGAAGATACTGCCGATTGCTAGGTGCTTAATTGAGTTAATTAGGGGATTATTATCATAACAATCAGAATTGTAAAACAAGGTTATCCTATTAGAGCACCTAAGGTTATAAAGTAAGCACAAATAAATACATAAAAACGTTAGGTCAAGGTGTAGCTCCTGAGGTGGCAAGAAATGGGCTACATTTTCTACCCCAGAAAATTTCACGACAACCTTTATGAAATCTAAGAGCTCAAGGAGGATTTAGCAGTAAACCAAGAGTAGAGTGCTTGGTTGAATAAGGCCATGAAGCACGCACACACCACCCGTCACCCTCCTCAAATATCATTCTAGAAATATTTAAATTCTCTACGCATGAATAGAGGAGATAAGTCATAATATGGTAAGTGTACTGGAAAGTGCGCTTGGACAAACCAAAAGTCTTGCTTAACCTAAAGCATCCAGCTTACACCTGGAAGATTTCATCACAACCTGATCACTTTGAGCCAACCCTAGCCCCACTAAAAATATTATTAAACCATCCTAAACCATTAACCTTGGACAAAAGTATAGGCCATAGAAATTCTTATCTTGGCACAATAGATACAGTACCGTAAGGAAAAGTTGAAAGAACTGAGCCAAGCATTAAAAAGCAAAGACAAGCCCTTATACCTTCTGCATAAAGTATTAAGTAGAAATAACTTTACACAGAGAACCATAACCAAGTCCCCCGAATCCAAACAAGCTACACAAGAATGGCTGAAAGAGCCACGTACTCACTTATGTGGCAAAATAGTGGGAAGATTCATGAGTAGCAGTGCTAAGCCTACCAAGCCTGGGGATAGCTGGTTGTCCAGATAGAATCTTAGTTCAACTTTAAATTTACCCACAGAATTACTTAATCTCCCTGTAAGTTTAACTGTTAATCTAAAGAGGGACAGCTCTTTAGATCCTAGGAATCAACCTTCCTACAGAGAGTACAAAATAGTATCTCCATAGTTGGCCCAAAAGCAGCCAACAATTAAGAAAGCGTTCAAACTCAACATCCGTTATTTAATAGAAGCAATAATGTTAATATAAATAACATGAAAATATTCTCCACTGCATAAGCTTACATCAGACCGGAATAACCCACTGACAGTTAACAGCCAAATATTTTACAATAAGCACCCTATTATTTGTACTGCTAATCCCACACAGGCATGCTCTAAGGAAAGATTGCAGTAAGTAAAAGGAACTCAGCAAATCTTACCTTGCCTGTTTACCAAAAACACCACCTCTAGCATTACCAGTATTAGAGGCACTGCCTGCCCAGTGACATATGTTTAATGGTACCTTGACCTTGCAAAGGTAGCATAATCACTTGTTCCCTAAATAGGGACTTACCAAATGGCCACATGAGGGTTCAGCTATCTCTTACTTTTAATCAGTGAAATTGACCTATCGGTGAAGAGGCAGTTACAAACAAATAAGACGAGAAGACCCCATGGAGCTTTAATTAATTAATGCAAATAAAAACTCAAAAAGCCTACAGGCCTTAACCTACTATCTCTGCATTAAAAGTTTTGGTTGGGGTGACCTCATAGCATATTCAACCTCCGAACAACCTAAACTAAGACCGCACTAGTCTAAGCGAGTTAATACACATTGATCTAATAATTTGATCAACAGCACAAGTTACTCTAGGGATAACAGTGCAATCCTATTCTATCATATCGATAATAGGGTTTACGACCTTGATGTTGGATCAGGACATCCTAATGGTGTAGCCACTATTAAGGGTTCGTTTATTCAACGATTGAAGTCCTACATGATCTGATTTCACATCAGAGTAATCCAGGTCGGTTTCTATCTCTTTAACATTTCTCCTAGTATGAAAGGACAAGAGAAATAGGGCCAACTTCATAAAGCGCCCTCCCCCCATAAATGATGCTATCTCAATCTAGGAAATCACCACATACCCCACCCAAGAACAGGGTTTCTTAAGATGGCAAAGCCTGGCAATAGCATAAAACGTAAAACTTTACAATCAGAGGTTCAACTCCTCTTCTTAACAATATGCCTATAATTAACCTTCTCCTATTTATTATTCCCACTATAATCGCTATAGTATTCCTCTCACTTACTGAATGAAAAATCTTAGGCTATATACAGTTATGCAAAGGACCTAATACTGTAGGCCCCTATGGACTGCTTCTACCATTTGCTGATCCAGTAAAACTTTTCACTGAAGAACCCTTACGACCCTCAACGTTTTCTATTACGCTTTATATCATTGCCCCAACCCTGGCCTTTTCTATCGCCCTCCTCTTCTGGACTCCCCTACCTATACCCGATCCCCTAATTAATTTTAATATAGGCCTCCTATTTATTCTAGCCACATCAAGCCTAGCCGTCTA
This sequence comes from Piliocolobus tephrosceles, assembly GCF_002776525.5. Taxonomy (NCBI): domain Eukaryota; kingdom Metazoa; phylum Chordata; class Mammalia; order Primates; family Cercopithecidae; genus Piliocolobus; species Piliocolobus tephrosceles. Next base: position 77,303,478 of record NC_045447.1, on the reverse strand, counting down.
TTCCATTCTATGATCAGGATGAGCATCCAATTCAAATTATATACTAATTGGCACATTACAGTGTGGCCCAGACAATTTCATATGAAGTCACCCTAGCCATTATCCTGCTATCAGTACTACTACTAAGTGGCTCATTCAACTTATATGCACTCATCACAACACAAGAATTACTCTGACTGCTCCTACCATCATGACCCTTAGCCATAATATGATTTATTTCCACACGAGCAAAAACTAACCGAACCCCTTTTGATTTGACAGAGAGAGAATTAGAACTAGTTTCAGACTTCAATGTCGAATATGGTGCAAGTTCATTTGCCTTCTTCTTTATAGCGGAATATATGAATATTATCGTAATAAATGCCCTACTCCTATTTTTCTAGGAGCATTACACACTATGTATTCACCAGAACTAGATACCATAAATTTCATTACCAAGACCCTCCTTTTAACTGCCCAGTTTTTATGAATCCGAACAGCATACCTCCAATTCCGCTACAAGCAACTCGTATACCTTTTATGAAAAAATTTCCAACCACTTACATTAGCATTCTGCATATGATATGTCTCAATGCCTGTCCTAATTTCCAGCATTCCACCCCAAACATAGGAAATAAGTCTGACAAAAGGATTACTTTGATAGAGTAAACAATAGAGGTTAAAATCCTCTTTATTTCTAGAACAATAGGAATTGAACCCATCCCTGAGACTCCAAAATTCTCCGTGCTACATATTAAACCATATCGTAAAGTAAGTTCAGCTAAATAAGCTATCGGGCCCATACCCCTGAAAATGTTGGTTATACCCTTCTCGTACTAATTAATCCATTAGCTCAACTTATTATCTCCCTTACTGTTTTCACAGGAACCCTTATCACAATGCTAGGTTCCCAATGATTTCTTACCTGAACAGGCCTAGGAATAAATATACTAGTTCTTACCCCAATCTTGATTAAAAAAATAAATCTCCGCTCTACAGAAGCAGCCACCAAATATTTTCTTACACAAGCAACTGCATCTATAATTCTCATTATAGGTATCCATTTCAATAACCTGTCCTCCAGGCAATGGACAATAATAAACACTATTAATCAGTTTTCATCCTTAATAATAACAGCCCTAGTAATAAAACTAGGAAAAGCCCTCTTTCACTTCTGAGTCCCAGAAATAACCCAAGGAACTTCTCTAATGTCTGGCACACTTCTCCTCACATGACAAAAACTAGCCCCTATCTTGATTATATTTCAAATGTTCCCATCAATAAACATGACCAGTCTCCTATCTATTACAATCCTATCCATTATAGTAAGTGGTTGAGGAGGAGTTAATCAAACACAATTCCGCAAAATCTTAGCCTACTCCTCAAGTACTCATATAAGTTGAATGACCCCAGTACTAACTTATAATCCAACCATTACCGTTATAAATCTGATTTATTTACCTTATTTTAACAATTACCACATTTCTAGCACTTAGCCTAAGTATAAGCACTACAACCCTGTCACTATCTTACACTTGAAACAAATTAACATGATTAACACCTATAGTTTCACTAATTCTACTATCCCTAGGAGGTTTACCTCCATTAACAGGATTTCTGCCTACATGAGTCATCATTCAAGAATTTTTGAAAAACAATAGTCTTATTACCCCAACCATTATAGCTATCATAACACGACTCAACTTGTACTTTTATATACGCCTAATTTACTCCATCTCAGTGACAGTATTCCCCACATCTAGTAATATGAAAATAAAATGACAATTCAGAAACACAAAACCCATATTACTCCTCCCTCCACTTATTTCTTCTACCTTCCTCTTACCCATCTCTCCACTGATTCTAGTTATAACTTAGAAATTTAGGTTAAATAAGACCAGGAACCTTCAAAGCCCTTAGTAAGTGAATTATACTTAATTTCTGTAACAAACCCAAGGATCACAAAACTCTATTCTGCATCAGTTGAATGCAAATCAACCACTTTAATTAAGCTAAGCCCTTGCTAGATTGGTGGAATTCAAACCTACAAAAATTTAGTTAACAGCTAAATACCCTAATCAACTAGCTTCAGTCTACTTCTCCCTCCAAGTGGGGGGAGGGTGGTAGGTGGGAGAAGCCCCGGGAGGATTGAAGCTGCTCTTTTGAATTTACAATTCAACATAAAAAATTATCTCAAGGCTGGTAAAAAGAGGTCTTGACCTGTCTTTAGATTTACAGTCTAATGCTTACTCAGCCATTTTGCCCTTTTTTCCACTTATGTTCATCAATTGTTGATTGTTTTCAACCAACCACAAAGATACCTGAACACTATACCTGCTATTCGGTGCATGAGCAGGGATAGTGGGTACCGCCTTAAGCCTTCTAATTCGAGCAGAATTAGGTCAACCAGGAACTCTGCTAGGAGATGACCAGATCTATACTGTTATTGTTACTGCCCACACATTCATCATAATCTTCTTTGTGGTCATACCAATTATAATTGGGGGTTTGGGCAACTGACTAGTCCCTCTGATAATTGGTGCCCCTGATACGGCATTTCCACGGATAAATAATATAAGCTTCTGACTTCTCCCCCACTCTTTCCTACTCCTATTGCATCCTCAATAGTAGAAGCCGGCACTGGAACCAGCTGAACAGTTTATCCCCCTTTAGCAGGAAACCTAACACATGCAAGATCCTTTGTGGATCTTACCATCTTCTCACTTCACTTGGCAGGTATTCCATTTTAGGAGCCATTAACTTTATTACTACAATTATTAACATAAAGCCCCAGCCATATCCCAATATCAAACACCCCTTTTCGTCTGACCAGTCCTCATTACAGCAGTACTTCTACTCCTTTCTCTCCCAGTCCTAGCTGCTGGCATTACTATACTATTAACTGACCGTAACCTCAACGCTACTTTTTGACCCTGATGGTGGGGGTGATCCTATCTTGTATTAACATTTATTCTGATTCTTTAGTCACCGTGAAGTTTATATACTTATTCTATCAGTATTTGGGATGATCTCCCATATCGTGATGTATTACTCCGGAAAAAAGGAGCCATTTAGGTATATGGGCATAGTATGAGCCATAATATCTATTGGCTTCTTAGGGTTTATCGTATGAGCATACCATATATTTACAGTAGGAACAGACGTAGACACATGAGCGTACTTCACCTCTGCTACCATAATTATTGCTATCCCTACTGGTGTCAAGGTCTTTAGCTGATTAGCTACACTGCACAGCGGTAGCATCAAATGATCTCCCGCAATGTTCTGAGCCCTAGGATTCATCTTCCTTTTCACAGTAGGACGTCTCACCGGCATTGTACTAGTTAATTCATCACTAGATATTATTTTACATGATACATACTATGTTGTAGCTCATTTCCACTACATCCTATCAACAGGAGCAGTGTTCGCCATCATAGGAGGCTTTAACCACTGGTTCCCCCTATTCTCAGGTTATATGCTTAATCAGACCTACACTAAAATTCACTTCACCATTATATTCATAGGTGTCAATTTAACCTTTTTCCCACAGCACTTCCTTGGCCTATCCAGTATGCCTCAACATTATTCTGATCATCCTGATGCATACACCGCATGAAATATTATCTCATTCTTAGGCTCATTTATCTCATTAACAGCAGTTATGCTAACAATTTTTATAATCTGAGAAGCCTTTGTTTCTAAAAGAAAAACTATAACAACTGAACAACCATCTACTAATTTAGAGTGAGTTTACGGCTGTCCACCACCTTACCACATATTCGAAGAGCCAACCTACATTAAATCCTTAAATGAAAAAGGAAGGAATTGAACCTCCAGAAACTGGTTTCAAGCCAATCAATAACCTCTATGACTTTCTTGATAAGATATTAGTAAACTCATTACATAACTTTGTCAAAGTTAAGTTATAGGCTAAATCCTATATGTCTTAATGGCTCATCCAGTTCAATTAGGCCTTCAAGATGCTACATCCCCTATCATAGAAGAACCACTCAGTTTCCATGACCACGTTCTTCTAATTATTTTCCTAATTAGTTCCCTGGTTCTATACATTATTTCCCTATACAACAAAATTAACTCATATTAGCACCACAGATGCCCAAGAAATCGAGACTGTCAGAACTATTTTACCTGCCATTGTCTTAATTTTAAGCCCTTCCATCCCTACGTATTCTATATAAAACAGATGAAGTTAATAATCCTTCTCTTACCGTCAAAGCCATTGGTCATCAATGATATTGAAGCTATGAATATATAGACTATGAAGAATTAAGCTTCAATTCTTTTTATTTCTTTTTTTGAGATGGAGTCTTGCTCTGTCACCCAGGCTGGAGTGCAGTGGTGCGATCTCGGCTCACTGCAAGCTCTGCCTCCCGGGTTCATGCCATTCTCCTGCCTCAGCCTCCTGAGTAGCTGGGACTACAGGCACCCACCACCACGCCCGGCTAATTTTTTTGTATTTTTAGTAGAGACGGGATTTCACCATGTTAGCCATGATGGTCTCCATCTCCTGACCTCGTGATCCGACTGCCTCAGCCTCCCGAAGTGCTGGGATTACAGGCGTGAGCCACCATACCCAGCCTAAGCTTCAGTTCTTATATAACCCCAATACCAGACCTAAAGCCAGGAGAACTTCAAGGAGTCGAAGTTGATAACTGAACAATTCTCCCAGTAGAAATACCCATCCATATGTTAATCCTGTCTGAAGACATCCTGCACTCATGAACTATCCCCTCATTAGGCCTCAAAACAGATGCAATCCCCAGATGCTTAAATCAAACTACCTTAACCACTACATGACCAGGTCTTTACTATGGACAGTGCTCAGAAATTTGTGAATCTAACCAGTTTTATACTTATTGTCATAGAACTAATCCCCTTAAAATATTTCAAAACCTGATCCACATCCCCATTATAATATCACTGTAAAGCTATTCAATATTAACCTTTTAAGTTAAAGATTGAGGGGGTCTACACCTCTCTGCAGTGAATGCCTCAACTAGATACTTCCATATGATCCATTATTATCCTGTCAATAATCATAACTTTATTCTCCATTATTCAGTTAAAATTAAATTTCACTTATATTATCCCTACACCAAAAATAATCAAAACAAAAACACAAGGCTCCCTGAGAATTAAAATGAACGAAATCTATTCACCTCTTTTGCTACCCCTACAATTCTAGGCCTACCCGCAGTAGTATTAATCATTCTATGTCCCACTATTTCCAACCTCCAGTCATCAAATTAGTAACCGATTATTTTCTATTCAACAATGATTAATCCAACCTGCACTAAAACAGATAATAGTTACCCATAACATTAAAGGATGAACGTGATCCCTTATAATAATATCCCTAATTATCTTCACTGCCTCAATGAACCTCCTTGGGCTTCTACCCCATTCATTTACACCAACTATCCAATTATCAATAAACCTAGGTTTAGCAATCCCCTTGTGAGCAGGCACAGTAATTACAGGCTTCCGCTTTAAAATGAAAACCTCCGTGGCTCACTTTATACCAGAAGGCACACCTATGCCACTTATCACTATATTAGTAATCATTGAAACCATTAGCCTATTTATTCAACCCGATAGCATTAGCTATGCGATTAATAGCCAACATTACAGCCGGTCATCTAGTAACACATTTAATTGCAGGAGCCACACTGGTACTATTAACTATTAGTTTTCTCACAGCTTCAGTTGCTTTCATTATTCTAATCCTACTGACTATTCTCGAATTCGCCGTAGACCTTATTTAGGCTTATGTCTTCACACTATGCTTGCCATATGGTCAAAGCCAGCCCCTGACCACTAACAGAAGCTCTCCCAGCTCTACTAATAACATCTGGCCTGGCCATGTGATTTCATTTTAATTCTACTACTCTTTTAACCCTAGGCTCATTAATCAACACACTAACTGTATACCAATGATGATGTAATATTATCCAAGAAAGTAAATTTCAAGGCCACCATACAACAGTTGTCCAAAAAGGCCTCCAATTTGGAACAATTCTATTTATTATCTCAGAAGTATTCTTCTTTGCTGGTTTCTTCTGGGCATTCTATCACTCTGGTCTAGCCCTAATGCCAGAATTAGGAGGACAGTGATCCCCAACAGGCATTTTTCCCCTCAACCCCTTAGAAGTACCCCTCTTGAATACATCTGTATTACTTGCATCAGGAGTTTCAGTTACTTGGGCTCATCACAGCCTGATAGAAGGTAATCGAAAGCAAATAATTCTAGCACTATCCATCACAATTACCTTAGGTATTTACTTCACCCTCCTACAAATCTCAGAATACTTTGAGGCCGCTTTTACTATCTCTGATGAGATCTACGGCTCAACAATCTTTTTAGCCACAGGCTTTCATGGATTTCATGCTATTACTGGATCAACATTTCTCACTATCTGCTTCCTCCACCAATTAAAATATCACTTTACGAGATGGCTGAGGAAGAGCTCCGGTCTGCAGCTCCCAGCATGATCGATACAGAAGACGGTGATTTCTGCATTTCCAATTGAGGTACCTGGTTCATCTCATTGGGACTGGTTGGACAGTGAGTGCAGCCCATGGAGGGCGAGCTGAAGCAGGGCAGGACATCACCTCATCCGGGAAGCACAAGGGATTGGGGGATTTCCCTTTCCTAGCCAAGAGAAGCCATGACAGACTATACCTGGAAAATCGGGACACTCTCGCCCAAATACTGTGCTTTTCCAACTGTCTTAGCAAACGGGACACCAGGAGATTATATCCCATGGCTGGCTTGGCAGGTCCTATGCCGATGGAGCCTTGCTCACTGCTAGCGCAGCAGTCTGAGATTGACCCTTGAGGCAGCAGTCTGGCAGGGGGAGGGGCGTCTGCCATTGCTGAGGCTTGAGTAGGTAAACAAAGCGGCCAGGGAAGCTTGAACTGGGTGGAGCCTACCACAGCTCTGCAAGGCCTGCTGCCTTTGTAGACCCCACCTCTGGGGACAGGGCATAGCTGAAAAAAAGGCAGCAGAAACTTCTGCAGACTTAAACGTCCCTGTCTGACAGCTCTGAAGAGAGCAGTGGTTCTCCCAGCATGGTGTTTGCACTCTGAGAATGGACAGACTGCCTCCTAAAGTGGGTCCCTGATGCTTGTATAGCCTAACTGGGAGATACTTCCTGGTAGGGGCCGACTGACACCTCACACAGGTGGGTGCCTCTCTGGGATGAAGCTTTCCAAGGAAGGATCAGCCAGCAATATTGGCTGTTCTGCAATATTTGCTGTTCTGCAGCTTCCACTGCTGTTACCCAGGCAAACAGGATCTGGAGTGGACCTCCAGCAAACTCCAACAGACCTGCAGCTGAGGGACCTGACTATTAGAAGGAAAACTAACAGACAGAAAGGAATAGCATCAACATTAACAAAAAGGACATCCACACCAAAACCCCATCTGTAGGTTACCACCACCAAAGACCAGATAAAACCACAAAGATGGGGAAAAACCAGAGCAGAAAAGCTGAAAATTCTAAAAACCAGAGGGCCTTTTCTCCTCCAGAGGATCACAGCTCCTTGCCAGCAACAGAACAAAGCTGGACAGGGAATGACTTTGACAAGCTGACAAAAGTAGGCTTCAGAAGGTTGGTAATAACAAACTTCTCCAAGCTAAAGGAGGATGTTCGAACCCATCGCAAGGAAGCTAAAAACCTTGAAAAATGATTAGATGAAGGGCTAACTAGAATAAACAGTGTAGAGAAGACCTTAAATGACCTGATGGAGCTGAAAACCATGGCACGAGAACTACGTGACACATGCACAAACTTCAATAGCCGACTTGATCAAGTGGAAGAAAGGGTAACCGTGATTGAAGATCAAATTAATGAAATAAAGTGAGAGGAGAAGTTTAGAGAAAAAAAGAGTATAAAGAAATGAACAAAGCCTACAAGAAATATGGGACTATGTGAAAAGACCAAATCTACATTTGACTGCTGTACCTGAAAGTGACGGGGAGAATGGAACCAAGTTGGAAAACACTCTTCAGGATATTATCCAGGAGAACTTCCCCAACCTAGCAAGGCAGGCCAATATTCAAATTCAGGAAATACAGAGAACACAACAAAGATACTCCTCGAGAAGAGCAACCCCAAGACACATAATTGTCAGATTCACCAAAGTTGAAATGAAGGAAAAAATGTTAAGGGCAGCCAGTGAGAAAGGTCGGGTTACCCACAAAGGGAAGCCCATCAGACTAACAGCCAATCTCTCGGCAGAAACTCTACAAGCCAGAAGAGAGGGAAGGCCAATATTCAACATTCTTAAAGAATTTTCAACCATCAAATAGAATTTTCAACAATCAGAATCTCATATCCAGCAAGCTAAGCTTCATAAGTGAAGGAGAAACAAAATCCTTTACAGACAAGCAAATGCTGAGATATTTTGTCACTACCAGGCCTGCCTTACAAGATCTCCTGAAGGAAGCATTAAACATGGAAAGGACCAACCAGTACCAGCCACTGCAAAAACATGCCAAATTGTAAAGACCATCGATGCTAGGAAGAAACTGCATCAATTAATGGGCAAAATAAACAGCTAACATCATAATGACAGGATCAAATTCACACATAACAATATTAACCTTAAATGTAAATGGACTGACTGCCCCAATTGAAAGACACAGACAGGCAAATTGGATAGAGTCAAGACCCACCAGTGTGCTGTATTCAGGAGACACATCTCATGTGCAGAGACACACATAGGCTCAAAATAAAGGGATGGAGGAAGATCTATCAAGCAAATGGAAAGTGAAAAAAGCAAAGGTTGCAATCCTAGTCTCTGATAAAACAGACTTTAAACCAACAAAGATCAAAAGAGACAAAGAAGGCCAAAAGGATCAATTGAGCAACAAGAGCTAACTATCCTAAATATATATGTACCCAATACAGCAGCACCCAGATTCATAAAGCAAGTCGTTAGAGACCTACAAAGGGACTTAGACTCCCACACAATAATAATGGGAGATTTTAACACCTCTCTGTCAATATTAGACAGTTAATAAGGATATCCAGGACTTGAACTCAGCTCCGCACCAAGTGAACCTAATAGACATCTACAGAACTCTCCACCCCAAATCAACAGAATATACATTCTTCTCAGTACCACATTGCACTTATTCCAAAATCGACCACATAGTTGGAAGTAAAGCACTTCTCACTAAATGTAAAAGAACAGAAATCACAACAAACTGTCCCTCAGACCACAGTGCAATCAAATTAGAACTCAGGACTAAGAAACTCACTCAAAACTGCACAGCTTCATGGAAATTGAACAACCTGCTCCTGAATGACTGGGTAAATAAGAAATGAAGGCAGATATAAAGATGCTCTTTGAAATCAATGAGAGCAAAGACACAACACACCAGAATTTCTGGGACACATTTAAAGCAGTGTGTAGAGGGAAATTTATAGCACTGCATGCCCACAAGAGAAAGCAGGAAAGATCTAAAATTGACACCCTAGCATTACAATTAAAAGAACTAGAGAAGCAAGAGCAAACACATTCAAAAGCTAGAGGAAGGCAAGAAATAACTAAGAACAGAGCAGAACTGAAGGAGATAGGACACAAAAACCCTTCAAAAAATCAGTGAATCCAGGAGCTGGTTTTTGGAAAAGATCAACAAAATAATACACTGCTAGCAAGACTAATAAAGAACAAAAGAGAAGAATCAAATAGACGCAATAAAAAATGATAAAGGGGATATCACCACCGACCCCACAGAAATACAAACTACTATCAGAGAATACTATAAACACCTCTACACAAATCAACTAGAAAACCTAGAAGAAATGGATAAATTCCTGGACACTTACACTCTCCCAAGACTAAACCAGGAAGAAGTTGAATCCCTGAATAGACCAATAGCAGGCTCTGAAATTGAGGCAATAATTAATAGCCTACCAACCAAAAAAACTCCAGGACCAGACAGATTCACAGCTGAATTCTACCAGAAGTACAAGGAGGAGCTGGTACCATTCCCTCTGAAAATATTCCAATCAATAGAAAAAGAGGGAATCCTCCCTAACTCATTTTATGAGACCAGCATCATCCTGATACCAAAGCCTGGCAGAGACAACAAAAAGAGAGAATTTTAGACCAATATCCCTGATGAGCATCAACACAAAAATCCTCAGTAAAATACTGACAAACCGAATCCAGCAGCATATCCAAAAGCTTATCAACCACAATCAAGTCGGCTTCATCCCTAGGATACAAGGCTGGTTGATCATTCGCAAATCAGTGAATGTAATCCATCACATAAACAGAACCAATGACAAAAACAACATGATTATCTCAATATATGCACAAAAGGCCTTTGACAAAATTCTACAGCCCTTCATGCTAAAAACTCTCAATAAACTAGGTACTGATGCAGTGTATCTCAAAATAATGAGAGCTATTTATGACAAACTCACAACCAATATCATACTGAATGGGCAAAAACTGGAAGCATTCCCCTTGAAAACTGGCACAAGACAGGGATGCCCTCTGTCACCACTCCTATTCAACAAAGTGTTGGAATTTCTGTCCAGGGCAATCAGGCAAGAGAAAGAAAGAAAGAGTATTCAATTAGGAAAAGAGGAAGTCAAATTGTCCCTGTTTGCAGATGACATGACTTAGAAAACTACATCATCTCAGTCCAAAATCTCCTTAAGCTAATAAGCAACTTCAGCAAAGTCTCAAGATACAAAATCAATGTGCAAAAATCACAAGCATTCCTATACACCAATAACAGACAAACAGCCAAATCATGAGTGAACTTCCATTCACAATTGCTACAAAGAGAATAAAATAGCTATGAATCCAACTTACAAGGGATGTGAAGGACCTCTTCAAGGAGAACTAGAAACCACTGCTCAATGAAATAAAAGAGGACACAAACAAATAGAAGAACATTCGATGCTCATGGATAGGAATAATCAGTATCTTGAAAATAGCCATACTGCCCAATGTAATTTATAGATTCAATGCCATCCCCATCAAACTACCAATGACTTTCTTCACAGAATTTGAAAAAAACTACTTTAAAGTTCATATGGAACCAAAAAAGAGCCCGCATTGCCAAGACAATCCTAAGCCAAAAGAACAGAGCTGGAGGCAAACTATACTACAAAGTTACAGTAACCAAAACAGCATGGTACTGCTACCCAAACAGAGAGATAGACCAATGGAACAGAACAGAGGCCTCAGAAATAACACCACACATCTACAACCATCTGATCTTTGACAAACCTGACAAAAACAAGCAATGGGGAAAGGATTCCCTATTTAATAAACGGTGCTGGGAAAACTGGCTAGCCATATGTAGAAAGCTGAAACTGGATCCCTTCCTTACTCCTTATACAAAAATTAATTCAAGATGGATTAAAGACTTAAATGTTAGACCTAAAACCATAAAAACCCCAGAAGAAAACCTAGGCAATACCATTCAGGACATAGGTATAGGCAAGGATTTCATGACTAAAACACCAAAAACAATGGCAGCAAAAGCCAAAATAGATGGGATCTAATTAAACTAAAGAGCTTCTGCACAGCAAAAGAAACTACCGTCAGAGTGAATAGGCTACCTACAGAATGGGAGAAAATTTTTGCAATCTACCCATCAGACAAAGGGCTAATATCCAAAATCTACAAAGAACTTAAACAAATTTACAAGAAAAAACCCCATCAAAAAGTGGGCAAAGGATATGAACAGATACTTCTCAGAAGAAGACATTTATGCAGCCAACAGACACATGAAAAAATGCTCATCATCACTGGTTATCAAAGAAATGGAAATCAAAACCACAGTGAGATACCATCTCACACCAGTTAGAATGGCGATCATGAAAAAGGCAGGAAACAACAGATGCTGGAGAGGATATGGAGAAATAGGAACATGTTACACTGTTGGTGGGAGTGTAAACTAGTTCAACCATTGTGGAAAACAGTATGGCGATTCTTCAAGGATCTAGAACTAGAAATACCATATGACCCAGTCATCCCATTACTGGGTATATACCCAAAGGATTATAAATCATGCTTCTATAAAGACACATGCACACGTATGTTTACTGCAGCACTATTCACAATAGCAAAGACTTGGAATCAACCCAAATGTCCATCAGTGACAGACTGGATTAAGAAAATGTGGCACATATACACCTTGGAATACTATGCAGCCATAAAAAAGGACGAGTTCATGTCCTTTGTGGGGACATGGATGCAGCTGGAAATCATCATTCTCAGCATGATGAGATCACAGGGGAACTCTGTGATCATCCTGATCAAACATCACTGTTATGCTTACAGGACGTAATACACTAATTACAGCCCTCTACTCCCTATGTATACCAATCACGACATAACAAGGGACACTTACATATTACATTAACAGTATTCAACCTTCCTTTACATGAGAAAATACATTAATATTTATACATGTTACACCTATTCTTCTATTATCCTAAATCCTAAAATTATTATGGGCTTTACATGCTGTAGCTGTAGTTTAACCAAACCATTAAACTGTGGATCTAATAATAGAAGCCTGCAACTTCTTATCTACTGAGAAAGTATGCAAGAACTGCTAACTCATGCCCCCATGCCTAACAACATGGCTTGCTTAACTTTTAAAGGATTGGAGTCATTTATTGGTCTTAGGAACCAAAAACATTGGTGCAATTCCAAATAAAAGTAACAAATATGTATTTTTCTACTATTATAATAGCCTTAATCCCCTTAAACACACCAATTAATATTACCTTAGTCAACCCCTGCAAAAAAGATTCATACCCAAATTACATAAAAATAGCCATCACATGTGCCTTCACCATTAGCCTCATCCCAACAACTTTTATATATACAGACGAAGAAGTCATTATCTCAGACTGACATTGAATGACAATCCAAACAAAGTCTCACTAAGCTTTAGACTACTTCTCCATAGTATTTATCCCAGTAGCACTGTTTGTTACCTGATCTATTGTAGAATTCTCAATATGATATATAAACTCAGACCCTAACATTAATCAGTTTTTCAGATATTTTCCTCATTACAGTATTCTGGTTACCGCCAACAATTTCTTTCAACTCTTTTATTGGATGAGAAGGTGTAGGAATCATGTCTTTCTTATTAACTGGCTGACTATAGGGCCGAGCAGATGCTAATACAGCAGCCCTCCAAGCAGTCCTGCACAATCGCATGGGTGATACTGGCTTTATTTAGCTATAGTATGATTCCTCTTTTCCCCCCACACATGAGAGATTCAACAAGCATTCATTCTAAACCCTACCTCTAATCTACCCTTCCATTAATTCGCCTTCTTTTAGCAGAAGCAGGAAAGGCAGCTAAATTCGGCCTCCATCCCTGACTTCCATCCGCCATAGAAGGCCCAGCCCCAGTCTCAACCCTGCTCCACTCCAGCACTATAGTTGTAGCAGGAGTTTTCGTACTCATCCGCTTCTACCCTTTAATAGAAAATAACCTCTGAACCCAGACCTTTACATTATCTCTAGGGGCTATTACCACCTTATTTACAGCAATCTGCGCTCTAACACAAAGTGATATTTAAAAAGTCATAGCATTCTCCACTTCAAGCCAGCTGGGCCTTACGATAGTCACAACGGGCATTAATCAGTCACACCTAGCATTCCTTCACATCTGCACCCATGCCTTTTTTAAAGCTATATTATTTATATGCTCAGGCTCCATCATCCATAATCTCAATGATGAACAAGATATTCGAAAAATAGGACTATTCAAGACTTCACCCTTCACTTCCTCTTCCGTTATTATTGGTAGCCTTGTATTTACAGGTATGCCTTTCCTCACAGGCTTTTAAAGACCTTATTATCGAAACCGCAAATACTGTCATATACCAACCAACGCCTGAGCCCCTTCTATTACTCTCATTGCCACCTCCTTAACAGCTGACTATAGTACCCGTGTTATTTTCTTTGCTCCGAGGACTGGCCACGCAGGGGTGGGAAGGGCCCGGGCCACGCGCGACGCTTGGGGGCCTTGCTGCCAAGCCCCTTTTTCCGGGGGTAGGGGCAGACGCTTCATGCCGCCCTGCCCAGCAGGGTTTCCAGGTCTGAGGTGCCCACCCTGGCCCCAAGAGAATGAACCAGCTGCAGAGGATGGCGTCCGTGGACACGGACAAGGAGCTCAGTAACCTCCAGGACTTCAGCATGATGTTCCCGCTGCCTGTCGCCAACGGGAAGGGCCAGCCCACCTCCCTGGCCGGGTCGCAATTCAGAGGTTCAGGTCTTGAGGACCGGCCCAGCTCAGGCTCCTGGAGCAGCGGCGACCAGAACAGCTCCTCCTTTGACCCCAGCTGGACCTTCAGCGAAGGCGCTCACCTTGCTGAGTCGCATAGCAGCCTCTCTTCATCCACATTCCTGAGACTGTGACTTGGAGGCAAGAGCAGCGAGCTGGACGCCTATGCCTCCTTTGGGAGAGACGCAGGCGTGGGCGGCCTGACTCAGGCTGGCTTCCTGCCAGACGAGCTGGCCTTCAGCACCCCCGGACCCCTGTTCCCTTCGGGCATGAAGGCGACCTCCCAGTACTACCCCTCCTACGCCGGCAGCTCCGGCGGAGAGAGGCGGACGGCGGCCTGGACACGCAGTCCACAAAGGTCCAGAAGGTCCCGCCTGTCTTCCATCCTCGGCATACCTGCCCAGCTCAGGTGAGGACTACGGTAGGGATGCTGCCGCCTACCTGTTCGCCAAGACCCCCAGCAGGGCCTATCCCGCCCCCTTCTACATGGCAGATGGCAGCCTGCACCCCTCAGCCCCTCAGCTGAGGTCTGGAGTTCCCTGGGCCAGGCGGGCTTTGGCCCCATGCTGGGCGGGGGCTCATCCCCCCCGCCTCTCCTGCCTGGCAGCGGCCCTGTGGGCAGTGGCAGAGGCAGCAGCACGTTTGGTGGCCTGCACCAGCATGAGCGCATGGGCTACCAGCTGCACAGAGCAGAGGTGAAAGGCGGGCTCCCGGCTGCATCCACCTTCTCCTTGGCCCCCTGGAGCCGCGTACGGCAGTGTCTCTAGCCACAGGCCGCCTGTCAGCGGGGCCGACAGCCTCCTGGGCTCGCGAGGGACCACAACCAGCAGCTCCGGGGACGCCCTCAGGCAGGCATGTCCTCAATCTACTCCCAGGATCACTCAAGCAGTAACTTCTCGTCCAGCTCCTCCACTGCTGTGGGATCCCCCCAGGGCCTGGGAGGGACGTCACGCTGGCCTGGAGCAGGAGTCCCCGGTGCCTTATCACCCAGCTAGGACAGGGGTCTCTATGGCCTGCAGAGTAAGATAGAAGACCACCTGAACAAGGCCATCCACGTGCTCTGCAGCCACACCGTGGGCACGGCCTGCAACGGGCACACGCTGCTGCCCGGCGACAGGGTGCTGGCCTTGGGCTTCGCCGGCCCCATGCTGCTGGTGGGGGCAGCACGCAGGCCTGGTTGGAGGCTGACACCCTGAGGATGGCCCTGTGGGCAGCGCCAGCCTCATGCATATCCACGTGGCTCTCTCCAGCTAGCCAGGCGCCCTCCCCGACCTCTCTTGGCCTCCCGACTCCTACAGTGGGCTAGGGCAAGCAGGCCACTGGTGAAATCAAGCCAGAGGAGGAGGATGAGGAGAACACGGCGGAGGCTGACCACTCAAGAGGAGAAGAAGGAGCTGAAGGACCATCAGGTCCAGACCAGCCCAGAGGAGGACGAGGACAAAGATGACCTTCTCCCCCCAGAGCAGAAGGCCAAGCAGGAGAAGGAGTGCCAGGTGGCCAATAACGCCAGGGAGTGACTGTGAGTCCCCTAAGAGGCCTTTTAAGGAGCTGGGGCACATGTGGCAACTGCACTCAACAGCGAAAAGCCCCAGACCAAACTGCTTATCCTGCACCAGGCCGTCTCGGTCATGCTGAACTTGGAGCAGCAAGTGCGAGAGCGGAACGTGAATCCCAAAACAGCCTGTTTGAAACGGTGAGGTGTCGGCCGTGTTCGGAGACCCCCAGATGGTGCTTTCAGCTGCGCACCTGGGCCTGAGCGAAGCCCACAACCCCGCCGGGCACATGTGAAAGGTACGCCTCTGTGGTTCAAGCCACTGGCCCTCAGCCCTGTGGGCTGGGCCCAGAACGCCCACTGGAGGCCCTGGGCTTCATCCACATCCACACCTCACACAACTGTTCTCAGCATTGAGCCAACACCGTCCTGATTAGGCTCGGAGTGATTGGGGCAAGAAGGTGACTCTGGATCCAGGAGCTCCCTGGGACCCTGGCTCACCTCTCACTGGCCTCACTCCCCCTGCCCCCAAATCTCAGCCACCGTGTCACCCTGTGACCTGCCCCATGGATCCTGAATCTGCGTCTTGGCCCTGTTGTCTGGGCTGACAGGAGCATTTCTTTTCTTTTTTTTTGTTTTTCAGTAAACAAAACCTGAAAGCAAGTAACAGAACATACACTTTGTCAGAAAAGAAAAAAAATGCCTTAACTATAAAATGTGGAGACATCATATCGCTTGAGGTCGAGATGCTGTGAAAACTTGGCTTATTCTTCAAAAGCCAGCAGCAAATCGTGCCTAGGCATAATTTAAAGAAAATGAAAAGAACATTAGTTATCAAAAAAAAAAAAAAAAAAAAACTGGACTGACCTGGGCCAGGTGGGACCAGACTGGCCTAGAGGACTTCAGAGGGCAACTCCCCTGGTAGGCCAGTCTCAGCTGACCTTGACTGTCCTGCTTCCAGACAGGGCCCATCTGTCTTCCCCTTGATCCCCTGCTGCAAAGACATTACCTCCGATGCCACCTCTATGACCCCGGGCTGCCTGGCCACAGGGTACTTCCTGAAGCTGGTGACTGTGACCTGGGACACAGGCTACCTCAACAGGAGTGCTGTGACCTTCCCAGACACCACCCTCACACCCTCTGGCCACTACGCCACCACCAGCCATCTGACCACAAGCAAATGTTCACCTGCAGCGTGGTACACACTCTGTGGTCTGCAGGCCAGGTCAGTACCTTCAGTGTCTACTCTAGGGACTTCACCCTGCCCACCATGAAGATCTTACAGTCCTCCTGTGATGGCAGTGGACACTTCCCCCCGACCATCCAGTTCCTGTGCCTCATTTTTGAGTACACCCCAGGTGCCATCACCTGGCTGCAGGATGGGCAGGTCGCGGATGTGAACTGCTCTGTCACCTCTCCCATGCTGAAGGGGGAGCTGGCCTCCACACAAAGCAAGCTCACCCTCACCCAGAAGCGTTGGCTGCCTGACCACACCTACACCTGCCAGGTCACCTATCAAGGTAATGCCTTTGAGGACAGTGCCAAGAAGCGTGCAGATTTCAACCCGCAAGGGGTGAGTGCCTACCTGAGCTGGCCCGGTTGCTTCTACCTGTTCATCCGCAAGTTGCCCACAATCACCTGTCTGGTGGTGGACCTGGCACCTAGCAAGGGGACTGTGAAGCTGACCTGGTCCCGGGCCAGTGGGAAGTCTGTGGCCCAGGTCCTCCTAAGGCAAGAGAAGCAGTGCAGTGGCACGTTCATCATCACGTCCACTCTGCTGGTGGGTACCAGAGACTGGATCGAGGGGGAGACCTACCAGTGCAGGGTGACCCACCTCCACCTGCCCAGGGCCCTTGTGCAGTCCATGACCAAGATCAGCCACCCTTGTGCTCCCCCCGAGGTCTACGTGTTTGCAATGCTAGAAGAGCCGAGGAACCTAGACAAGTGCACCCTCACCTGCCTGATCCAGAACTTCTAGCCTAAGGACATCTTGGTGCAGTAGCTGCACAACGAGGTGCAGCTCCTAGATGCCTGGCACAGCATGACGCAGCCCCGCAAAACCAAGGGCTCTGGCTTCTTAGTCTTCAGCTGCCTGGAGGTGACCAGGGCTGAATGGGAACAGAAAAATGAGTTCATCTGCCCCGTGGTCCATGAGATGGCGACTGGCTCACAGACTATCAAGAAGCTAGTGGCTACAAATCCCATTAAATGTCCTCCTGCCTTCCTCCCCACTAGGGCTCTGTCCAGCTGTGTGGTGGGAAGGGCTGGCCAGACCTTCTGTCCACTGTTGCAATGACCCCAGGAGGCCACCCCCAATAAACAGTGCGTGCTCAGAAACAAACAAACAAACAAACATAAAAACCCTAGAAGAAAACCTAGGCAATACCATTCAGGACATCGGCATGGACAAATACTTCATGACTAAAACACCAAAGGCAATGGCAACAAAAGCCAAAATAGACAGATGGGATCTAATTAAACTAAAGAGCTTCTACATAGTAAAGGAAACTATGATCAGAGTGAACAGGCTACCTACAGAATGGGAGAAAATTTTTGCCATCTATCCATCTGACAAAGGGCTGATACCCAGAATCTACAAAGAACTTAAACAAATTTACAAGAAAAAAACAACCCCATCAAAAAATGGGTGAAGGATATGAACAGACACTTCTCAAAAGAAGACATTTATGTGACCAACAAACATGAAAAAAAGCTCATCATCACTGGTCATCAGAGAAATGCAAATCAAAACCACAATGAGATACCATCTCATGCCAGTTAGAATGGTGATCATTAAACAGTCAGGAAACAACAGATGCTTGAGAGGATGTGGAAAAATAGGAATGCTTTTACATTGTTGATGGGAGTGTAAATTAGTTCAACCATTGTGGAAGATAGCGTGGCAATTCCTCAAGGATCAAGAGTTAGAAATACCATTTGACCCAGCAATTCCATTACTGGGTATATATCCAAAGGATTATAAATCATTCTACTATAAAGACACATGCATGTGTATGTTTATTGTGGCACTACTCACAATAGCAAAGGCTTGGAACCAACCCAAATGCCCATCAGTGATAGACTGGATAAAGAAAATTGTGGCACATATACACCATAGAATACTATACAGCTATAAAAAAGGATGAGTTCATGTCCTTTGCAGGGACATGGATGACACTGGAAACCATCATTCTCAGCAAACTAACACAGGAACAGAAAACCATACACCTCTTGTTCTCACTCATAAGTGGGAGTTGAACAATGAGAACACATGAACACAGGGAAGGGAATATCACACACCAAGGCCTGTCCAGGGGTGCGGGTCTAGGGAAGGGATAGCATTAAGAGAAATACCTAATGTAGTTGATGGGTTGATGGGTGCAGCAAACCACCATGGCATGTGTATACCTATGTTAACAAACCTGCACATTCTGCACATGTTTCCCAGAACTTAAAGTATAATAATTTTTTTTTTTTAAAAAAAAACACTGAACATGTATTGTAGGCTTACATTGGGCTCAATGTATTTTATGGATAATCTCATTTAATCCTCATAACAACCCTTGGAGAACATGTATGATTATTATCTCTATTTTAAGCATGGAGAACTGAATAGCTTACCCAAGGTGGCATGACTAGTAAATCATTGGACCGGGATTCAAACCAAAAAGTCTGATCCCAGAGTTCATGCTTGTAAGCCTTCCTAACCATGATAATGCTTTAATCTGGCATTAATTGTTCTCTAATTTGTGTAGGTTTGAGATTTTTCATAATATTAAAAATACTTCTTGAGGAATGTCCTCATAATCATTAGAACTGCCTTCATCTAATTATTTTTAGGGTATGAGTGAAACTAAAAAGTAAGACTCATCTAAAAATAATCATCTGTTTTGGCCATATCTCCAGTGATACATGAATTTAATTCTTTTTATTGTTTTCAGAATGAAGAATTAAAGAGGTTAAAATTAGCTGGCAATCAAGAAATATTTGTATATGAAGATCCAGAGATTTGGGTATACTTAATGAATACAAGCTATATAAATATTAAGACTCTACTGTGCTCCAAATACTACACAGGAAGCTAGGAATATGAAGATAGGATTAGCATCAGAAAAGAAGGACTATCCCTTAGTTGGAAGGCTGAACTAAAAGGAAAAGTTTGATGTGATAGGCAAATTCAACTGACAGGTCCACTACCCATAGCCCCTTCCCTTTAAGAGCTCATAATTAGGAAAAATCAAATGTATAATCAAATCATTGCAATGTAGTGTGTAAGTACAATAATTAAGGTAATGGGAAAACATAACAGTACAAGTAATTCAGCTGAAGGTTTATGTAAGATAACTAAGATGACATTTCAACTATTGGTTGAGTTGGCCTCTCCCTCATGAATGGGATTAAGGCCCTTATAAGAGGCTTCATGCAGCATTTGACCCCTCTTGCCCTCCACTTTCGTCCATGTGAGGAAACGGTGTTCCTCTCCTCTGAAAGATGCGGCAACAAAGCTCCCCTTGGAAGCAGAGAGCAGCCCTCACCATACACCTGAACCTGCCAGCACCTTTATCATGGACTCCCAACCTCCAGAAGTGTGAGAAATAAATTTGTTTATAAATTATCCATTGTCAGGTACTCTGTTATAGCAGTGTACATGGACTACCACAAACCCAGTACACGACGTTAATGAGTTCAGACGTTCTTTAGTAGACAGTGTATAAGGTGGGAAATTAGAGGCTTTATCCAGGGGAATAACATGGTGAGATTCACAGTTTAGAAAGATAGCTCTATTTTTATTATAGAACAGCAGTTCTGAAAGTGTGGGGACCTCTGGGACTCCCTTTTAGGATGTCTGTGAAGTAAAAAGTATTTTCATAATAATGGATGTTATTTGCTCTTTTCACTCATTTTTTCATAAGCATAGTCTTCCAGGGGCAACAAGATATGTTTTCTATTTAACCAAACAGTAAAGAAACTTGCAAAAATATAAAACAATGTGACTCTTATCAAAGTTTATTTTGGAAATAGTTATTTTTCATAAGTAATGTATTTTTCATAAAATACATTACTTATGTTAACAGGTAATGGTTTTTAGATAAATTAATAAACACCTATATTTTATTAGCTTTAATATTTAATATGGTAAATACTGGTAGATATAACTCACAGAAACAAAAGTTTTTTGGCAACCTCAGTAATTTTTAAGAGTGTACAGAGAAGCCTGAGATCAAAAGCTTTGAGAACTACTGACATGGGACATTGTATTAAGGAGAGGCTACTAGTAGAGAAATAGCTAATTAGACAGATTTTACAAGGATCTAGGTCATTGGTTTTCAAACCTTTTAAGTATATATACTCACTAAAAGAATTCTGAAAAACCACATCCTCATACATTTTTAAATTGATAGCTAATTTTTTTGTAAGTTTAAGTAGTCATAATGTATTTTAAATATTGACATTTAAATAGCAGCTATGTCAGTCTTTTAAATGTGTCCAACTGAATCTAAATGGTGCTCGCAGTGAGCCGAGACCTCGCCACTACACTCCGGCCTGGGCAATAGAGCAAGACTCCATCTCAAAATAAATAGTGCAGCAATTTGATACCCACTTATCACCAACTTAAAAATATATATGAACAGACTTTTTTCTTTTCTTTTTTTTTTTTTACAAACTTTGTATCATTCCTTTTTCTCTTTAAAATTGTATTTCCATTTCCCTTCTCATTCCAAATTTTGCATAATGTGTTACATTTTGTATTTGGATAATCTTATGATCACCTATTTTCTTTGTAACCAAAATAGGTATATAAGTGGAAATTAATTAAAAATTTTCCTGTGACCAACAAACTTGTAACTATTCACATTTTTCTTCTGGGTTATCATTGAAGTTACTAGGATACAGTTTTCCAAAGCAATGTAAATAACAAATTTGGACAATTGCTTTAAAAATTTTATTGGTGAATGGAGCAATCCTTCCCCTCCAATTGGATTGTATATCCTTGGGTGAATATTATTTATTTCTATAATGGGATAAGATTAAGCATAAATTCTGTATTCATTTTGCACTTTACAGATGTCAACACTGAGAAAACTTGTTTGTGTAAATGAGTGGACATGAATGGAAGGAGTTTTGTTATAACAATATCATTCATTTCTATGATTCCTTCTGAGATATGTAGGAAAAAAGTACAGTAATATACCATTAAAATTATCTGTTATTTGGCAGTTTCATTCAGTCAGATCTATTATTTTTCAATTTTATTAAAAGAGAATTAAAACCACTTCACTTTCAAAAATGAGTTTACTAACCAGTCATCAGGTTCATCTGTTTTCTCAATTTCTGAAAAGTGTACCAAAAAGTTTTTAAAATTAATTCCAACTATCTGTTACACTTTCACATGGAGGTACCTTGTTTAAACTAATACATTCAGAAAAGTTTGGAAAAATAGAATATTATTAATACATTATTATTAATAACATTTGATCATGTTTTAAATATATGATTTAAACATAGCAAACCTCTGAGCTACCTCAAAGGTTGAGTAGATTTTGTGAAGAATGTCCTTCATACAACCCATTTGGTAATGCCAGGCATCAAATAAATGACAATTTCTGACAGGAAAACTCGGACTGCATTTTTCAAGTCACTGAATATATTAATAATATGTGATTTAAAACCTGAGAAACAAATGACAGAACAAATGCATGGAGGTATGTTTATTATGAACCCAATGAAGCATATCCAGAGCTCCTTCCTTCCAAGGTTCCTTTCTTATTTTACATAAAAAATTATGTACTTTCATGTATAATTTTGTATTATTTGTCATAATGAAAGCCTAAAAAAAAAAAAGACTTCAAATTATATAAGCTTTGGGACCTGTATCTCTGCCTATACATGTGAAAAAATCATGAGGGCAGTCAGGATAAGCTTAAGATGATACATATCTGGCATAATTAATTTCATATTATGAAAAGATAATTTCTCATTACTTAATTTGTAATAAGTAATACAGAGTAAAAATGACTAAGATTATAACTTATGAAGTACGATATGTGGTAAAAGACATGGTTATTCCTTCAGTAAATGTGTTAGGGGAAGGTATGAAGTGAATACTGATGTATGACTTTGGGGAATAATTAGAAACAACTTATATGAAAATCAGAAATAACTTATTTTTCATCATGATCAAAATTTTCCTATGTATTTAATGAAAACAATATATACTGCTAAAATAAAATCAGGCAATTAGCATATAGTTTTTATATTTGCAAGTAGAATAAATATTTTATATAGTGCAATGAAGTTCATTAAATTTTGTGTAAATATTTTGGAATATGAGTTGATAGGTTTTAGCTAACTTATTGAATAATAAACACTGTCTTAGTCCTTTTATGCTGCTATAACAGAATACCCGACAATGGATAATTTATAAAGAACAGAAATTTATTTCTCACACTTCTAGAGGTTAGGAGTCCATGAAAAAGGTGCTGGCAGGTTCAGGCGTCTGGTGAGAGAGCTGCTCTCTGCTTTCCAAGATTGACCCTTGCTGCTGCATCCTTCAGGGAGGAGGAACGCCACGTCCTCACATGGACAAAAGTGGAAGGGCAAGAGGGGCCAAATGCTGCATGAAGCCTCTCATAAGGGCCTTCATCCTATTCATGAGGGAGAAGCCCCTCATGGCCTAATCATCTCTTAAAGGCCCCACCTGTTAATACCATCACATTGACAACACCCGAATTTTGGAGGAGACACATAGCAAACACTAAATCTGAAGTCTGAAAGAACTCACATAATTTTTATTCACAGGATTTGGCCCATCATATCATTTTTTAAAAAACTCAATTTCATTTAAAAGAAACTTTGTTATCTATATTGTTTTTCTTGTTCAAAAATGCTCTTTTGTTTTAAGCTAACAATATGTTATGGCATGTCCTAGGGGTTGATGCTAATAACTAGGGGAAAACAGTGCCTCTGCTTAAATGTTTTAAAAAATTGGTGAAACAGGATTTTGGACTCCTAGAGGATCCTTATACTCTTTTTACTATAGAAGTACCCATCGGATGATCTTTGTACATTATTCTTCACCTTGTTCGATGACCTCTGTACTAGTCATGAGATAAGGATGTGACCTAAACTATAACAATGGGTTAGGAGACTGATTTGAGATATTTCTAAGCTATACTCTAAAGGGACTTGGTGGGTCATGAGACACTGGAGTGAAAGATGAGTCAAAAATAATTAAGATTTTCAGCTTGAGCAGTTAAATAGATTGTGATGCTATTTACTGCATAAGAAACATAAAGTAATCAGCAAGTTTTGGAAAGAGGTCGGAATTCTGTTTGCCTATAGATCTTTAATGTGGAAATGTTCTAAAAGTCTGGAGCACTAAAGAAAATTCAAAGATATGGTTATAAATTTGGGAGGCTTTAGTATATAGGTGGATGATACTATCTAAGGGAAAGCTTTTAACCAAGAGAGGAATAAATCTGATGATGAGACCTTGGGAAACCTTCAATTTAGAAGAGGCAGAAAAGAATTAGTAGTGTTGGAAAAGTATAATTGAAAACAAAATCTCCCAACCCAGAAAACTTTTCCACAAAGATAGAAGAGAAGGAAAACAATTTTATGATCAAGTAAGCATTAGAGCAGGATGTGATGTGTATCACAAGTAGTCCCCTAAGAGACTGCAAAGACAGAAGGAAATCTTACCCTTTTATATAGCCAACCTGATATAACCCCTTTCATTGAAGTTCTTAGGATAAACATTAACTAGTCCTAGTAAGACTTGACAGCACTATTTGTCGCATATGTAGTTTATTCTAAATTCACTTGGAAATTGGAGTGACTTTGCTAATTGGCTTTATACAAAGGTAAAAAAACACTTTTCATATCTTCATGACAGGAGATAGTTTTGCAGCTTGGAAGGAGGCTCCTGCTGAAGTGAGGCTTCTACGCTCCCACAGAAACTGGGATTAAGGGCGCTATCTTCCTTGATGACTGTATTCCCAAGAGATGGTTACAGGTTCTTGAGAAAGACATTCATGGGTCATAAAGCTGGCAAGAGGCTTTGAAGCAAGAGATTTTTAAAAGATTTACATACATTTCAAAAAGACAAAGAATTTACAAGTTTTCTGAATGCTCTAAGAACAAAGAAGGAAGAGTCTTTCTTCTTATTTTCAACAGGGGGAATTAATTTTGTTTCTTTTTAAATTTGTATTTACCCTTACGTAAGTGAAAAAAACAGCTGTGGAAATGTGCGGGAAATTACAATGAGTGCTATATGAAAACCAGAGGAAAAGCATATTTTACAAGGAGTGAGGGAATAGTGCTGTCTTCAAGAACATTACTTTCCCCTTGTGGGATAAAACTAACATACATTTGATACTAACATAACTAGATATGTAAAACTTGTAAAGACTAAATATAAAAAGAATATAGCATTAGGGTGTTTAATTATGTAGTGTGGACTGCCAGTACTATAGGAAATCAATGGCCTGAGGGCAATAAGACCTGGAGTAGGCAAGGAAGGATTTGTGGAAATAAGGAAACTTAAATGGTATTTTGAAGGAGAGATTAAATCTATGTAATTCACATTTTTAATCTCATCAGTCCAAAACACATCTCTGTAGCTGTCTCTATAATAAAGATAAACTTAGCAATGGAACCATGATACTCCCAGTCCACTGGGCCAAAACTTTCCCTTGGATAGTGTTAATGCTTGAGTGAACAATGGCACCATTTCTGTGACTTTTCACTTTCTGTATTCCTTCTCATAGTCACCCGCTCTTCTGATTAACAGGTTCTTTCTTTTACAGCTTTAAGTCTTGCCTTGGAACCATTTTTTTTTTTTCTGCAGGATACTTATATGGATTCATTTAAAGCTTAACTTGCAAAGAGCAGCTTATTGTCACTTCTTAGAAGATACTCTGCAGTTAACCTTGGTGCTGTCTATAGAGACAAAAATAAATTTCCTTGGATTTTAGTTATCTTTCTCTGTCAGAGGTTCCCAAGACCACCCCCAGGTTGACAATTTGCTAGGAAGACTCACAGGACTCAACATATATCCATATTCATGGTTATGATTCCTTATAGGGAAGTAACACAAAGCAAAATTAGGCACACTCTGCCTGGCACATACTAAATTTACAGACTCCCAGAAGAAAAGTAGATATTAGTATAAACCATATTATTTGCACAAATAATCTAGGCATAGTGAGTCACTCTTATTCAGGGAATTGTGGAATCCCTCCTGAAATCTAAGCTCACAGGTGCCAGGCAAAAAAGGCCCTTTTAATCATAGAAGCCTCAGGCCTGCTGTGATAACTCTTTTCTCTACACTTTTTAAAAATTTATTTATACAATGATTTTCAGGTAAAATCAAGAGTCCACATATCAAGTTAACTGTCTTTTAAATGTTCTCCATGTATTACAGGTATGCTCCAGAATCACTGACAGAGAGCAAGTTTTCTGTGGCCTCAGATGTTTGGAGCTTTGGAGTGGTTCTGTATGAACTTTTCACATACATTGAGAAGAGTAAAAGTCCACCAGCGGTCAGTGTGCTTTTTATTCACTTTCAGTTTTTTGTTTGTTCGTTTGATTTTTATAAATTATGGGGTACAATTACAATTTTGCTACATGCATACATTGCATAGTGGTGAAGTCAGAGCTTTTAGGGTATCCACCATCTTAATATCATACATTGTACCCTTAAATAATTTCTCAGCATCTACCCCACCAATGGCTTACCCTTCCAAGTCTCCATTGTCTGTCATTCCACATTCTATGTCCATGTGTATACATTATATAGCTCCCACTTATAAGTGAGAATATGTGGTATTTGTCTTTCTATGGCTGATTTGTTTCACTTAAGATAATTACCTCCATCCATGTTGCTACAAAAGACATTAATTTCATTTGTTTTTATGGCTGAGTAGTATTCCATTGGGTATGTATACCACATCTTCTTTATCCAGTCATCCACGGATGGACACTTAGG
This sequence comes from Piliocolobus tephrosceles, assembly GCF_002776525.5. Classification (NCBI taxonomy): domain Eukaryota; kingdom Metazoa; phylum Chordata; class Mammalia; order Primates; family Cercopithecidae; genus Piliocolobus; species Piliocolobus tephrosceles. The sequence goes on along the minus strand of NC_045447.1, from coordinate 77,276,706 downwards.
TTGATTCCATGTCTTTGCTTTTGTGAAGAATGCTGCAATAAACATACAGGTGGCGGTATCTTTTTGATACAGTGATTTCTTTTCCTTTAGGTAGATACCCCATAGTGGAAACGCTGGATCGAATGGTAGTTCTATTTTTAGGTCTCTGAGAAATCTTTATAATGTTTTCCATAGAGGTTATACAAATGTACATTCCCAGCAACAGTGTGTAAGAGTTCCCTTTTCTCCGCACCCTTGCCAACATCTGTTATTTTCTCTCTCTCTCTCTCTTTTTTTTTTCTTCCCATTCTGACTGGAGTAAGACATATCTCACTGTGGTAATTTTTTTCTCTCTTTTTTTTTGTCATTCTGACTGGAATAAGGCATATCTCATTGTAATTTTAATTTGCATTTCTCTGGTGATTAGTGATTAGCATTTTTTCATATGCCTCTTGTCCTTTTGGGTGTCTTCTTTTGAAAAATGTCTACTGATCTCCTTTGTCCAGTTTTTAACCTGATGATTAGGGGGTTTTGGTTGAATTCCTTGAGTTCCTTATAAATTCTGAATGGTAGTCCCTTGTCAGATACAAAATTTGCAAATATTTTTTCCTATTCTGCAGGTTTTCTGTTCATTCTGTTGATTATTTATTTTGCTATGCTGAAATTTTTTAGTTTGATAAAGTCTCATTTGTCTATTTTTGGTTTTGTTGCCTATGCTTTTGAGGTCTTTGGAATTCTTTGTTTACACCCATTTCCATAAAAGTTTTCCCTAGGTTTTTTTTTTCTAGTATTTTTATAGTTTCAGATCTTACATTTAAGTCTATAATCAATCTTGAGTTAATTTTTGTATATGGTGATAAATATGGGTCCAGTTTCATTCTTCTGCATATGGCAATCCAATTTACCAGCACCATTTATTGAAAAGGGTGTCCTTTCCCATACTGCCCAAAGCAATCTGCAGATTCAATGCAGTTCCTATCAAAATGCCAATATCATTTTTCCACAAAATTAGAAAAAACAATCCTAAAATTCACATGGAATCAAAAAGAGCCCTAATAGCAAAAGCGATTCTAAGCAAAAAGAACAAAGCTGGAAGCATCACATTACTTGACTTCAAATTATATTACAAGGCTACAGTAACCAAAGCAGCATGGTACTCATATGAAAAACAAACACATAAACCAACAGAACATAATAGAGAACCCAGAAATAAAATCACATATTCATAGCCAACTGATCTTTGACAAAATTGACAAGAACATACATTGAAGTTTTTTTTTTTTTTTTTTTTTTTTTGTATTTTTGTAGAGATAGAGTTTCACCATGTTGGCCAGGCTGGTCTCGAACTCCTGACCTCTTGATCTGCCCGTCTTGGCCTCCCAAAGTGCTGGGATTACAGGCGTGAGTCACCGTGCGCAGCCTAAAACTTTAATTCTATTCACGTTATTTATTTTATTTATTTTTTTATTATACTTTAAGTTCTAGGGTACATGTGCACAACGTGCAGGTTTGTTACATATGTATACTTGTGCCATGTTGGTGTGCTGCACCCATCAACTCGTCAGCACCTATCAACTCGTCATATACATCAGGTATAACTCCCAGTGCCATCCCTCCCCCCTCCCCATAATAGGCCCCAGTGTGTGATGTTCCCCTTTCAGAGTCCAAGTGATCTCATTGTTCACTTCCCACCTATGAGTGAGAACACGCGGCGTTTGGTTTTCTGTTCTTGTGAGAGTTTGCTGAGAATGATGATTTCCAGCTGCATCCATGTCCGTACAAAGGACATGAACTTATCCTTTTTTATGGCTGCATAGTATTCCAAGGTGTGTATGTGCCACATTTTCTTAATCCAGTCTGTCACTGATGGACATTGGGGTTGATTCCAAGTCTTTGCTATTGTGAATAGTGCTGCAATAAACATACGTGTGCATGTGTCTTTATAGAAGCATGATTTATAATCCTTTGGGTATATACCCAGTAATGGGATGGCTGGGTCATATGGTATTTCTAGTTCTAGATCCTTGAAGAATCACCATGCTGTTTTCCACAATGGTTGAACCAGTTTACAATCCCACCAACAGTGTAAAAGTGTTCCTATTTCTCCACATCCTCTCCAGCACCTGTTGTTTCCTGACTTTTTAATGATTGCCATTCTAACTGGTGTGAGATGGTATCTCATTGTGGTTTTGATTTGCATTTCTCTGATGGCCAGTGATGACGAGCATTTTTTCATGTACCTATTGGCTGTATAAATGTCTTCTTTTGAGAAATGTCTGTTCATATCCTTTGCCCACTTTTTGATGGGGTTGTTTTTTTCTTGTAAATTTGTTTGAGTTCTTTGTAGGTTCTGGATATTAGCCCTTTGTCAGATGAGTAGATTGCAAAAATGTTCTCCCATTCTGTAGGTTGCCTGTTCACTCTGATGGTGGTTTCTTTTGCTGTGCAGAAGCTCTTTAGTTTAAGTAGATCCCATTTGTAAATTTTGGCTTTTGTTGCTGTTGCTTTTGGTGTTTTAGACATGAAGTCCTTCCTCATGCCTATGTCCTACTATCTAGGTTTTCTATGGTTTTAGGTCTAACATTTAAGTCTCTAATCCATCTTGAATTAATTTTCATATAAGGAGTAAGGAAAGGATCTAGTTTCAGCTTTCTGCTTATGACTAGCCAATTTCCCCAGCACCATTTATTAAATAGGGAATCCTTTCCCCATTTCTTGTTTTTGTCAGATTTGTTAAAGATCAGATGGCTGTAAATTGGTGGTATTATTTCTGAGGGCTCTGTTCTGTTCCATTGGTCTGTATCTCTGTTTTGGTACCAGTACCATGCTGTTTTGTTTACTGTAGCCTTGTAGTATAGTTTGAAGTCAGGTAGCATGATGCCTCCAGCTTTGTTCTTTTGGCTTAGGATTGTCTTGGCAATGCGGGCTCTTTTTTGGTTCCATATGAACTTTAAAGCAGTTTTTTCCAATTCTGTGAAGAAAGTCATTGGTAGCTTAATGGGGATGGCATTGAATCTATAAATTACCTTGGGCAGTATGGCCATTTTCACAATATTGATTCTTCCTATCCATGAGCATGGTATGTTCTTCCATTTGTTTGTGTCCTCTTTGATTTCACTGAGCAGTGGTTTGTAGTTCTCCTTGAAGAGGTCCTTTACGTGCCTTATAAGTTGGATTCCTAGGTATTTTATTCTCTTTGAAGCTATTGTGATTGGTAGGTCATTCATGATTTGACTCTCTGTTTGTCTGTTACTGGTGTATAAGAATGCTTGTGATTTTTGCACATTGATTTTGTATCCTAAGACTTTGCTGAAGTTGCTTATCAGTTTAAGGAGATTTTGGGCTGAGACGATGGGGTTTTCTAAATATACAATCATGTCCTCTGCAAACAGGGACAATTTGACGTCTTCTTTTCCTAACTGAATACCTTTGTTTCTTTCTCTTGCCTGATTGCTCTAGCCAGAACTTCCAACACTATGTTGAATAGGAGTGGTGAGAGACAGCATCCCTGTCTTGTGCCAGTTTTCAAAGGGAATGCTTCCAGTTTTTGCCCATTCAGTATGATATTGGCTGTGGGTCTGTCATAAATAGCTCTTATTATTTTGAGGTATGTTCCATCAATACCGAATTTATTGAGAGTTTTTAGCATGAAGGGCTGTTGAATTTTTTCAAAGGCCTTTTCTGCATCTATTGAGATAATCATGTGGTTTTTGTCTTTGGTTCTGTTTATATGCTGGATTACATTTATTGATTTGCATATGGTGAACCAGCCTTGCATCCCAGGGATGAAGCCCACTTGGTCATAGTGGGTAAGCTTTTTGATGTGCTGCTGGATTCAGTTTGCCAGTATTTTATTGAGGATTTTTGCATCGATGTTCATCAGGGATATTGATCTAAAATTCTCTTTTTTTGTTGTATCTCTGCCAGGCTTTGGTATCAGGATGATGTTGGCCTCGTAAAATGAGTTAGGGAGGATTCCCTCTTTTTCTATTGATCGGAATAGCTTCAGAATTAAACTAGTACCAGCTCCTCCTTGTACCTCTGGTAGAATTTGGCTGTGAATCCGTCTGGTCCTGGACTTTTTTTGGTTGGTAGGCTATTAATATTGCCTCAATTTCAGAGCCTGCTATTGGTCTATTCAGGGATTCGACTTCTTCCTGGTTTAGTCTTGGGAGAGTGTAAGTGTCCATGAATTGATCCATTTCTTCTAGGTTTTCTAGTTTATTTGCGTAGAGGTGTTTATAGTAATCTCTGATGGTAGTTTGTATTTCTGTGGGGTTGGTGGTGATATCCCCTTTATCATTTTTTATTGCATTTATTTGATTCTTCTCTTTTCTTCTTTATTAGTCTCGCTAGCAGTCTATCCATTTTGTTGACCTTTTCAAAAAACCAACTCCTGGAATCATTGATTTTTTGGAGGGTTTTTTGTGTCTCTATCTCCTTCAGTTCTGCTCTGTTCTTAGTTATTTCTTGCCTTCTGCTAGCTTTTGAATGTGTTTGCTCTTGCTTCTCTAGTTCTTTTAATTGTGATGTTAGGGTGTCAATTTCAGACCTTTCCAGCTTTCTCTTGTGGGCATATAGTGCTATAAATTTCCCTCTACACACTGCTTTAAATGTGTCCCAGAGATTCTGGTATGTTGTATCTTTGTTCTCATGGGTTTCAAAGAACATCTTTATTTCTGCCTTCATTTCGTTATGCACCCAGTAGTCATTCAGGAGCAGGTTGTTCAGTTTCCATGTAGTTGAGCGGTTTTGATTGGAGTTTCTTAGTCCTGAGTTCTTGTTTGATTGCACTATGGTTTGAGAGTCAGTTTGTTATAATTTGTGTTTGTTTACATTTGCTGAGGAGTGCTTTACTTCCAACTATGTGGTCAATTTTGGAATAAGTGTGATGTGGTGCTGAGAAGAATATATATTCTGTTGATTTGGGGTGGAGAGTTCTGTAGATGTTTATTTGGTCCGCTTGAGTTTAATTCCTGGATATCCTTGTTAACTTTCTGTCTCGATCTCTCTAATGTTGACAGTGGGGTGTTGAAGTCTCCCATTATTATTGTATGGGAGTCTAAGTCTCTTTGTAAGTCTCTAAGGAGTTGCTTTATGAATCTGGGTGCTCCTGTATTGGGCACATATATATTTAGGATCATTAGCTCTTCTTGTTGAATTGATCCCTTTACCATTATGTAATGGCCTTCTTTGTCTCTTTTGATCTTTGTTGGTTTAAAGTCTGTTTTATCGGAGACTAGGATTGCAACCCTTGCTTTTTTTTGTTCTCCATTTGCTTGGTAGACCTTCCTGCATCCCTTCATTTTGAGCCTATGTGTGTCTCTGCATGTGAGATGGGTCCCCTGAATACAGCAGACTGATGGGTCTTGACTCTTTATCCAATTTGCCAGTCTGTGTCTTTTAATTGGACCATTTAGTCCATTTAAATTTAAGGTTAATATTGTTATGTGTGAACTTGATCCTGTCATTGTGATATCAGGTGGTTATTTTGCTCATTAATTGATGCAGTTTCTTCCTAGCATCGATGGTCTTTACATTTTGGCATGTTTTTGCAATGTCTGGTATCGGTTGTTCCTTTCCATGTTTAGTGCTTCCTTCAGGGTCTCTTGTAGGGCAGGCCTGGTGGTGACAAAATCTCTAAGCATTTGCTTATCTGTAAAGGATTTTATTTCTCCTTCACTTATGAAACTTAGTTTGGCTGGATATGAAATTCTGGATTTAAAATTATTTTCTTTAAGAATGTAGAGAAGCCAGAACTCTCTTCTGGCTTGTAGAGTTTCTGCCGAGAGATCTGCTGTTAGTCTGATGGGCTTCCCTTTGTGTGTAACCAGACCTTTCTCTCTGGCTGCCCTTAACATTTTTTCCTTCATTTCAAGTTTGGTGAATCTGACAATTATGTGTCTTGGGGTTGCTTTTCTCGAGGAATATCTTTGTGGGGTTCTTTGTGTTTCCTGAATTTGAATATTGGCCTGCCTCACTAGGTTGGGAAAGTTCTCCTGGATGATATCCTGCAGAGTGTTTTCCAACTTGGTTACATTTTTCCCGTCACTCAGGGACACCAATCAGATGTAGATTTGGTCTTTTCACATAATCCCATACTTCTTGGAGGCTTTGTTCATTTCTTTTTCCTTTTTTTTCCTAGACTTCTCACTTCATTTCATTCATTTGATCTTCAATCATTGATACTCTTTCTTCCAGTTGATCGAGTCAGTTACTGAAGCTTGTGCATTTGTCACATATTTCTTGTGTTTTGGTTTTTATCTCTGTCACTTCGTTTATGGCTTTCTCTGCATTGACTATTCTAGTTATCCATTCTTCCATTCTTTCTTCAAGATTTTTAGTTTATTTGCGCTGGTTACGTAGTTCCTCCTTTAGCTCTGTGAAATTTGATCCACAGAAGCCTTCTCTCAACTGGTCGAAGTCATTCTCCATCCAGCTTTGATCCATTGCCGGCAATGAGCTGCGTTCCTTTGGAGGGGAAGATGCGCTCTGATTTTTTGAATTTCCAGCTTTTCTGCACTGCTTTTTCCCCATCTTTGTGGTTTTATCTGCCTTTGGTCTTTGATGCTGGTGACGTACTGATGGGGTTTTGGTGTGGCTGTCCTTTCTGTTTGTTAGTTTTCTTTCTAACAGTCAGGACCCTCAGCCATAGGTCTGTTGGAGATTGCTTGAGGTCCACTCCAGACCCTGTTTGCCTTGGTATCAGCAGTGGAGGCTGCAGAAGATAGAATATTGCCGAACAGTGAGTGCTGCTGTCTGATTTTTGCTCTGGAAGCTTCGTCTCAGGGGTGTACCCCGCTGTGTGAGGTGTGAGGTGTCGGTCAGCACCTCAGTGGAAAATGCAGAAATCACGCGTCTTCTGTGTCGCTCATGCTGGCATCTGCAGGCTGGAGCTGTTCCTATTCGGCCATCTTCTGATCTGTCCTTGGATGAAAATTTTTCCTCTAAATTGCAGAGTAGAGAGGAAACTGGTTCTCTTTTATGGTTCACAGTATTTCTTCTGCTTTAATAGAATTTGTGGCCACTTCAAATTTGATGCCTGTTCTTTATTTTTCTGATTCACTTTTAGTTAGCTGTGTGATCTTGAACAGGCTACTTAATCCCTCTGTGCCTCTGTTTCTTCATCTCAAAAGGCATCTTGGTATGGGATAGAATGCCAACTACAGCCACATTAGAAACGAACAGTGTTTCACATTAGAAACACATTAGAAACATGGCTTTGTCCACGCCACGAAGCCCGTGCTCTGCGTGGCAGCCCTGGAGACAGCCAAGCCCCTGCCTCCGCCCCCTGCCCAGCTCTGGCTGCCAGCCCCTGCCCACCGATGCTGCGGTTTCCTAGACAGCCACATTGAAGTTTTTTTAACATGAGAAAGGATTTATCCAAAGAATAGTAAGCCTAGGACTTATTTTAGAGCTCTTATTGCTTATTTGTAAGGCAATATCCAACAAAATAACCCCAAACTTATTCATAAAGTAGCTTGAATTTTTTAAAAAGGGGTTATTGGGAAACTCGTTAGTATAGTCTCTTAATATTATTTTTATTAAATCCAGTTAGCTCATTCATTGTAGGAATTATTGCTTAAGTTAAAATAAACCTTCCAAAGTAATTTTTCTCTTGGTCATCGTAGAATTTTTTTAATATGGAAAAGTATGAAAAAATAAAAATCATCTCTAATGCAATTACTCAGATAAGACCACCTTAATATTGTGGTATGTTGTCTTTCAGGCTTCTTTTTATTTTGTGTATAAAAGTATATACAAAAAAGTGTATCAAACTTTTATAACTTTTATAAAAGTTCACTTTTATATAAAATATATATTATTTTATAAAATTAAGGTCATACTGTGCAGTTTGCTCTCCTGCTGTTTCATGAAGTATTACAGCATGGGTAATTTACTATATTAGAAAAATATACTGCAAATATGTTTTCTAATTGTTGAGTAGCCTTCCATCATAAGGCTATATATGTCTGAACAATCATTTTCCATTCTTCAGTCTTTTAAGTAACATTTTAGTGAACATAGTGAACATTCTCATGCATATTTATATTTATCTCTGATAAGTATCTTAGAATAAAAGTAAAAGTTATGAACTATTTTAAAGGTTTTAATTCCAAAATGCTTTCTAGAAAAGCTGTGGCAGATTATATCTCAGCAGCAATTCATAGGGATGTACATTTCATCATTTGCCAGTATTGGTCATTATATTTTTATGTACTTTTGCCAAGTTGACAGGGGAGAAGTTACATATATTTTAATTTCCATTTCTTTTATTAACGTGATTGACTATTGCATTTCTTTTCTTAATGTGATTGACTAAATATTTGTTGGGTGTTTAAGGCGAGTATGTATATATGTGAATTATCTCTTCTGTGATTTGCCTATCTTTATATTGTTTTTTTTTTTGTTGTTGTTGTTTTTTACCAATTTATAAGAGCTCTCTGTATTGAAAATAAGAAGTAAATGATGTTTAAGTATTTTTTTTTTTTTTTTTTTTTTTTTGAGACGGAGTCTTGCTCTGTTGCCCAGGCTGGAGTGCAGTGGCCAGATCTCGGCTCACTGCAAGGTCTGCCTCCCAGGTTTACGCCATTCTCCTACCTCAGCCTCCTGAGTAGCTGGGACTACAGGCGCCTGCCACCTCGCCCGGCTAGTTTTTTGTATTTTTTAGTAGAGATGGGGTTTCACCGTGTTAGCCAGGATGGTCTTGATCTGCTGACCTCGTGATCCACCCATCTCGGCCTCCCAAAGTGCTGGGATTACAGGCTTGAGCCACCGTGCCCGGCCTTTCCTAGTTTATAATTCAGATTTTAATTTTATAAACTTTGACATATGAAAGTTTCCTCTGTTGCATTTATACTTATTTATTCATTTTTTCTTATATTCTGTTTTATATTCAACTTTTTATTTCAATTGAAATGTAATATAAAAATGTGAGTTTAATAACAAAAAACTCAAAGGAAATATGTTTTTAGTTCATGTGTTTTGAGCCCTTCTCAGTGGATTTGTGTTGTTTTTTACAGCTATGGAAATGGAAATTATAGAAGTTCCATATTTAACAGCCTTATGTTTTTGATCCTAAAAGTAGCCTCTTTTGAAAAGGTTTGAAAACATACAAAAGCACACATATACTAAATTTTTCCCATTGACTGGAGGAAATTGAGAAATAATTTTGCTACAAATTAAATGTACAAAAAATATTGAAAATGGGTTTGTTTTAGGAATTTATGCGTATGATTGGCAATGATAAACAAGGACAGATGATCGTGTTCCATTTGATAGAACTTTTGAAGAATAATGGAAGATTACCAAGACCAGATGGATGCCCAGATGAGGTAACATTTTTTTTTTTTTTAAATCCATGGTAATCATTCATTTTATTTTACTTTTTACTCAAGGACCTCAGTTCACTTTCTGAAATTTCATTTGCGGAGCTTCCAGATAAACAGCATAATCAGATGACTGTGGAACAAGGCATAGTTATGACATGTACCCTATATTGAAAATTAATGTCTTCCACCAATCAAAAGATGGTCCTTAGTGTTCCTTGTAATTTTGGTTTATTTTCTCCTTTACAGATTTATATGATCATGACAGAATGCTGGAACAATAATGTAAATCTGCGCCCCTCCTTTAGAGATTTAGCTCTTCGAGTGGATCAAATAAGGGATAACATGGCTGGATGAGAGAGATGATCTTCATTCTGAGAACAAAGTATATTTATAGAACAAAGTTTTCTGTTTCACATTGCTGTGGACTATTATTACATATATCATTATATAAATCATGATGCTAGCCAGCAAAGATGTGAAAATATCTGCTCAAAACTTTCAAAGTTTAGTAAGTTTTTCTTCATGAGGTCACCAGTAAAAGACATTAATGAGAATTCCTTAGCAAGGAGTTTTGTAAGATTGTCAGTTAACATCACTCATGTCTGGCAAAAGAAAAAAAAAAGACTTTCAACTCAGCTTGAGACGTGAAAAAATTATTATGTAAATTTTGCAATGTTAAAGATGCATGGAATATGTATGTATAGTTTTTACCACAGTGGATGTATAATACCTTGGCATCTTGTGTGATGTTTTACACACATGAGGGCTGTTGTTCATTAATACTGTTTTCTAATTTTTCCATAGTTTATCTATAATTACTTCACTATACAAACAAATTAGATGTTCAGATAAGTGAATAAGTATCTTTGTGTCCTTGTTCATTTATATCACTGGCCAGCATTGTAAGCAGGTGTATACTTTTAGCTTGTGTACTGTAAATATTTTTCAAGTAAAGGGAACAAATGTCTAGTTTTATTTGTATAGGAAATTTCCCTGACCCTAAAGAATACATTTTGAAATAATCTATTTTCTTATGGTTTCCCTTGTATCTATTTGTGGTGAATGTGTTTTTTAAATGGAACTATCTCCAAATTTTTCTAAGACTACTGTGAACAATTTTCTTTTAAAATGTTGAGATTAAGAATGCGAGGAACATTGTCATCCTTTGAGCTGCTGACTGCCAATAAGATTCTTCTATCTCTGGGATCTATGCTCATGAATTAAATTTAAACATAAGCCATAAAATAGTTTGTAAAATGGATAGCTCATTAAGAAGTGTAACAGATTAAGAATTTTTTTCCTAAAGATTGTATATTTAAGGGGTTTCAGAACTTTGCGTTGCAGTCATAGAAGAAATTTATTTCCTTTTTAGAGGGAAAATGAGGTAAGTGAAAAAGTATGCTTGTTAATTTTATTCAAGAATGCCAGTAGAAAATTCATAATGTATATCTTTAAGAAAAATGAGAGCATACATCTTTCCAATTAAGTATACGGGGTTGTTCGTTGTTGTCATTTGTTATATTGCTACTCTACTTTAGACACCATACCTAAAATAAAATATGGTGGGTTTTTCGTGTGTGTGTGGGTTATTTATACAAAACTTAAAATACTTGCTATTTCGATTAAAAAGAAAATAGTTTCTTACTTTATTTTTAGTGGTATGTTCTACTTTTTTAAAACTTGTACTGAAGACTTCTCATTTTGGGTTGAAGGGAAGGAAAAGGAAGAAATGTTTTTTACATTCATTATACTTAAAGCATTTTAGTAGTTCTGGATGCAGAAATAATCTAAAATGACAGTGAATTAGGGTTTAAAAAAGATTTTAGATTTTTTTGAAAGTTTAATTTTTATTTAATTTGTAAAGGCTCCTGAAGGATTTGTATATGCAACACAGTTAAGAGATTTTCCATTTTACTACCTTTCAAGTGAAAAATAGCCTATCACACAATATGCTTGATTTCAGATTTTCATACTAAAACTTAAGTACATACTTAAAAGTAGGTTCTTCTCAAGGGTCTCTAATATTCTGTTTTTTAAAACAAGGTGTGAACTAACTTTTCTTAAAGTTTTTTAAAAGTGCTTCATCTTTTAGTTTATATAAAGAATCCCACATGTACATTCTTGTTTTTAGAATGGGATGACTACCTGATTATAAAATTCCAAGTTTCCAAGAGACTTCTTTTCATTGAGGCTTCGTGAAGTTTTCCATTTTGATTCTGACTACACATAAAAATAAGCTAACCCTGTAGCTATTAAGTTGGTTTTGTACAAGAAACAGGTAAGTAATTATCGTAGCAGTTAATGCCAAAATATTTTTTCACATTAATATTCTTCAGAAACAAGGGTAAAGGTATTCTTAGAATTATGTAATTCTGTAACTTTACAGTATATTAAGTTATACAATCTTCATATAAATGATTTTCTTTTTCCATGGGTACTTGCTTGGAAAATAGTCACTTTTTCATGCTATTTATACATGCTGCCAGTAACACTATAATTTGCTGTAGAAGAACATTCTTTTAACCTAAGACTGCTACTTTACAGTCAAGTGTAATTTTTATTACAACTATAACTTCTAGTATTTGAATTTTATTTAAACAGCTAGAAAATAGTTAGAAAATACCTACAGTTCTATATCTGTAGAGCCAGTCTCTATGGTGGGAGTGGCATTATGTGCTCAATTTATTGAGACTATGTTAATTTCTTTAGCATGTTCCCCCTAAATTGAAATAGTGATGTAGTAAATATTCAGAAGTGATTTTCTTTTGCATTTTTACCTAATCAAGGAAATGGGCCACACACATTGGTTTAGGGATGTTATGATAGTTTACCTTCCAGTTTTTAAGAAATGCTTCCTACAACTGCTATCAACCACTGTGTTGTCTTTAATGAACATTGTTGTATCCCACCCTAATTCTTGTATTCAAATTATTTCTCATGAAAGTTTCTCTTAATATTTCTAATGAAAGTTTCTCTAATTTTGGGGAATAATTTACTATGAATCAGTTTGCTGTATATTAGAATAAATAATAACAGTTAAGTCAGCAGGATTATCCAAACAAAAGACTAGGTTTTATGAGATAAGCTTGATTTAAGAAAAAAACAATTAAAGTATGAATAGCAGAAATACTGTGTGTTTATTCTCAGATTTTAGCTGGTTGGATTTAATATCAAGATAACTAGCTGCTAAATGTTTCATAATTCTGACAGTGATATTAGATTTCAAAATGAAACCAAGAGAACGGAAAAATTACATTAGTCAAATTCATGTATGTATGTCATATAGCCTTTAACTTTTTACATTAACCAGATTCTTAGTAAAATGCACATTGTATGCCTAAATATTAAAATATTTATTTTTATAACCTTACCTTTTATTATAAATAAAATTCTTCTTAGGTTAAAAAATTAATTCCAATTGTGTTTATGCCAGATGGCATTGCTTAGTTGGTGCAGGCTCTCAATACATTTCATTCTTTTTTATAGTCTTTCACATTTTTAAGGAAAAGCCTTACCTCCAACTGAAACACCGGTCTTACTAATATGGTTTTTAAAGTTGTTAATGGTCATTATCTATTATAAGGCCTTTATTTACATAGCAAATTGCTTAACATTTTATTTTGAATATAACTGTAACAGATTTTTAAAATGAGACCTTTAAAAGAGCTCTAAGAGTCTCTGTTCTAGTTATTTGCATTATAAGCTTCTGTGAATGTTTTAATTTTAATACCAGTAGTAGGAAGATATATGGCAGTAGAAGCACGCACATACACGCTATTTATTGAGGTAAAGTCATCTTTGAGCAGTGTGAACAGACAGAAGCATAGCTTTTAGATCTGAACGATTGGTAAATAACAAATAGATCAAGGTGGCATGGAAAAATGATAGAGCAGGCATATTATAGAGACAACAGGAAGCTAAGAAGGCAAATTATCCGTTGCAGATGATAAGACCTTGTCAAAATAAACACTAAAAAACACAAAGTGTGAAAAGGAAAAATCTGTTGATCAGTTATTTATCTTTTCAAGCACAGCTGTATACATAGATGAAAATGTTTAGGTGCTTTTCACACTCAGATAATTAAGTATATGGTATTTAATAATAAAAAGTTTAAGGTCCTTCAAATACTTGAGGTATATATTATGGAAACTCAGATTATGAATTTTCTAGGAGCATGTAGTATAAGATTGTGAGTTAGAATTTCTTTACTGAAATGAAAAACAATGAAGTTAAAGAAATCAAAGATACTAAAGCAAATGGAAAGATAAACCTAACAAGGCACTCAATAATGAAAATACTTAGTGGAATACTACTTGAAGTATACATATCATACTTTCTTCCTCTGCTTAATAATTTTGTTGAAGGTTGTTATTACAATGGGCTTTTATTGGCTATCCTAAATTTTAAGTATATTAGAACAAAATTTATTATTATGTCCTTAGTAACATTTAAGGCCCCTCATAGAAGAAAAGTTATTTACAGAATCAAAGACTTCATCTTGATTTTTAAGAACAAATAACTGAATTCTCTAACACCACAAGTTAACAATTTTTTTTTTTTTTTTTTTTTTTAGAGACAGAGTCTCACTCTGTCATCTAGGCTGGAGTGAAGTGGTAGGATCTCAGCTCACTGCAACCTCCGCCTCCTGGGTTCAAGCAATTCTCGTGCCTCAGTCTCCCAAGTAGCTGGGATTACAGGTGCCTGCCACCACACCTAATTTTTGTATTTTTAGTAGAGACGGGGTTTCACCATGTTGGTCAGTCTGGTCTTGAACTCCTGGCCTCAGGTGATCCAACCGCCTCGACCTCCCTAAGTGCTGGGATTACAGGTGTGAGCCACTGCACCCAGCCCAGTTAACAATTTTAATCTGCATAACCAAGGTATATAAGCCATCATGTGCAGGCTGTAGGGAGCCCACAGCTAAATGACAATAATTGGATTGTGTTGATTGTTAGTACTTACTGACTACAGTTAAGAGGGATTTAAAAATTAAAATAGTATTTCCCATAAATTCTGTCAGAATTGTTTTTTTAAAAGCTGTTATAAATCCTTACTCCTATCAATAATTTTGAAGACAGCGTGAATCTCATGGGTACCACTTTTTTTACCTTTATTACTTTTATAACAGTACTTTGCAGTTTGTTGAATAGAAATTCTTGACAATAGGAGTAAAGGTTGTTGAGAAACTTGAAACTGAGTTTTACCTTCTTATAGAAGGACTTAGAAAAATGTTGAAGTTGAATCCTAGAACACTGAGCATACCATTATTCCTTAAGAAGGTATCATTCATTTTAAAAATTATTTCAGAGGAAGAAAATTCTAAAAATTGAGACTTTACTATACAGGACAATCCTTTTCTGAAACGTAGTTTGGAAATCTGAAATCTAAAGAATGATGAACATCATGCTAGGAAAACAATTTCAGTTTCTATCATCTAAGATCATTCACATTTAATGGGATTTTTTTTCCAACATCTTCAGTTTCTCTTATTTTAAAACTACTGTCCTAAACGTGGAAAGTGAGAGTATGGACAACACAATCAAATGCCAAAAATACCTTGGTTCTAGTAATTGCCTAGGCCATTCTCTCATAGTTGCTCCAACAACTTAGCTGTTTAACAATCAGATTCTTAGTAAAACATTTTTCTTTCTTAAAAAAAAAAGACTATCCATATTGCATACCACTTCAGACTTTTCTACGTATGCATTCACCCATCAATACTGACAGTGCAAGCTATGTACAACTTCAAGTTGCATCAGATAACTCATATTAATGGGTATAGTAGTGAAACTATGATCTCCTAAGTATATTTATAAAGTCCTAAATCTTGTTCAACATATTAAGAATAAAGAAGAGTAGATAAACTAATTATGGATGTAGCAAAGGAATCCTGGATAATCTTACTTGAGGTGAATCCTGATGGTGTATCAATTTAGAATTCCCTGTTAAACATTCAGACAAAATTAGAAGATTACAACTTTCAGTTCTACTGCAGCTCTGGGAATATGAGCCCTAATCATGGTTTTCAGGGAGCCTAATTTGGTGTGGCCTCAAATAATCTCATCATCCATAAATATCCCAGAGAAAGGTTATCTTGGATCTGGGGTAGTGAGAGTTGGAATTTCATATATTCTCTGTAGGGCATGATTTTTTCACGTGTTATACCTCCAAGAGTGTGAAAATTGATGTTGGAGGATGAAAAAATCACATAAAGCACAGAAATACAGTACAAAAACAGATATGCAGTGGTATTAGAGTGTCATGGTAGAGGAAATTAGGGAAAGATGTCTAAAATGTTCCTGTTGGGGAAGTTGGGGGAGGCTAATGCAAAAAAAAAAAAGTTGAGAAACATTACTTTAGAGTGTGCTCATATGGACACAGGTCAAACTAGCACTACCTCAGAAATAACCTCAATATGATAGGGCAGATATGACAGTGTCAGAAAAGCTAAGAGTACTAGTTCTTTAAATAAATACTTAAAATAGTGTTACTGAGCCAAAAAAAAAAGTTTACATGTAATCTTTTTAAAAAGTTACCTAATTTCACTCATACAGGAAAGCTCTGGCTGGCATCTAGTGTGTGCCCCTCTGGGATGAAGCTTCTAGAGGAAGGAACAGGCAGCAATCTTTGCCATTCTGCAGCCTCTGCTGGTGATACCCAGGCAAACAGCGCTGGAGTGGACCTCCAGCAAAATCCAGTAGACCTGCAGCACAGGGGCCTGACTGTTAGAAGGAATACTAACAAACAGAAAGGAACAGTATCAACATCAACAAAAAGGACAGAGAATGAGGTTGATGAATTGACAGAAGTAGGCTTCAGAAGGTGGGTAATAACAAACTGCTCCGAGCTAAAGGAGCATGTTCTAACCCAATGCAAGGAAGCTAAGAACATTGAAAAAAGGTTAGACAAATTGCTAACTACAATAACCAGTTTGGAGAGGAACATGAATGACATAATGGAGCTGAAAAAAACAGCATGAGAACTTCATGAAGCATACACTGCCAAATCAGGCAGAAGAAAGGATACCAGAGATTGCAGATCACCTTACCGAAATAAAGTGAGAAGACAAGATTAGAGAAAAAAGAGTGAAAAGAAATGAACAAAGCCACCAAGAAATATGGGACTATGTGAAAAGACCAAATCTATGTTTGGTGTACCTGAAAGTTGACAGGGAGAATGGAACCAAGTTGGAAAACACTCTTCAGGATATTATCCAGGAGAACTTCCCCAACCTAGTAAGACAGGCCAACATTCAAATTCAGAAATACAGAGAACATCACAAAAGATACTCCTTGAGAAGAGCAACCTCAAGACACATAATTATCAGATTCGCCAAGGTTGAAATGAGGGAAAAAATGTTAAGGGCAGCCAGAGAGAAAGGTCGGGTTACCCACAAAGGGAAGCCCATCAGACTAAGAGCAGATCTCTCTGCAGAAACCCTACAAGCCAGAAGAGAGTGGGGACCGATATTCAACATTCTTAAAAGAATTTTCAACCCAGAATTTCATATCCAGTCAAACAAAGCTTCATAAGTGAAGGAGAAATAAAATTCTTTACAAACAAGTAAATGCTGAAAGATTTTGTCACCATCATGACTGCCTTACAAGAGCTACTGAAGGAAGCACTAAACATGGAAGGAATAATGGGTACCAGCCACTGCAAAAACATACCAAATTGTAAAGACCATCGACACTGTGAAGAAACTGCATCAACTCATCAACTAATGGGCAAAAATAATCAGCTAACATCATGACAGGATCAAATTCACACATAACAATATTAACTTCAAATGTAAATGGGTTAAATGCCTCAATTAAAAGACACACACTGGCAAATTGGATAAGTCAAGAACCATCAGTGTGCTGTATTCAGGAGACCCATCTCACATGCAAATATACATATAGGCTCAAAATAAAGGAATGGAGGAATATTTACCAAGCAAATGGAAAGCAAGAAAAATCAGGGGTTGCAATCCTAGTCTCTGATAAAACAGACTTTAAACCAACAAAGATCAAAAGAGACAAACAAGGGCACTATATAATGGTAAAGGGAATCAATGCAACAAGAAGAGCTAACTATCCTAAATATATATGCACCCAATACAGGAGCACCCAGATTCATAAAACAAGTTCTTAGAGATGTACAAAGAGACTTACACTCCCACATAACAACAGTGGGAGACTTTAACACCCCACTGTCAATATTAAACAGATCAATGAGACATAAAATTAATATCCAGGACTTGAATTCAGCTCTGGACCAAGCAGACCTAACAGACATCTACAGAGCTCTGCACCACATAATTGGAAGTAAAACACTCCTCAGCAAATGCAAAAGAACAGAAATCAAAACAGTCTCTCAGACCAGAGTGCAATCAAATTAGAACTCAGGATTAAGAAACTCACTCAAAACCACACAACTACATGGAAACTGAACAACCTGCTCCTGAATGACTACTAGGTACAAAACAAAATGAAGGCAGAAATAAAGATGTTCTTTGAAACCAGTGAGAACAAAGAAACAATGTACCAGAATCTCGGGAACACATTTAAAGCAGTGTATAGAGGGAAATTTATAGCACTAAATGCCCAAAGAGAAAGCAGGAAAGAGCTAGCATTGACACCCTAACAGCACAATTGAAAGAACTAGAGAAGCAAGAACAAACACATTCAAAAGCTAGCAGAAGATGAGAAATGACTAAGATCAGAGCAGAACTGAAGGAGACAGAGACACAAAAAAACCCTTCAAAAAAAAATCAATGAATCCAGGAGCTGTTTTTTTTGAAAAAACAACAAAATAGATACACGGATAGCCAGACTAACAAACAAGAAAAGAGAGAAGAATCAAACAGACTCAATAAAAAATGATAAAGGGGCTATCACCACTGACCCCACAGAAATACAAACTACTATCAGAGAATACTATAAACACCTCTATGCAAATAAACTAGAAAATCTAGAAGAAATGGATAAATTACTGGACACATACACCCTCCCAAGACTAAACCAGGAAGAAGTCAAATCCCTGAATAGACCAGTAACAACTTCTGAAATTGATGCAGTAATTAACAGCCTACCAACCAAAAAAGTCCAGGACCAGACGGATTCACAGCCAAATTCTACCAGAGATACAAAGAGGAGCTGGTGCCATTCCTTCTGAAAGTATTCCAAACAAGAGAAAAAGAGGGAATCCTCCCTAACTCATTTTATGAGGCCAGCATCATCCTGATAGCAAAACCTGGCAGAGACACACAAAAAAAGAGAATTTTAGGCCAATATCCCTGATGAACACTGATGCGAAAATCCTCAATAAAATACTGGCAAACTGAATCCAGGAGCACATCAAAAAGTTTATCCACCATGATGAAGAAGGCTTCATCCCTAGGATGCAAGGCTAGTTCCACATATTCAAATCAATAAATGTAATCCATCACACAAACAGAACCAATAACAAAAACAACATTATCTCAATAGATGCACAAAAGGCTTTTGACAAAGTTCTACAGCCCTTCGTGCTAAAAACTCAATAAACTTGATATTGATGGAACATATCTCAAAATAATAAGAGCTATTTATGATAAACTCACAGCCAATATCATACTGAATGGGCAAAAACTGGAAGCATTCCCTTTGAAAACTGGCACAAGACAAGGATGCCCTCTCTCACCAGTCCTATTCAACACAGTATTGGAAGTTTGGCCAGGGCAATCAGGCAAGAGAAAGAAATAAAGAGTATTCAATTAGGAAAAGAGGAAGTCAAATTCTCTCGGTTTGCAGATGACATGACTGCATATTTAGGAAACTCCATCATCTCAGCCCAAAATCTCCTTAAGGTGATAAGCAACTTCAGCAAAGTCTCAGGATACAAAATCAATGTGCAAAAATCACAAGAATTCCTATACACCAATAACAAACAGCCAAATCATGAGTGAACTCCCATTCACAATTGCTACAAAGAGACTAAACTACCCAGGAATCCAACTTACAAGGGATGCCAAGGACCTCTTCAAGGAGAACTACAAACCACTGCTCAAATTTCATATGGAACCAAAAAACAAAAAAAAGAGCCTGCATAGCCAAGACAATCCTAAGCAAAAAGAACAAACCTGGAGGCATCACGCTACGTGACTTCAAACTACATTATAAGGCTACAGTAACAAAACATCATGGTACTGGTATCAAAATAGATGTATAGACCAATGGAACAGAACAGAGGCCTCAGAAATAACACCACACATCTACAAGCATCTGATCTTTGACAAACCATATTTAATATATGGTGTTGGGAAAACTGGCTAGCCATATGCAGAAAGCTGAAACTGGATTCCTTCCTTACACCTTATACAAAAATTAACTCAAGATGGATTAAAGACTTAAATGTAAGGTCTAAATCAAGAAAAACCCTGGAAGAAAGCCTAGGCAATACCATTCAGCACATAGGCATGGCAAAGAATTCACAACTAAAACACCAAAAACAATGGCAACAAAAGCTAAAATAGACAAATGGGATCTAATTAAATTAAAGAGCTTCTGCACAGCAAAAGAAACTATCATCAGAGTGAACAGGCTACCTATATAATGGGAAAAACTTTTTGCAATCTACCCATCTGACAGAGGGCTAATATCCAGAATCTACAAAGACCCTAAACAAATTTACAAGAAAAAAAAAAACAAAACAAAAAACCCACAAAAAAAGTAGGTAAAGGATATGAACAGATACTTCTCAAAAGAAGACATTTATGCAGCCAACAAACATATGAAAAAAAGCTCATCATCACTGGTCATTAGAGAAATGCAAATCAAAACCACAATGAGATATCATCTCATGCCAGTTAGAATGGCAATCATTAAAAAAGTCAGGAAATAACAGATGCTGGAGAGGATCTGGAGAAATAGGAATGCTTTTACACTGTTGGTGGGAGTGTAAATTAGTTCGACTGTTGTGGAAGTAGTGTGGCAATTCCTCAAGGATGTAGAGTTAGAAATACCATTTGACCCAGCAATCCCATTACTGGGTATATACCCAAAGGATTATAAATCATTCTACTATAAAGATACATGCACATATATGTTTACTGTGGCACTATTCACAATAGCAAAGACTTGGAACCAACCCAAATGCCCATCAGTGATAGACTGGATAAAGAAATGTGGCACAGACTGGCCATCAGAGAAATGCAAATAAAAGCCACAATGAGATACTATCTCACACCAGTTAGAATGGCAATCATTAAAAAGTCAGGAAACAACAGATGCTGGAGAGGATGTGCAGAAATAGGAACACTTTTACACTGTTGGTGGGACTGTAAACTAGTTCAACCATTGTGGAAGACAGTGTGGCGATTCCTCAAGGATGTAGAACTAGAAATAGCATTTGACCCAGCCATCCCCTTACTGGGCGTATACCCAAAGGATTATAAATCATGCTGCTATAAAGACACATGCACACATATGTTTACTGTGGCACTATTCACAATAGCAAAGACTTGGAACCAACCCAAATGTCCATCAATGATAGACTTGATTAAGAAAATGTGGCACATATACACCATGGAATACTATACAGCCATAAAAAAAGATGAGTTCGTGTCCTTTGTAGGGACATGGATGATGCTGGAAACCATCATTCTCAGCAAATTAACACAAGAACAGAAAATCAAACACCACATGTTCTCACTCATAAGTGGGAGGTGAACAATGAGAACATATGGGCACAGGGAGGGGAACATCACACACCGGAGCCTGTCAGGGGTGGGGGATTAGGGGAGCTATTGCATTAGGAGAAATACCTAATGTAGATGACGGGTTGATGGGTGCAGCAAACCACCATGGCACATATATACCTATGTTAACAAACTTGCACGTTCTGCACTTGTACCCCAGAACTTAAAGTATAATAAAAAATAAATGTACTGAATCCCACTGATTTAATATCTAAAAAAAATTAGTTACCTAATTTCAGTCTCTAGAATGTAAAGATTTCCTTCCTAGATGCAAAAGTGGCTCTTTTTTCAATTGAAATACATCCCCAAGTACTGTTCTGTCAGGTTGTTTTTATATAGTCACAAAAAATAAATATATCTCTAAAAAAACAGATTTTAACAATATGCAGCATGTCGAAAAACATTTCTTGGTTGTTCAAGGAGACAATAAAGTACTTTTCACTATTAAAACCATATGTTATATTGCTGTGTATTAAAGTAAAAATAAAATTTCCTCAAACAACTTTTTTGAGAAATAGGAAACTAACAATGCCAAATAAAGGTCATATCTTTGCTATGAAATTTACCCAGAAAACAATGTGCTCTTCTTCTTTGACTTAAAAAATGCTGCCTTTTAAAAACATTGGTGGAATTCTAATGGGTGTGAAGTAGTATAACATTGTGGTTTTGAAGTATATTTTTTAATGATAAGCAATTTTTTCATGTGCAGTTTATTGGCCATTTGTTCATAGTTGGATTACTACATCCTATCTATCAAACACATTAATTGCACAACAATCTGATAAAATGTTGACAATCTTTGTAGAAGGAGCAATGTAGGGGATAATACTGCCTTTTGCTAGATGACAAGGAAAGTTGAAAGTAAATGAATTTTTAAAAAGCTTGGACTGGATGACTTTTGCCTCAGAGTATTAGGTGAAAATAAAAAAGTGTTATTTAAATTAGACACTCTCAAGTCTAGACACATCCCTGGTTCCTTGAGGAAAGGAACCATGTTTTCTAAAAGGTATCATATCTGCTACATGAAATATAACTAGAAGAGTGCTACTGGAATGGTAGAAGAGAATCAGAGATTTAGTTGAAACCATTTATGAGCTAGCTGAAGAAGTTAGGTCTAAAGAGGTTAGCCTGACTTTGCTCACATCACAGATCTGCTCAGGAACACAGCCAGGCTAGAGCCCAGCTCTTCTGATTCTGATTAGTGTTCTTTATACAACAGCATGCTAAATTATTTTATTTTAAAGAAATAAGCCTAGGTTGTAAACAAACCACAAACTTTAATCATTTAACAAATCTTTTTTGAAAGCTTGTAGTGAACATGGCACTGCTAAATGCTTTTGGTGAACAAAGATGCTCAAATGTCTTTTGAAGGGATTTTTAGTTGAAAATAGACTGAAATGTATCTTTAGAAAGCATTACAAAGGTGACTTGCAAATAACTAGGAAAAAACCCAGAACATTAAATAGTACATTTCAAAAAAGAAGTTTCTTCTGGTGAATTTACAGAAGAAAATGACAAGTAAAATTGAAGCAGCATCAGTTATGCATTTAGCAAATATATTTATTTAAATCAAATCAGTAACCTGGGAAATATTAACCTAGAATCAAGACTGCAAAACCATTTTGTATGAAAGTGAATGACACCAACTAAAGCCATATATAAGAACTAACATTCACAGCTATCAGATCAGAACTCTCAGGCAGAACTCATCATATTTTCTCCAAAAAACAGCCTCCATCCCTAATGTACCTAATCATAATAATGACACCACGCTTCTGTTAGTCATCAGAGCTCCAAAACCCTGAGTAAGAACTTTTGACTCATTTTTATTACTTGCACCTTCTTTCCATTCTCTTTCAATGCTTCATCATCTCTGCTTTTATACTCCCCCATAATTTTGTGTTGTGATTATGATAACCTTCTAATTAGTCTTCCTACCTTCTCTCATTAGTCTTGCACATCACTGTTAGGCCATTCTTCCCATAGCACTATTATAACCATGTCATTCTTTTGCTCAAAAGCTTTCCAACATTCTCCAGCTCCTACAGGATAAAGTCCAACATCCCAGACTGTCACCAGTGGCAGGGCCAGATATTAACTTCAATAGGAAGGAAACCTGGGGTGGGGCTTGACTTTTTTTTTTTTGCCTTAATTTTAAGTTTAGGGTACGTATGCAGGTTTGTTACACAGGTAAACTTGTGCCATGGGGGTTTGCTGTACAGATTATTTTGTCACCCAGGTATTAAGCCTGGTACCCATTAGTTAGTTTTCCTGGTCTTCTCCCTCCTCCCATCCTCCACCCTCTAATAGGCCCCAGTGTGTGTTGTTCCCCTCTTTGTGTCCACATATTCTCATCATTTAGCTCCCACTTATAACTGAGAACATGAGGTATTTGGTTTCCTGTTTCTACATTAGCTTGCTAAAAATAATGGCCTCCAGCTCCATCCATGTCCCCGCAAAGGACGCGATCTCATTCCTGTTTATGCTGCATAGTATTCCATGGTGTATATGTACCACATTTATTTTTTATCCAGTCTATCACTGATGGACATTTAGGTTGATTCCATGACTTTGCTATTGTGAATATGTTGCAATGAACATATGCATGCATGTCTCTTTATAATAGAATGATTTACATTTCTTTGTGTACATACCCAGTAATGGAATTGCTGGATCAAATGGTATTTCCGCCTCTACATCTTTGAGGAATAGCCACCCTGACTTCCACAATGGTTGAACTAATTTACACTCCTACCAACAGTGTAAAAGTGTTCCTTTTTCTCCACAAGCTCGCCAGCATGTGTTTTGACTTTTTAATCATAGCCACTCTTATTGGCATGAGATGGTATGTCATTGTAGTTATGATTTCCATTTCTCTAATGATCAGTGATGTACAGCTTTTTTTCACGATTGTTGGCCACATGTATGTCTTCTTTTGAAAAGTGTCTGTTCATGTCCTTTGCCCACTTTTTAATGTTTTTCTTGTAAACAATGGGTTTTTTTCTTGTAAATTTAAGTTCCTTATAGATGCTGGATATTAGACCTTTGTCAGATGCATAATTTGCAAAAATTCTCCCCCATTCTGTAGGCTGTCTGTTCACTGTGATGATAGTTTCTTTTGCTGGGCAGCTCTTCAGTTTAATTAAATCCCAATTATCATTTTTCACTTTTGTTGCAATTGGTTTTGTCATCTCCACCATTAAATCTCTGCCCATGCCTGTGTCCTGAACAGTATTGCCTAGGTTGTCTCCCAGAGTATTTACAGTTTTGGGATTTCTATTTAAGTATTTAATCCATTTTGCATTAATTTTTGTATGTGGTGTAAGGAAGGGGTCCAGTTTTAATCTGCATATGGCTAGCAAGTTATCCCAGGAGCATTTATTGAATAGGTAATCCCCACTGCTTGTTTTTGTCAGGTTTATAAAAAATCAGATAGGTGTGAAGTCTTATTTCTGTGTTCTCTATTCTGTTCCATTGGTTTATGTGTCTGTATTTATACCAGTACCATATTATTTTGGTTACTGTGGCCCTTTAGTGCAGTTTAAAATTGGGTAGCACGATGCCTCCAGCTTTGTTCTGTTTGCTTAGAATTGCCTTGGCTATTAGGGCTCTTTTTTGGTTCCATATGAATTTTAAAAGTTTTTGCTAATTCTGTGAAAAATGTCAATGGTAGCTTAACAGGTATAACACTGAATCTATAAATTGCTTTGGTCAGCAGGGCCATTTTAATTATATTGATTCTTCCTATCCATGAGCCTAGAATGTTTTTCCATTTGTTCGTGTCATCTCTGATTTCTTTGAGCAGTTGTCTGTAGTTCTCCTTACAGAGATCTTTCATCTTCTTAGGTAACTGTATTTCTAGGTATTTTATTCTAACTGTGAATGGGAGTTTGTTCCTGATTTGGCTCTTGATTTCAGTATTGTTAGTGTATTGAAATGCTAGTGATGTTCTGCACATTGATTTTGTATCCTGAGACTCTGCTGAAGCTGTTTATCAGTTTAAGAAGCTTTTGGACTGAGACTTGGGGTTTTCTAGATATTGGATTGTGTCATCTACAAGCAAAGATAATCTGACTTCCTCTCTTCCTATTTGAATCCTCTTTCCTTCTCTTGCCTCATCACCCTGGCCAGAACTTCCAGTACTATGTTGAATAGGAGTGGTGAGAGAGGACATCCTTGTTTGGTGCCAGTTTTCAAGCAGAATGCTTCAAACTTTTGCCTATTCAGTATGATATTGGCTGTGGGCTTGTCATATATGACTCTTGTTATTTTGAGGTATATTCCCTTCAATACCTAGTTTATTGAGAGTTTAACATGAATGGGTGTTAAATTTTCTCAAAAGCCTTTTCTGCATCTATTGAGATAATCATGTGGTTTTTATCTTTAGCTCTGTTTATGTGGTCAATCACATTTATTGGTATGCGTATGTTGAATCAACCTTTCATCCCAGGGATAAAGCCTACTCGATTGTGATTGATTAGCTTTTTGATGTGCTGCTGGATTCTGTTTGCCAGTATTTTGTTCAGGATTTTTGTATTGATGTTCATTAAGAATACTGGCCTGAAGTTTTCTTTTTTTGTTGTATTTCTGCCAGGTTTTGGTATCAGGATGATACTGACCTCATAAAAGGAGTTACAATATTTTTCCTCCTCAATTTTTTTTTTTTTTTGAAGTTTCAGTAGAAATGGTATCAGCTCTTCTTTATAGATCTGGTATAATTCAGCTGTGAATCCGTCTGGTCCTGGGCTTTTTTTGGTTGGTAGGCTATTACTGCCTCAACTTCAGAGCTTGTTAGTGGTCTGATCAG
Organism: Piliocolobus tephrosceles; assembly: GCF_002776525.5. Classification (NCBI taxonomy): domain Eukaryota; kingdom Metazoa; phylum Chordata; class Mammalia; order Primates; family Cercopithecidae; genus Piliocolobus; species Piliocolobus tephrosceles. The sequence continues at coordinate 77,250,866 of NC_045447.1, read as the reverse complement.
GGATTCAATTTTTTCCTTGTTCAGTCTTGGGAGGGGGTACGTATCCAGGAATTTATCCATTTCTTCTATGTTTTCCAGTTGATTTGCATAGAGGTGTTCATAATATTCTCTGATGGTTTTCTGTATTTCTGTGGGGTCAGTGGTAATATCCCCCATGTCATTTGCATCTTCTCTCTTTGCTTCTTTATTAGTCTAGCTACTGGTCTATTTTACTAGTTTTTTTCAAATAAACAGTTCCTGGATCCCAGATTTGTTAATCTTTATTTATTTATTTATTTTTATTTTTTGAGATGGAGTCTCACTCTGTTGCCCAGGCTGGAGTGCAGTGGCATGATCTTAGCTCACTACAACCTCCACCTGCTGGGTTCAAGCAATTCTCCTGTCTTAGCCTTCCAAGTAGCTGGGATTACAGGCACCCGTCCCTGTGCCCAGCTAATTTTTTGTATTTTTAATACAGACAGGGTTTCACCATGTTAGCCACACTGGTCTCGATCTCCTGACTTCAGCTAATCCACCCACCTCAGCCTCCCAAAGTGCTGGGATTACAGGCATGAGCCACTGCACTGGCCAATTGGTTGATCTTTTGAATCATTTTTCCCGTCTGTATCTCCTTCAGTTCAGCTCTGATTGTGGTTATTTCTTGTCTTCTGCTAGCTTTGGAATTTGTTTGCTTTTGGTTCTCTAGTTATTTTAGTTGTGATGTTAGGTTGTTAACTTGAGATCTTTCTAACTTTTTGATGTGGGCATTTAGTGCTACAAATTTCCCTTTTAATACTGCCTTAGCTGTGTCCCAGAGATTCTGATATGTTGTATCTTTGTTCTCATTAGTTGCAAAGAATGTCTTGACTTCTCCCTTCATTTCATTACTTACCCAAAAGTCATTAAGGAGCAGGTTATTCAGTTTCCACATAATTGTATGGCTTTGAGTGAATTTCTTTGTTGTGATTTCGAATTTTATGACACTGTGGTCCAAGAGACCATTTGTATGATTTCAGTTCTTTTGTATTTGCTGAAGAGCATTTTACTTCTGATTATGTGATTGCATTTAGAGTATGCCAAGTGGTGATGAGATGAATGTATATTCTGTTGTTTTGGGGTATCTATCAGTATCCATTTGATCCAGTGCTGAGTTCAGGTCTTGTATATCTTTGTTAAATTTTCTGTCTTGATGATCTAACATTGTCAGTAGGGTGTTAAAGTCTCCTACTATTGTTGTGTGTGTGGGGGGTCTAAGTCTCTTTGAAAGTCTCCAAGAATTTGCTTTACAAGGGTGTTCCTGTATTGGGTGCATACATATTTAGGATAGTTCCATTTTCTTCCTGAATGGAACTCTTTACCATTATGTAATGCCCTTGTCTTTTTAAAGCTTTGTTAGTTTAAAGTCTGTTTTCTCAGTAACTAAGATTGCAACCTCTAATTTTTGTTTTCCATTTCCTTGGTAGATTTTTCTCTACCCCTTTATTTTGAGCCTATGTGTGTCTTTGCATGTGAGATGGATCTCTTGAAGGCAGCATACCAGTGGGTGTTGGTTCTTTATCCAGCTTGCCATGCTGTGTCTTTGGGGGCATTTAGCCCATTTATATTTAAAGTTAGTATTGTTATGTGTGGATTTGATCCTGTCATTATAATCCAAGTTGGTTATTTTGCAGACTTGTTTATGTGATTGCTTCATAGTATTACTGATCTGTATTCTTCAATGTGTTTTTGTAGTGGTTGGTACTGGTCTTTCCTTTCCATATTTAGTCCCTCCTTCAAGAGTTTTTGTAAGGCAGGTCTAGTGGTAACAAATTCCCTCAGTATTTGCTTGTCTGAAAAGGATCTTATTTCTCCTTCACTTATGGAGTTTAGTTTGGCCAGATATGAAATTGTGGGTTGGAATTTCTTTTCTTTAGAATGTTTAATATTGGCCCCCAATCTCTTCTGGCTTGAAGGGTTTCCACTGAGAGGTCCACTGTCAGTAAGACAGACTCTCCTTTGTAGATGACCTGGCCTTTCTCTCTAGCTGCCTTAATATTTTTTCTTTCATTTTGACCTTGGAGATTCTGATGATTAAGCATCTTGGGGTTGATCTTCTTGTGGAGTATCTTACTGGGGTTGTCTGCATTTCCTGAATTTGAATGTTGGCCTGTCTTGCTAGGTTGGGAAAGTTCTCATGGGTGATATCCTGAAATATGTTTTCCAAGTTGGTTCCATTCTTCTCACCACTTTCAGGTACACCAATCAGTCGCAGGTTGGGTCTCTTTACACAATCCCATATTTCTGGGAAGTTTTGTTTATTCCTTTTCACTCTTTTTTCTCTATTCAAGTCTGCCTGCATTATTTCAGAAAGGCTGTCTTCAGGCTCTGAGGTTCTTTCCTCTGCTTGGTCTATTAATAGTTGGGATTGCATTATGAAATTATTGTAGTGTTCTTTTCAGCTCTATCAGGCTGGTTACATTCTTCTCTAGACTAGCTATTTTGTCTTTCAGCTCTTTTTATTATGATTTTTAGCTTCCTTGCATTGGGTTACAATGTACTCCTGTGGCTCAGTGAACTTCATTCCTATCCATATTCTGAATTCTACTTCTGTCATTTCAGCCATCTCAGCCTCAATCCAGTCCTTAACCCTTGCTGGAGAGGTGATGTGGTCATTTGGAGGAAAGAAGGTACTCTGGCTTTTTGAGTTTTCAGCATTCTTGTGCTGATTCTTTCTCATCTTTGTGGGCTTATCTACTTTCAATCTTTGAGGTTGTTAACCTTTCAGTTTTTTTTCTTTTATCCTATTTGATGATTTTGAGTGTATGATTGTGGCATAAAGTGAATTCAACCAATTGGCCTTGTTTCTGGAAGATTTTAGGGGGCCAGTGTTCAGCTCCCAAATCCTGGACTGTGTGCTCTAAGTCTGAGGGACTTGAATTGGGCCCCAACATTGTTCTCTGGCTCCTCAATGTTTGGAATCTACTGTGCTAGGTAGGTAGACCAAGGTGTGCCAGCTGCATCAGAGTGCTAGTGGCAGGGGTGCCTGCCTCCCTGCAGGCATTCACCACAGTAGTGGGAGCAAAGTGTTGGTGGGGAGCAGGGGGGCCCTCGTGGACACTGTGTGCACTGCTGCACTGGAGGTAGTGTTAGTTTGGGGTGGGGTGCTGGACAGCACAGGTGTGGATGCCATCTCTGTGCCCCATAGCAGGAGTGATCACTCAGGGTGTGAGAGGATACTCTGTTCTCTGTGCAGCATTAACATAAGGGTGGAGCACTGGTGGGGGTGGGGCTTGCTGGCTCTGTGCCTGCCAAAGCTCCATCTGCAATGGCAGTCAACAGAGGTTGAGGGGAGTACTGTACTCCTGTGTGCTGGTGGGACAAGTAAAGCAAAACCTGCCCATGCAGACATGGGCCAGCAAAGTGATGCAGGCAGTTGTGTGGGTTTGGGGGAAGCTACAGTATGGGGATAAAATGTGTGGGCTGGTACACAGCCATAGGGACTGCCTCACTGGAGCTGTCCACCAGTCAGGCATGGCCCACTGGTGCAGAAGCTATGGTGTGGGCCTCCCGGGCACCTGAGACTTCCCTGTTAGCAGGTATGACCATGATGGGGCCCCGGGAGAGGCCAACACCAAGGAGTGTTCAGGTCAGACCAGCCGTATCTGATGTGCGATATCACCCTTCAGAGATCAGGTCCAACAGTTTCCCTAGAACTAACATCTCTTATGGGAGCAAGCCAAGCCTAGAGGGGTGGTCATCTCTGGCCACATTCTGCTACAGATGCTCTTGCAGTACATCAGTTGGCTGCTACTCTACCACATTGCTTGTCTCCTGGGGGCTCTACCCCAGAGTGACATGGGTCAGCAATATCTCAGTGAAATCAGTCCAGGATGGAGGGTCTGTGCTGTGGAACTAAACCAGGGGTTCTCTGTTTGATGACAAGCAGTGGGAGATATGTGGGGCCCACAGGAGACAGACTAGACTCCTCTCCTTGGGTTGACTGCAGCTTGCTGGAGGTGTGGATAAAGTGCTTAGGGTTTTTGCTCCTCTGTTATTCCAAGGGTAGCAAGGAAGGTTCCGCTGCAGAGGCAATGGCAGAGAGATTTTCAGTTGCCCCTGGAGGCTCTGTCCAGGGAGTTGCCAAGTTGCTACTGGCTTGATAACTCTGGCAAGGGGTAGCTAGAGGCCCAGGTCTGGAAGACCTGCCTGGTGAGGAGATTTCGGAATGGGGTATCTTGCTGGAGTTGTCTGTATTTCTTGTACTTAACATGTCAATCTCTCTAACAAGATTGGGGAAATTTTAATGGACTACCTTCAAATATATTTTCCAAGTTTCTTATTCTCTCTTTCTCTCTCAGGAATGCTGATGAGTTGTAAATTTGGTGTCTTTACATAATTCCATATTTCTTGGATGTTTTGTTCATTTTTACTTCCTTTTTATTTTTGACTGTGTTGATTTGAAAAACTGGTCTTTGAGCTCTGAGATTCTGTCCTCAGGTTGGTCTATTCTTCCATTAATACTTCTGATTGTATTATGAAATTCTTGTAGTGAATTTTTCTCCTCAAGAAGTTCAGTTTGAGTCTTTCTTAAAATGGGTATTGTCTTTCAGCTGTTAAACTGTTTACTGGATGGCTTGGTTTCCTTGGATTTTCAATTTTCTCAATCTTGATGAGCTTCGTTGCCATCTAGATTCTGAATTCCACTCTGTCATTTTAGACAATTCAGACTGGTTAAGAACCCAACTGCTAATGAGCTAACAGGCTCCTTTGGAGGTTAAGGGGATACTCTTTTTTAATGGCCAGAGGTTTTATGCTGATTCTTTCTCATCTGGGAGAGCTGGTATTCCTTTAATTGTGGTGTAAACTGAGTATAGTCCACTGGCTACATATCTGGAAGTTTTCACAAGACTAAGGGTCTGTACAGGGTATTTGAATTTTTGCACATAGTTATGTAGAGGGGAGAATTAATGATTTTTGGTGTACTGTTTTGGCTGTGATCCAGGAGATGGTGCTTGAGAGCAATAGGTTCTTAGTCACAAAATTCCTGGCTTTTGCAGCTGTATTCTGCCATGTTAGGGAGAGAAAGGTGACCCCCTCACCCGGTCGGCTCATGGACCTTGGGAGAGACACCTCTGATCACTGGCACTGTGCTCACAATTTTGCTGTCATTATTATTAGGTCTTTTGGGCCACAGGGCTCCCATGGGGAGAGGTCAGATAGGGAAATAGGTCACACCCTTACAGGGCCAGCCCTGTGGAGGGAGGCATGCCTAGGCCCCATACCAGCCTGCAAACCTGTGCAACTCATCTCTCTGTTTTCTGAGAGTGTGGGCTCCTTCCCAATTCAAGTGTCCAGCAGTTCCTGGCTTGGCACTTCTACAGACTACAGCCCTGGGGCACCAGGACCTGCTCCTAGTTCCCTTTTCCAGACATTTGGAGTTGGGTTCCCAGTGTGGTGGGAGATCCAAAGGTTTCCCAGGCTATCAGAATGTATTCAGGTAGAGCAAGCCACCAGGCTGTGCATCAGAAGCTTCACTGAGAACACTACATACTCCTACAAGGCAGCTAGGCAGGGACCCTGGGAGGTGCTGGTGGGCAAGCTGGCCTGCAGAACAGACATGCTATGTCCAGTGGAGAAGTAGGCCCTGTTCTCTCCCCAGCAGTTAGCTGAGGCCAGAGTCTCTCAGAGGGAGACAGACAGCCTTGAGCAGTAGGCACTTATGGCCAGTCTCTGCCAGAGCTGCCCCAAACTCAAAGGTCCCTGGCTCTGAGCTTGCTTTAACTCCATCTCTGTCTAATCTCTGGGGAGATCCTCCTGCCATCTCACACATCTGTGGGAGTGTGGGGTCCCCTGTAGCAGCTAAGATCCTAGAGGTACATGGAGAGAGTAAGCAGACCCCCAGTACCTTGACTCACCCCTTCCTCAGGTGCCCTTTGGGGCCAGGAATCAGCCATAGCATTTAGGCACCCCATACAGGATTCCCAGCTCCCTCTGTTTTCCACCTCAGCAACTGTATCTTTTTTCTATTTACCTTCAGTGTTTTCTTTCTGAAGATCTGTTCAAATTTTGTTGGTGTAGTCTCTGTGTGAATTACTTTTCCCAGCTGCATCTACTCAGCCATTTTGCTTACCCTCCTACCCCCCATGATCTCAGCAGCATTTCTATACACCAATAACAATCAAGCTGAAAACCAAATCAAGAAGGTGATCCTATTTGCAATAGCTACAAAGAAAAATACCTGCAAATACAGTTAACTAAGTATATGAAAGATCTCTATAAGGAAATCTACAATGCAGTGATGAAAGAAATTATAGATGACACCAACAAATGGAAAAATGTCCAATGCTCATGGACTGAAATATCTTTAAAATGACCATATTGCTCAAAGCAATCTACAGATTAAATACAATTCCTATCAAAATAGCAATGTCATTTTTCATAGAATTAGAAAAAAATCCTAAAATTCACAAGGAATCAGAAAGAGCCCACGTGGCCAAAGCCATCTTAAGAAAACAATAAAATAAAAAATTTAAAGCTGGAGGTATCACATTATGTGACTTTAAATTATATTACAAGACTATAATATCCAAAGCAACATGCTACTCATATAAAAACAGACACATAGATCAGCAGAACAGAATAGAGAACCCTGAAATAAAGCCACATACCTACAGCCAACTGATCTGTAACAAGGTTGACAAAAGCATATGCTGGGGAAAGATCACTCTAGTTTAAAAATGGTGCTGGGAGAATTGGATAGCCCTGTGCAGGAGAATCAGTCTGGACCCATCTCTCTCACCAAATACAAAAATTAACTCAAGATAGATTAAAGATTTAAATGTCAGAACTGAAACTATAAACATTCTAGAAGAAAATCTCAGAAAAACTTTTCTGGACATAAGTCTAATCAAAGAATTCATGACAAAGTCCTTGAAAGCAAACGCAGCAGAAACAACAAAATACAAATGAGACATAGTTAAACTAGAAAGCCTCTAAACTGCAAAAGAGATAATCAACAAACACACAACCTACAGAATGGGAAAAATATTTGCAAGCTATGAATCGGATAAAAGATTAATATCCAGAATCTACAAGGAACTCAAACAATTCACAACAAGGATAAAACAAATAATCCCATTAAAAAGTGCACAAAGGACATGAACATTTTTAATGGTCAATAAGCATATGAAAAAATGCTCAACATCACTCATGTTCAGAGAAAAACAAAACTACAATAAGATGATATCTCACACTAGTCAGAATGGCCATTATTAAATCATCAACAAATAACAGATATTAACGAGGATGTGGAGAAAAGAGAACACTTACTTATTACAAAGTTAGTACAACCTCTATGTAATATAGTATGGAGATTTCCCAGAAAACTAAAAATAGAACTACCATTCAATCCAGCAAACTCACTACTGCATGTCTACCTACAGGAAATCATTATAGCAAAAAGATACCTGTATTTGCATGTTTATAGGACCACTCTTCACAAAGACAAAGATAGGAAATCAACCTAAGTATCCATCAACAGATGACTGGATAAAGGACACACACACACACAAACACATCATGGAATACTACCCAGCCATAAAAAGAATAAAATGTATTTTGCAGCAACCTGGGTGGAACTGGAGGCTATTATCTTATGTAAAATAACTGAGAAACAGAAAGTTAGATGCTGTCTGTTCTCACCTAAAAATGGGACCTAAATAATGTACACACATGGTTGTAAAGTGTAGAATGATAGACAATGGAAATGCAGAAGTGTGAGACAGTGGGGGGTGGAGGTGGATGATGAGAAATTAACTAATGGGTACAGTGTACACTATTCAGGTGATGGTTATACCAAAGGTCCAGACTTCACCACTATGCAATATATCCATGTAACAAATCTGCCCTTCTACCCCCTAAATCAATATTAACAATAAAATGATTGTATAAGTAGAAAAGCATGAAAAAGACATTGCAGGATAAATTTGATACTAGTAGAAGAAATATTTTCCTTTGGAAGAATGAAAAATAAGAAAATAATGTGTGCAATGGCAATAATCTCATTAAAAGTATATAAATAAAAAGATAACTGATTTAAACAAAGTAATAAAAATTTTCATGTGGTTTATAATGTATGCAGCAGTAAAATGTACGGCACAAACACCAGAAAAAAAATGAGCAGGGGGTGGGGATGGAAAGAAAATTGAAGTATACTATTGTAAAGGTCTTAAACTGCCTGTGAAGCGATATCTCATTATTTGAAGGTAGTCTGTGATATAAAGATGTATATTGTAAACCCTGAAGCAATCACTAAAAACTAAAGTTGAAAGTTAAGATAAATAAATAACCAACAGAAGAAATGAAATGAAATTATAAAAAAATTCAACCCAATAGAATGCAAAAAAGGACAAAAAGCAACAGATCAGATGGAGCACATAAAAAGCAAGACTATATATTTAAACACAAATCATACAGATAATTACATCAATACAATATTAAACACTCCAATAAAAAAAACATACTGTGAACTTGATGAAAAAGCAAGAACCAATGACATGTTGTTTACAAGAAACTAATTTTAAACATGAAGATACAGATAGGTTAAAAATAAATAGTGGGAAAATGATATATGATGGAGACACTAATCATAACAAAGCTGGAATATTAGCAGTGATAAAAGGAGATATGACACAAGAATCAACTTACCAAAAAAAGATATGTAGCTAGCAAAATTATTTTGAAATACATTATGAATGAATGCATGAAAAAAATATAAATGACCTGAGAAGGCAATTAGGCAACTCCATTATTACAGAGATTTCAATACTTATATCTCATTCACTGAGAGAACAAGAAAGCAAGATCAGTAAAGACACAGAACAATGAATAACACTGTCAACCAACTTGACGTAACATCTATAGAATATTCCATCAAAAAATAGCAGAATACACATTTGTCTCATTTGTTTCATGCACACATGGAATAATTACCACAAATTATTATTTATGGACTAAAAAACAATTCTCAAGAAATTTTAAAATATTAATATTCACTGTCAAAATATTAAATTAGAAATTAACATAAGAAAGGTATCTAGTAAATACTGAAACTGCAATTTTAAAACAAATTTATATAACCCATGGGTCAAGAAAAATCACAAGAAAAATGAAAAATATTCTCTAATGAATGAAAATAAAAACAACATGTAAACTTAAAGCTGTGAGTACAGTGAAATTTATAGCTTTAGATGCTTCTATTTAAAAAGAAGGATATAAACCAATACTTTAAGAAACTAGAAAACAGTGTTAATAAGACTATTACGGAGGTAATCAGGAGGAAATAATATAGCTAGAAGCATAAATCAGAAAATGAGAAAAAGAAAATGGAGAATATCAGTAAAGGCAAAAGGTGATGATTTCAAAAGACCAAGAGTTGCTGGTGAGGTGGCCAAATAGGAATAGCTCTGGTCAGCAACTCCCAGCAAGATTGACACAGAAGGTGGGTGATTTCTGCATTTCCAACTAAGGTACCATATTCACCTCATTGGGACTGGCTGGACAGTGGGTGAAGCCCAAGGAGGGCAAGCTGAAGCAGAGTGGGGCGTCGCCTCACCCGGGAAGTGCAAGGGGTCAGGAAACTTCTTCTGCAAGCTAAGGGAAGCCATTAAGAACTGTACCATACACTTTAGTCCAGATACTGCACTTTTCCCACGGTCCTCACAACCCACAGACCAGGAGATACCTTCCAGTGTCTACACCAACAGGGCCCTGGGATTCCAGCACAAAACTAGGCAACTGTTTGAGCAGACACTGAGCTAGCTGCAGGAGTTTTTTCCTTTCACACCCCAGTGGCGCCTGGAAAGTCAGCAAGACAGAACTGTTCACTGCCCCAAAAAGGGGGCTGAAACCAGGGAGCCAAGTAGTCTGGCTTGCTGGGTCCCACCCCAACAGAACCCAACAAGCTAAGATCCACTGGCTTGAAATTCTCGCACTAGCACAGCAGTCTAAGTCCCACCTGAGACACTCGAACACTGTGGGGGGAGGAGCATCTGCCATTGCTGAGGCTTGAGTAGGTGGTTTCACCCTTGCTGGTAAACATAGCCACTGGGAAGTCTGAACAGGGTTGAGCCCAACCCAACTCAGCAAGGTCACTGTGGCCAGACTGCCTCAGGCAAGAGAAAGAAATAAAAGGTATTCAATCAGGAAAAGAGGAAGTCAAATTGTCTCTGTTTGCAGATGACATGATTGTATATTTAGAAAACCATATTGTCTCAGCCCAAAATTTCCTTAAGCTGATAAGCAACTTCAGCAAGTCTCAGGATACAAAATCAATGTGCAAAAATCACAAGCATTCCTATACACCAATAACAGACAGAGAGCCAAATCATGAGTGAACTCTCATTCACAACTGCTACAAAGAGAAGAAAATACCTAGGAATATAACGTATGAGGGATGTGGAGGACCTCTTCAAGGAGAACTACAAACCACTGCTCAGTGAAATCAAAGAGGACACAAACAAATGGAAAAACATTCCATGCTCATGGATAGAAAGAATCAATATCGTCAAAATGGCCATACTGCCCAAAGTAATTTATACATTCAATGCTACTGCCTTCGAGCTTCCTTTGACTTTCTTCAGAGCATTGGAAAAAAGTACTTTAAATTTCATGTGGAACCAAAAAAGAGCCTGCATAGCCAAGACAATCCTAAGCAAAAAGAACAAAGCTGGAGACATCACACTACCTAACTTCAAACAATACTACAAGGTTACAGTAACTGAAACAGCATAGTACTGCTACCAAAACAGAGAGACAGACCAATGGAACAGAACAGAGGCCTGAGAAATACCACCACACATCTACAACCATCTGAACTTTGGCAAACCTGACAAAAACAAGCAATGGGGAAAGGATTCCCTATTTAATAAATGGTGTTAGCAAAACTGGTTAGTCATATGCAGAAAGCTGAAAATGGATCCCTTCCTTACACCTTATACAAAAATTAACTCAAGATGGATGAAAGACTTAAACATAAGATCTAAAACCATAAAAACTCTAGAAGAAAGCCTAGGCAATACCATTCAGGACACAGGCATGGGCAAAGACTTCATGACTAAAACACCAAAAGCAATGGCAACAAAAGCCAAAATTGACAAATGGGGTCTGATTAAAGAGCTTCTGTACAGCAAAAGAAACTATCATCAGAGTGAACAGGCAACCTACAAAAAGGGAAAACGTTTTTGCAATCTATCCACTTGACAAAGGGGTAATATCCAGAATCTACAAAGAACTTAAACAGATTTACAAGATAAAACAACCCCATCAAAAAGTGGGCAAAGGATATGAACAGACACTTCTCAAAAGAAGACATTTATGCAGCCAACAAACATGAAAAAATGCTCATCGTTACTGGTCATTGAGAAATCCAAATGAAAACCACCATGAGATACCACCTCATGCCAGTTAGAATGGCGATCATTAAAATGTCAGGAAACAACAGATGCTGGAAAGAATGTAGAGAAATAGGAACGTTTTTACACTGTTGGTGGGAGTGTAAATTAGTTCAACCATTGTAGAAGACAATTGGTGATTCCTCAGGGATCTAGAACTAGAATACTATGCAGCCATAAAAAAGGATGAGTTCATGTCCTTTGCAGGGACATGGATGACACTGGAAACCATCATTCTCAGCAAACTAACACAAGAACAGAAAACCAAATACTGGGTGTTCTCACTCGTAAGTGGGAGTTGAACAATGAGAACACATGGACACAGGGAGTGAGACATCACACACTGGGGCCTGTTGTGGGGTGGGGGGCTAGGGGAGGGATTGCATTAGGAGAAATATTTAATGTAGATGATGGGTTTATGGGTGCAGCAAACCACCATGTCACATGTATACCAATATAACAAGCTTGCATGTTCTGCACATGTACCCCAGAACTTAAAGTATAATTTTAAAAAAGAAAATAAAGACCAATACATTTGTAAACCTCAGCTAGAATAATCAAGAGAAAAAGAAAAACCACACGTTATCGAAATCAGTAACAAAAGAAGCATTAGCATTTATACAGATCCTACAGACATTTAAAGGACGGTCAGGGAATATGATGAAAAACTTTATGCCAATAAATATGACTAAGAACTTTCATTCAATTGACAAATTTCTTAAAAGGAAAAAAAGGCCAAATGAACTTAAGATACAGAAAATATAAATAGACCTATAAGTTTTAAAAATTGAATTTGTAATTAAAACCTGCAAGCCAAAATAACTTTATTGGTGAATTCTAGCAAACAAGGAAGAAATCATATAATCCTAAACAGATTCTTTATGAAAATAAAGGAGGCAACACTTCACAACTCACATTAGGAGTCCCCCATTACTCTGATATCAGAACCAGATAAAGACATAAAACTGTAAATGAATATCTCGGTGGATATTGATGCAAAACCCCATGCCTATTAGCAAACATATCTGGATTCCTCAAATGATCAGAATAAAGAAGAAAGACCATATAAGGATTTCCATGTATGCAGAAAAACCATTGGACAACACTCAACACTTACTCATGGTTAAAAACAAATTCTCAGCAAACAGAATATAAAAGGAAACTTTTTCAGTCAGATAAACTGTATCTACAAAAATCCCAAAATTTTCCCTAGTTAATATTGCATTCTCTAGTTAATGTTGCACTGGAAGTCCTAGGCAATGCAATGAGTCAATAAAAAGAGATTAAAGACATTATATTGGAAAAGAAAAAATAAAAGTATCTACTTACAACAACAGGACTGTTTATCATGAAAATCCCAAGCAATCTAATGAAATGTCAACAAGTTACAAGAATAAGTGAATTTATATTGTTGCAGGCACTACTAGCAACAATGAGACTATTACATTTTAAAAATACCATTTATAGTAGCATTAAAAATAAAATACTTAAAGGTAGGAGAATCGCTTGCACCTGAGAGGCAGAAGGTGCAGAGAACTGAGATTGCGACACTGCACTCCAGCTTCGGTGACAGAACAAGACTGTTTCAAAAAATAAAAAATAAAATAAAATAATAAAATACTTAGAGGTACATTTAACAACATATATATTACAACTGTACATTAAACTACAAAATATTGCTGAAATTAAAGAAGACCTGCAAGAGTGGCATGCCCAAGATGGCCGAATAGGAACAGCTCCAGCCTCCAGCTCCCAGCGTGAGCAACACAGAAGACGGGTGATTTCTGCATTTTCAACTGAGGTTCCGGGTTCATCTCACTGGGTCGTGTTGGACAGTTGGCGCTAGTCTGCCGGTGCAGCCCAATCAGCAAGAACTGAAGGAGGGCGAGGCACCTCCTCCCCTGGGAAGTGCAAGGGGGAAGGGAAGTCCTTTTCCTAACCAGAAATTGAGACACACAACACCTGGATAATCGGGTAACTCTCACCCTAATACTGCACTTTTCCAAGGGTCTTAGCAAATGGCACACCAGGAGATGATATCCTACACCGGGCCCAGAGGGTCCCACCCCCAAGGAGCCTTCCTCATTGCTAGCACAGCAGTCTGAGATCTAACTGCAAGGTGGCACAGAGGCTGGGGGAGGGGCGCCCACCATTGCTGAGGCTTAAGTAGGTAAACAAAGCCACCAGGAAGCTCGAATTGGGTGGAGCCTACCACAGCTCAAGGGGCCAGCCTGCCCCTGTAGACTCCACCTCTGGGGACAGGGCATAGCTAAACAAAAAGGAGCAGAAACCTTGGCAGAGGTAAATGCGCCCGTCTGACACCTTTGAAGAGAGCAGTGGATCTCCCAGCACGGAGGTTGAGATCTGAGAACGGACAGACTGCTTGCTCAAGTGGGTCCCTGACCCCTGAGTAGCCTAACTGGGAGACATCCCCCACTAGGTGCAGACTGAAACCTCACACCTCACACGAGTGGGTACACCCCGAGACGAAGCTTACAGAGCAAGAATCAGACAGCAACACTTGCTGTTCAGCAATATTCTATCTTCTGCAGCCTCCACTGCTGATACCTAGGCAAACAGCATCTGGAGTGAACCTCAAGCAAACTCCAACAGACCTACAGCTGAGGGTCCTGACTGTTAGAAGGAAAACTAACAAACAGAAAGGTCACCCACACCAAAACCCCATCAGTACATCACCATCATCAAAGACGAGAGGCAGATAAAATCACAAAGATGGGGAAAAAGCATGCAGGAAAGGTAGAAATTCAAAAAATCAGAGCGCAACTCCCCCTACAAAGGAACGCAGCTCATCGCCAGCAACGGAACAAAGCTGGAGGGAGAATGACTTTGACGAGTCAAGAGAAGAAGGCTTCAGTCGAACAACCTTCTCAGAGCTAAAGGAGGAACTACGTAACCAGTGCAAAGAAACGAAAACCTTGAAAAAAGATTTGATGAATGGCTCACTAGAATAACCAATGTAGAGGTCCTTAAAAGAACTGATAGAGATGAAAACCACAACATGAGAACTACATGACAAATGGACAAGCTTCAGTAACGGACTCGATCATCTGGAAGACAGAGTATCAGCGATTGAAGATCAAATGAATGAAATGAAGCAAGAACAGAAGTTTAGAGAAAAAAGAGTAAAAAGAAATGAACAAAGCTTCCAAGAAATAGGGGATTATGTGAAAAGACCAAATCTACGTCTGATTGGTGTGTCTGAAAGCAACGGGGAAAATGGAACCAAGTTGGAAAACACTCTACAGGATATCATCCAGGAGAAACTCCCCAACCTAGCAAGACAGGCTAACATTCAAATTCAGGAAATACAGAGAATGCCACAAAGATACTCCTCGAGAAGAGCAACTCAAAGACACATAATTGTCAGATACACCAAAGTTGAAATGAAGGAAAAAATGTTAAAGGCAGCTAGAGAGAAAGGTTGGGTTAGACACAAAGGGAAGCCCATCAGACTAACAGCAGATCTCTCCACAGAAACTCTGCAAGCCAGAAGAGAGTGGGGCCGATATTCAACATTCTTAAAGAAAATAATTTTCAACCCAGAATTTCATATCCAGCCAAAATCAGTTTCATAAGTGAAGGAGAAATAAAATCCTTTACAGACAAGCAAATGCTTAGAGATTTTGTCACCACCAGGCCTGCCCTACAAGAGATCCTGAATGAAGCACTAACATGGAAAGCAACAACAGGTACCAACCATTGCAAAAACATGCCAAAATGTAAAGTCCATCGATGCTAGGAAGAAACTGCATCGACCAGCGAACAAAATAACCAGCTAATATCATACTGACAGGATCAAGTTCACACATAACAATATTAACCTTAAATGTAAATGGAATAAATGGTCCAATTAAAAGACACAGACTGGCAAATTGGATAAAGAGTCAAGACCCATCAGTTTGCTGTATTCAGGAAACTCACATGCAGAGACACACATAGGCTCAACATAAAGGGATGGAGAAAGATCTACCAAGCAAATGGAAAACAAAAAAAGGCAAGGGTTGCAATCCCAGTCTCTGATAAAACAGACTTTAAACCATCAAAGATCAAAAGAGACAAAGAAGGCCACTACATAATGGGAAAGGGATCAATTCATCAGGAAGAGCTAACTATCCTAAACATATATGCACCCAATACAGGAGCACCCAGATTCATAAAGCAACTCCTTAGAGACTTATAAAGAGACTTAGACTCCCATACCATAATAATGGGAGACTTCAACACTCCACTGTCAACATTAGACAGATCAACGAGACAGAAAGTTAACAAGGATATCCAGGAATTGAACTCAACTCTACACCAAGCAGACCTAATAGACATCTACAGAACTCTCCATCCCAAATCAACAGAAGATACATTCTTCCCAGCACATCACACTTATTCCAAAATTGACCACATAGTTGGAAGTAAAGCACTCCTCAGCAAATGTACAAGAACAGAAATTATAACAAACTGTCTCTTAGACCACAGTGCAATCAAACTAGAACACAGGACTAAGAAACTAAATCAAAACCACTCACTACATGGAAACTGAACAACCTGCTCCTGAATGACTACTGGGTACATAACAAAATGAAGGCAGAAATAAAGATGTTCTTTGAAACCAATGAGAACAAATATACAACATACTAGAATCTCTGGGACACATTTAAAGCAATGTGTAGAGGGAAATTTATAGCACTATATGCCCACAAGAGAAAGCATAAAAGATCTAAAATTGACACCCTAGCATGACAATTAAAAGAACTAGAGAAGCAAGAGCAAACACATTCAAAAACTAGCAGAAGGCAAGAAATAACTAAGATCAGAGCAGAACTGAAGGAGACAGAGACACAAAAAACCCTCCAAAAAATCAATGAATCCAGGAGCTGGTTTTTTGAAAAGATCAACAAAATTGATAGACTGCTAGCAAGACGAATAAAGAAGAAAAGAGAGAAGAATCAAATAGATGGAATTAGAAATGATAAAGGGGATATTACCACCGACCCCACAGAAATACAAACTACCATCAGAGAATACTATAAATACCTCCATGCAAATAAACTAGAAAACCTAGAAGAAATGGATAATTTCCTGGACACTTACACTCTCCCAAGACTAATCCAGGAAGAAGTTGAATCCCTGAATAGACCAATAGCAGCCTCTGAAATTGAGGCAATAATCAATAGCGTACCAACCAAAAAAAGTCCAGGACCAGACGGGTTCACAGCCAAATTCTACCAGAGGTACAAGGAGGAGCTGGTACCATTCCTTCTGAAACTATTCCAATCAATAGAAAAAGAGGGAATCCTCCCTAACTCATTTTACGAGGCCAACATCATCCTGATACCAAAGCGAGATACACCAAAAAAAGAGAATTTTAGACCAATATCCCTGATGAACATCGATGCAAAAATCCTCAATAAAATCCTGGCAAACTGAATCCAGCAGCACATCAGGAAGCTTATCTACCATGATTCCAGTGCTTCATCCCTGGGATGCAAGGCTGGTTCAACATACACAAATAAATAAATGTAATCTAGCATATAAACAGAACCAAAGACAAAAACCACATGACTATCTCAGTCGATGCAGAAAAGACCTTCAACAAAATTCAACAGCCCTTCATGCTAAAAACTCTCAATAAATTTGGTATTGATGGAACGTATCTCAAAATAATAAGAGCTATTTATGACAAACCCACAGCCAATATCATACTGAATGGAAAAACTGGAAGCATTCCCTTTGAAAACTGGCACAAGACAGGGATGCCCTCTCTCTCCACTCCTATTCAACACAGTGTTGGAAGTTCTGGCTACGGCAATTAGGCAAGAGAAAGAAATAAAGGGTATTCAGTTAGGAAAAGAAGATGTCAAATTGTCCCTGTTTGCAGAAGACATGATTGTATATTTAGAAAACCCCATCGTCTCAGCCCAAAATCTCCTTAACCTGATAAGAAACTTCAGCAAAGTCTCAGGATACAAAATCAATGTGCAAAAATCACAAGCATTCTTATAAACCAGTAACAAACAAACGGAGAGCCAAATCCTGAATGAGCTACCAATCACAATAGCTTCAAAGAGAATAAAATACCTAGGAATCCAACTTACAAGGGACGTAAAGGACCTCTTCAAGGAGAACTACAAACCACTGCTCAGTGAAATCAAAGAGGACACAAACAAATGGAAGAAAATACCATGCTCATGGATAGGAAGAATCAATATCGTGAAAATGGCCATACTGCCCAAGGTTATTTATAGATTCAATGCCATCCCCATCAAGCTACCAATGAGTTTCTTCACAGAATTGGAAAAAACTGCTTTGAAGTTCATATGGAACCAAAAAAGAGCCCGCATTGCCAAGACAATCCTAAGTCAAAAGGACAAAGCTGGAGGCGTCACGCTACCTGACTTGAAACTATACTACAAGGCTACAGTAACCAAAACAGCATGCTACTGGTACCAAAACAGAGACATAGACCAATGAAACAGAACAGAGCCCTCAGAAATAATACCACACATCTACAGCTGTCTGATCTTTGACAAACCTGACAAAAACAAGAAATGGGGAAAGGATTTCCTATTTAATAAATGGTGCTGGGAAAATTGGCTAGCCAGAAGTAGAAAGCTGAAACTGGATCCTTTCCTTACTCCTTATATGAAAATTAATTCAAGATGGATTAGAGACTTAAATGTTAGACCTAAAACCATAAAAACCCTAGAAGAAAACCTAGGTAATACCATTCAGGACACAGGCATGGGGAAGGACTTCATGTCTAAAACAGCAAAAGCAATGGCAACAAAAGCCAAAACTGACAAATGGGATCTACTTAAACTAAAGAGCTTCTGCACAGCAAAAGAAACTACCACCAGAGTGAACAGGCAACCTACAGAATGGGAGAAAATTTTTGCAATCTACTCATCTGACAAACAGGTAATATCCAGAACCTATAAAGAACTCAATCAAATTTATAAGAAAAAAAAAAACATCAAAAAGTGGGCAAAGGATATGAACAGACAGTTCTCAAAAGAAGACATTCACATAGCCAACAACACATGAAAAAATACACATCATCACTTGCCATCAGAGAAACATAAATCAAAACCACAATGAGATACCATCTCACACCAGTTAGAATGGCAATCATTAAAAAATCAGGAAACTACAGGTGCTGGAGAGGATGTGGAGAAATAGGAACACTTTTACACTGTTGGTGGGACTGTAAACCATTGTGGAAAACAGTATGGCGATTCCTCAAGGATCTAGAACTACAAATACCATATGAGAGGGGCAGAGCAAGATGGCCGAATAGGAACAGCTCCAGTCTCCATCTCCCAGTGCGAGCGACACAGAAGACCGGTGATTTCTGCATTTTCAACTGAGGTACTGGGGTCATCTCACTCGGGAGTGCCGGGCAATCCGTGCGGGTCAGCTGCTGCAGCCTGACCAGCGAGAGCTGAAGCAGGGCGAGGCATCACCTCACCTGGGAAGCGCGAGGGGGAAGGGAGTCCCTTTTCCTAGCTAGGGGAACTGAGACACACAACACCTGGAAAATCGGGTAACTCCCACCCCAATACTGCGCTATAACACCGGCACACTGGAGAATATATCCCACACCAGGCCGGGAGGGTCCCACGCCCACGGAGCCTCCCTCCTTGCTAACACAGCAGTCTGCGGCAATCTAACCGCAAGGCAGCAGCGAGGCTGGGGGAGGGGCGCCAGCCATCGCTGAGGCTTAAGTAGGTAAATAAAGCCGCTGGGAAGCTCGAACTGGGTGGAGCTCACAGCAGCTCAAGGAAATCTGCCTGTCTCTGTAGACTGTGCCTCTGGGGACAGGGCTCAGCTAAAGGAGCAGAAGCCTGTGCAGACGCAAATGACTCTGTCCGAGAGCTTTGAAGAGAGCAGTGGATCTCCCAACACAGAGGTTGAGATCTGAGAAGGGGCAGTCTGCCTGCTCAAGTGGTTCCCTGACCCCTGAGTAGCCTAACTGGGAGACATCCCCCACTAGGGGCAGTCTGACACCCCACACCTCACAGGGTGGAGTACACCCCTGAGAGGAAGCTTCCAAAGCAAGAATCAGACAGGTGCACTCGCTGTTCAGCAATATTCTGTCTTCTGCAACCTCTGCTGCTGATACCCAGGCAAACAGGGTCTGGAGTGGACCTCAAGCAATCTCCAACAGACCTATAGCTGAGGGTCCTGACTGTCAGAAGGAAAACTATCAAACAGGAAGGACACCTATACCAAAACCCCATCAGTACGTCACCATCAAAGACAAGAGGCAGATAAAACCACAAAGATGGGGAAAAAGCAGGGCAGAAAAGCTGGAAATTCAAAAAATAAGAGCGCATCTCCTCCTGCAAAGGAGCACAGCCCATCGCCAGCAACGGATCAAAGCTGGTCAGAGAATGATTTTGATGAGATGAGAGAAGAAGGCTTCAGTCCATCAAACCTCTCAGAGCTAAAGGAGGAATTACGTACCCAGCGTAAAGAAACAAAAATCTTGAAAAAAGAGTGGAAGAATTGACAGCTAGACTAATTAAAGCAGAGAAGGTCATAAACGAAATGACAGAGATGAAAACCATGACACGAGAAATACGTGACAAATGCACAAGCTTCAGTAACCGACTCGATCAACTGGAAGAAAGAGTATCAGTGATGGAGGATCAAATGAATGAAATGAAGCGAGAAGAGAAACCAAAAGAAAAAAGAAGAAAAAGAAATGAACAAAGCCTGCAAGAAGTATGGGATTATGTAAAAAGACCAAATCTACTTCTGATTGGGGTGCCTGAAAGTGAGGGGGAAAATGGAACCAAATTGGAAAACATTCTACAGGATATCATCCAGGAGAACTTCCCCAACCTAGCAGGGCAGGCCAACATTCAAATTCAGGAAATACAGAGAATGCCACAAAGATACTCCTCCAGAAGAGCAACTCCAAGACACATAATTGCCAGATTCACCAAAGTTGAAATGAAGGAAAAAATCTTAAGGGCAGCCAGAGAGAAAGGTCGGGTTACCCACAAAGGGAAGCCCACCAGACTGACAGCAGATCTCTCAGCAGAAACTCTACAAGCCAGAAGAGAGTGGGGGCCAATATTCAACGTTCTTAAAGAAAAGAATTTTCAACCCAGAATTTCATATCCAGCCAAACTAAGTTTCATAAGTGAAGGAGAAATAAAATCCTTTACAGATAAGCAAATGCTTAGAGATTTTGTCACCACCAGGCCTGCCTTACAAGAGACCCTGAAGGAAGCTCTAAACATGGAAAGGAACAACCGGTACCAGCCATTGCAAAAACATGCCAAAATGTAAAGACCATCGAGGCTAGGAAGAAACTGCAACAACTAATGAGCAAAATAACCAGTTAATATCATAATGGCAGGATCAAGTTCACACATAACAATATTAACCTTAAATGTTAATGGACTAAATGCTCCAATTAAAAGACACAGACTGGCAAACTGGATAAAGAGTCAAGACCCATCAGTCTGCTGTCTTCAGGAGACCCATCTCACATGCAGAGACATACATAGGCTCAAAATAAAGGGATGGAGGAAGATCTACAAAGCAAATGGAGAACAAAAAAAAAGCAGGGGTTGCAATCCTAGTCTCTGATAAAACAGACTTTAAACCATCACAGATCAAAAGAGACAAAGAAGGCCATTACATAATGGTAAAGGGATCAATTCAACAGGAAGAGCTAACTATCCTAAATATATATGCACCCAATACAGGAGCACCCAGATTCATAAAGCAAGTCCTTAGAGACGTACAAAGAGACTTAGACTCCCATACAATAATAACGGGAGACTTCAACACTCCACTGTCAACATTAGACAGAGCGAGACAGAAAGTTAACAAGGATATCCAGGAATTGAACTCATCTCTGCACCAAGCAGACCTAATAGACATCTATAGAACTCTCAACCCCAAATCAACAGAATATACATTCTTCTCAGCACCACATCGAACTTATTCCAAAATTGACCACATAATTGGAAATAAAGCACTCCTCAGCAAATGTAAAAGAACAGAAATTATAACAAACTGTCTCTCAGATCACAGTGCAATCAAACTAGAAATCAGGACTAAGAAACTCAATCAAAACCACTCAACTACATGGACACTGAACAACCTGCTCCTGAATGACTACTGGGTACATAACGAAATGAAGGCAGAAATAAAGATGTTCTTTGAAACCAATAAGAACAAAGATACAACATACCAGAATCTCTGGGACACATTTAAAGCAGTGTGTAGAGGGAAATTTATAGCACTAAATGCCCACAAGAGAAAGTAGGAAAGATCTAAAATTGACACTCTAACATCACAATTAAAAGAACTAGAGAGGCAAGAGCAAACACACTCAAAAGCTAGCAGAAGGCAAGAAATAACTGAGATCAGAGCAGAACTGAAGGAGATAGAGACACAAAAAACCCTCCAAAAAAGTCAATGAATCCAGGAGTTTGTTTTTTGAAAAGATCAACAAAATTGACAGACCGCTAGCAAGACTAATAAAGAAGAAAAGAGAGAGGAATCAAATAGATGTAATAAAAAATGATAAAGGGGATATCACCACCGACCCCACAGAAATACAAACTACCATCAGAGAATACTATAAACACCTCTATGCAAATCAACTAGAAAATCTAGAAGAAATGGATAATTTCCTGGACACTTATACTCTCCCAAGACTAAACCAGGAAGAAGTTGAATCCCTGAATAGACCAATAGCAGGCTCTGAAATTGAGGCAATAATAAACCAAAAAAAGTCCAGGACCAGATGGATTCACAGCTGAATTCTACCAGAGGTACAAGGAGGAGCTGGTACCATTCCTTCTGAAACTATTCCAATCAATTGAAAAAGAGGGAATCCTCCCTAACTCATTTTATGAGGCCAACATCATCCTGATACCAAAGCCTGGCAGAGACACAACAAAAAAAGAAAATTTTAGACCAATATCCCTGATGAAAATCATTGCAAAAATCCTCAATAAAATATTGGCAAACCGGATTCAGCAGCACATCAAAAAGCTCATCCACCATGATCAAGTGGGCTTCATCCCTGGGATGCAAGGCTGGTTCAACATTCGCAAATCAATAAACATAATCCAGCATATAAACAGAACCAAAGACAAGAACCACATGATTATCTCAATAGATGCAGAAAAGGCTTTTGACAATATTCAACAGCCCTTCATGCTAAAAATGCTCAATAAATTTGGTATTGATGGAACGTACCTCAAAATAATAAGAGCTATTTATGACAAACCCACAGCCAATATCATACTGAATGGGCAAAAACTGGAAAAATTCCCTTTAAAAACTGGCACAAGACAGGGATGCCCTCTCTCACCACTCCTATTTAACATAGTGTTGGAAGTTCTGGCTAGGGCAATCACGCAAGAGAAAGAAATAAAGAGTATCCAGTTAGGAAAAGAAGAAGTCAAATTGTCCCTGTTTGCAGATGACATGATTGTATATTTAGAAAACCCCATCATCTCAGCCCAAAATCTCCTTAAGCTGATAAGCAACTTCAGTAAAGTCTCAGGATACAAAATTAATGTGCAAAAATCACAAGCATTCTTATACACCAGTAACAGACAAGCAGAGAGCCAAATCAGGAATGAATTTCCATTCACAATTGCTTCAAAGAGAATAAAATACCTAGGAATCCAACTTACAAGGGACGTAAAGGACCTCTTCAAGGAGAACTACAAACCACTGCTCAGTGAAATCAAAGAGGACACAAACAAATGGAAGAACATACCATGCTCATGGATAGGAAGAATCAATATCGTGAAAATGGCCATACTGCCCAAGGTTATTTATAGATTCAATGCCATCCCCATCAAGCTACCAATGAGTTTCTTCACCGAATTGGAAAAAACTGCTTTAAAGTTCATATGGAACCAAAAAAGAGTCCGCATTGCCAAGACAATCCTAAGTCAAAAGGACAAAGCTGGAGGCGTCACGCTACCTGACTTCAAACTATACTACAAGGCTACAGTAACCAAAACAGCATGCTACTGGTACCAAAACAGAGACATAGACCAATGGAACAGAACGGAGTCCTCAGAAATAATGCCACACATCTACAACCATCTGATCTTTGACAAACCTGACAAAAACAAGAAATGGGGAAACGATTCCCTATTTAATAAATGGTGCTGGGAAAATTGGCTAGCCAGAAGTAGAAAGCTGAAACTGGATCCTTTCCTTACTCCTTATACGAAGATTAATTCAAGATGGATTAGAGACTTAAATGTTAGACCTATTACCATAAAAAGCCTAGAAGAAAATCTAGGTAGTACCATTCAGGACATAGGCATGGGCAAGTCCTTCATGTCTAAAACACCAAAAGCAATGGCAGCAAAAGCCAAAATTGACAAATGGGATCTCATTAAACTAAAGAGCTTCTGCACAGCAAAAGAAACTACCATCAGAGTGAACAGGCAACCTACAGAATGGGAGAAAATTTTTGCAATCCACTCATCTGACAAAGGGCTAATTTCCAGAATCTACAAAGAACTCAAACAAATATACAAGAAAAAAACAAACAACCCCATCAAAAAGTGGGGAAAGGATATGAACAGACATTTCTCAAAAGAAGACATTCATACAGCCAACAGACACATGAAAAAATGCTCATCATCACTCGCCATCAGAGAAATGCAAATCAAAACCACAATGAGATACCATCTCACACCAGTTAGAATGGCAATCATTACAAAATCAGGAAACAACAGGTGTTGGAGAGGATGTGGAGAAATAGGAACACTTTTACACTGTTGGTGGGATTGTAAACTAGTTCAACCATTATGGAAAACAGTATGGCAATTCCTCAAGGATCTAGAACTAGATGTACCATATGACCCAGCCATCCCACTACTGGGTATATACCCAAAGGATTATAAATTATGCTACTACAAAGACACATGCACACGTATGTTTATTGCGGCACTATTCACAATAGCAAAGACTTGGAATCAACCCAAATGTCCATCAGTGACAGACTGGATTAAGAAAATGTGGCACATATACACCATGGAATACTATGCAGCCATAAAAAACGATGAGTTTGCATCCTTTGTAGGGACATGGATGCAGCTGGAAACCATCATTCTTAGCAAACTATCACAAGAACAGAAAACCAAACACCGCATGTTCTCACTCATAGGTGGGAACTGAACAATGAGCTCACTTGGACTCGGGAAGGGGAACATCACACACTGGGGCCTATCATGGGGAGGGGGGAGGGGGGGAGATTGCACTGGGGAGTTATACCTGATATAAATGATGAATTGATGGGTGCTGACGAGTTGATGGGTGCAGCACACCAACATGGCACATGTATACATATGTAACAAACCTGCACATTATGCACATGTACCCTAGAACTTAAAGTATAATAAAAAATAAAAATAAAAAAATAAAAAAAAATAAAGAAAGTTAAAAAAAGAGAAATACCATATGACCCAGCCATCCCATTACTGGGGATATACCAAAAGGATTATAAGTCATGCTGCTATAAAGACACATGCACACGTATGTTTATTGCAGCACTATTCACAATAGCAAAGACTTGGAATCATCCGAAATGTCCATCAGTGACAGACTGGATTAAGAAAATGTGGCACATGGCCGGGCGCGGTGGCTCACGCCTGTAATCCCAGCACTTTGGGAGGCCAAGGCAGGCAGATAACGATGTCAGAAGATCGAGACCATCCTGGCTAACACGTTGAAACCCTGTCTCTACTAAAAATACAAAACATTAGCCGGGCGTGGTGGCGGGCCCCTGTAGTCCCAGCTACTCCGGAGGCTGAGGCAGGAGAATGGCGGGAACCTGGGAGGCAGAGCTTGCAGTGAGCCGAGATTGCACCACTGCACTCCAGCCTGGGCGACAGAGCGAGACTCCATCTCAAAAAAAAAAAAAAAAAAAAAGAAAAAAGAAAATGTGGTACATACACACAATGGAATACTATGCAGCCATAAAAAAGGATAAGTTCGTGTCCTTTGTAGGGACATGGATGCAGCTGGAAATCATCATTCTCAGCAAACTTTCGCCAGAACAGAAAACCACATACCACATATTCTCACTCATAGGTGGGAACTGAACAATGTAATCACTTGGACACCAGAAGGGGAATATCACACACCAGGTCCTATTGTTGGGAGGGGGTTGGGGGGCGGGATAGCATTAGGAGATATACCTAATGTAAATGATGAGTTAATGGGTGCAGCACACCAACAAGGCTCATGTATATATATGTAACAAACCTGCATGTTGTGCACATGTACCCTAGAACTTAAAGTAAAATAAAATAAATGAATATATATATAAATAAAAGAAACAATAGAGAATAACATGGAAATAACCAAAAAAAAAAATACCTGCCAAATGGAAAATATATAATGCCATGTTCATGGATCTGAAGGCTCAATTCTCTTCAAATTGATCTGTAGATTCAATGCTATCCCTATCAAAATCCCCAAAAAGTGTTGTAAAAAATAGCAAACCATTTCTAAAATTTATATGAAAATACAAACGCCCAAAAACAGCCAATTCAACTTTGGAAAAGAAGAATAGGGTTGGAGGACTTACACTATTTAATTTAAAGATGTAATATAAATCTACAGTAATCAAGAAAGTGTGGTATTGGCATAAATATTAATGTAAAGATTAATGAAAAAAAGAATATCAGAAATAAACCCACTCATATATGTAGTCAACTGACTTTTGTAAGGCATAGCCTTTATAATAAATTTACTGGAACTACTGGTTAACAATTTGTAGGAAAAAAAAAAAAAGGCCCTGACTTCCATTTTCACCATGCAGAAAAATGAACTCAAATGTATCACAGACCTAATATAAAAGCTGAAATTATAAAACTTCCAGAAGAAAATGTGGGAGAAAATCTTAAGGAAATTGTAATAAGTTAAAATTTAAAGTGAAACACCCAAGTTCCTCCAAATAACTGGAAAGACTTTCCAAGAAGGACTGGTACAAATAAACCCAGATTGCAAAGACTACAATAAATACCTAACTCTTGAATGCTCAGATACTAATGAACATCCACAAGCATCAAGACTACCCAGGAACACATGAGCTCACCAAAGGAACTAAATAAGGCACCAGGGGCCAATCCCAGAGGGACAGAGGTATGTGACCTTTCAGATACAGAATTCAAAAGAGCTGTTTTGAGGAAACCCAAGTAAATTAAACATAAAACAGAAAAGAAATTCAGAATTCTAGCAGATAAATTTAACAAAGAAATTGAAATAAAAAGAATAAAGCAGAAATTCTGGAGTAGAAAAATGCAGTTGACATACTGAAGATTGCACCAGTCTCTTAATAGCAGACTTGATCAAGCAGAAGAATTAGTGTGACTGAAGACGGGCTATTTGAAAATACAGAGTCAGAGAAGACAAAAGAAAAATGAATTAAAAAAATAAATCATGCCTACAGGCTCTAGAAAATAGCCCCCAAAGGGCAAATCTAAAAGTTCATGGCCTTAAAAGGAGGGGGCGGAGTGTAGAATGTTTTTCAAAGAGATAACAGATAACTTCCCAAACCTATAGAAAGAGGTCAGTATTCAAGTACAAGAAGGTTAAAGAACACTAAGCAGATTTAAGCCAAAGAAGATTGCCTCAAGGTATTTAATAATCCAACTCCCAAAGGTCAAGGATAAAGGGTCCTAAAAGTGTGTCTGAAATTGGTGAGTTCTTGGTCTCACTGACTTCAAGAATGAAGCTGTAGACCCTCGCGGTGAGTGTTACACTTCTTAAAGGCAGTGTGTCTGGAATTTGTTTCTTCCGATGTTCAGACAGGTTCAGAATTTCTTCCTTCTGGTGGGTTTGTGGTCTCACTGGCTTCAGGAGTGAAGCAGCAGACCTTCGCGATGAGTGTTACAGCTCTTGAGGCAGCACGTCTGGAGTTGTTCATTCCTCCCAGTGGGTTTGTGGTCTTGCTGGCCTCAGGAGTGAAGCTACAGACCTTTGCAGTGAGTGTCACAGCTCATAAAGGCAGTGCAGACCCAAAGAGTGAGCAGCAGCAAGATTTATTACAGAGAGTGAAAGAACAAAGCTTCCACAGCGCGGAAGCGGATCTCAGCAGGTTGCCACTGCTTGCTCGGGCAGCCTGCTTTTGTTCCCTTATATGACCGCACCCGCATCCTGCTGATTGGTCCATTTTACAGAGAGCTGATAGGTCTGTTTTACAGAGAGCTGATTGGTCCATTTTACAGAGAGCTGATTGGTCCGTTTTGACAGAGTGCTGACTGGTGCATTTATAATCCCTAAGCTAGACAGAGAGTGCTGATTGGTGTGTTTACAATCCTTTAGCTAGACACAGAGTGCCAGACAGAAAAGTTCTCCAAGTCCCCACTAGACTAGCTAGATACAGAGTACTGATTGGTGTATTTACAAATCTTGAGCTAGACACAGAGTGCTGATTGGTGTATTTACAATTCCTTAGCTAGACATAAAGGTTCTCCAAGTTTCCACTAGACTCAGAAGCCCAGCCGGCTTCACCTAGTGGATCCCGCACCAGGGCCGCAGGTGGAGCTGCTCGCCAGTCCTGCACCCTGCACATGCACTCCTCAGCCCTTGGGCAGTTGATGGGATCAGGCATCGTGAAGCAGGGGGCGGTGCTTGTCCGGGAGGCTCAGGCTGCACAGGAGAACACAGCGGAAGGAGGGGGAGACTCGGATATGGCAGGCTGCAGGTCCTGAGCCCTACCCTGTGGGGAGGCAGCTGAGGCCTGGGGAGAATTTGAGCACAGTGCCGGCGGGCCATCACTGCTGGGGGACCCGGCGCACCCTCTGCAGCTGCTGGCCCCGGTGCTAAGCCCCTCACTGCCCAGGGCTGGCAGTGCCAGCCAGCGGTTCTGAGTGTGGGGGCCTGCTGAGCCCATGCCCACCTGGAACTCACACTGGCCCACCAGCCCCGGTTCTCGCTTGTGCCTCTCCCTCCACACCTCCCTGCAAGCAGAGGGAGCTGGCTCCAGCCTTGGCCAGCCCAGAGAGGGGCTCCCAAAGTGCAGCAGCAGACTGAAGGGCTCCTAAAGCACAGCCAGAGTGGGCGCTGAGGCTGAGGAGGCACCAAGAGTGGGCGAGGGCTGGCAGGGCTGCCAGCACGCTGTCTCAAAAGCAGCAAGAGAAAAGAAACAAATAAGATATTAATACAATGGAACTTCAACATGTCTGGTGAAAACCTTACAGGCCAGGAGAGAGTGGCATGACATATTTCAAGTGTTGAAGGAAAGAAAACCTTTTGCCCTATGAGAGTATATCTGCAAAAAATATTCTAGAAACATGAAGGAGAAATACTTTCCCAGCCAAAAAAATAAAAGAAGAAAAAAAATGCTGAGGAGCTGCATCAACATGAGATCTGTCCCACAAAAAATAAGAAAATTCTTCAACCTAAAAGGATGTTAATGACCAAGAAGAAATCATCTGAACATGCAAAACTAACTGGTAATAGTAGGTACACAGAAAAAAATAGAATATTGTAACTGTTACTATGGTGTACAAACTACTCATATGTAGAAAGATGAAAGATAAAATGATCAAAATAATGACTACAAGAACTTTTCAAGACACAGTATAATAAGATATAAATAGAAGCAACAAAAACTTAATGAGTACACAAAGTTAAAGTGCAGAATTACTAGTTTTCCTTTTGCTTGTTTGTTTATGTATCAGTATTACATTGTCATGACTTTAAAGTAATGGATTATATTATTTGCAAGCTTCATAGTAACCTAAAATCTAAAACATACAACAGATACACAAAAAATCAAAACGCAAGAAATTAAAATATACCAACCAAGAAAATCTCCTTCACTAAAAGGAAGACAGGAAGAAAGAAAACGCAGAGAAGATTACAAAACAACCAGAAAATATACAACAAAATGGTAGGAGTAAGTCCCTACTTATCAATAACAAAATTAAATGTGAGTGGACTAAACTCCCCATTTAAAAGACACGGAGTGTCAGAATGGATTTTTTTTTTTAAAAAAAGGATATAACAATCTTTTGCCTACAAGAAACACACTTTCATGTACACAGACATACATAGACTCAAAATAAAGGGATAGAAAAAGATCTTCCATGCCAATGGAAACCAAAAACAAGCAGGAGCGACTATATTTACAGCAGACAAATTAGGTTTCAAAATAAAAACTATAAAAAGAGAGAAGAACATTATATAATATTAAAGGAGTCAACTAAGAAGATATAACAATTGTAAACACATACGCATCCAACACTGGAGCACCCAGATGTATAAAGCAAACATTGTTGGAGCTAATAAGAGACCCCCAAATACATTAAAATCTCAAGACTTCAACACCCCACTTTCAGCACTGGACAGATCATCCAGACAGAAGATCAACAGAACAGATTATCCAGACAGAAAATCAACAAAGAAACATTGGACTTAATCTGCACTATAGAACAAATGGACCTAATAGTTATTTACAGAACACTTCATCCAGCAGCTACAGAATACATTCCTCTCCTCAGCACATCGATCATCCTCAAGAATAGACCACATGTGGCCAGGTGTGGTGGCTCATGCCTGTAATCCCAGCACTTTGGAAGGCCAGGGCGGGTGGATCACCTGAGGTCAGGAGTTTGAGACCAACCTGGTCAACATGGTGAAACCCTGTCTCTACAAAAAATACAAAAATTAGCCAGGTGTGGTGGTGGGTGCCTGTAATCCCAGCTACTCAGGAGGCCGAGGCAGGAGAATCACTTGAACCCAGGGGGTGGAAGTTGCAGTAAGCTGAGATCACTCCAAAGCACTCCAGCCTGGGCAACAAGAGTAAAACTCTGTCTCAAAAAAAAAAAAGAAAAAAAAAAATTAGGCCACAAAACAAATCCTAAAACATTCCAAAAAACTGAAATTATATCATGTATCTTCCCTGACCACAATAAAATAAAAGTCGAAAGCAAAAGCAAAAGGAAATTTGGAAACTATACAAACACATGGAAAATAAACAACATGCTCCTGAATGACCAGTGGGTCAACGAAGAGATTAAAAACAAAATTTTAAGATTTCCAGAAACAAAAATAATGGAAACACAATATACCAAACCTATGTGATATAGTGAAAGCAGTACTAAGAGAGAAGAATACAGCTAAAAGTGAAGTGCCTACATCAAAAAGGCAAAACTTAAAATAAACAACCTAATGATACATCTTAAATAGAAAAGCAACAGCAAGACAAACCCAAATAGAAGAAAATAAATAATAAACATCATAGCATAAATAAGTGGAATTGAAATGAACACAAAAGATCAATGAAACAAAAAGTTGTTTTTTAAAAGTTAAACAAAACTGACAAACCTTTAGCCAGACTAACTTAGATAAAAAGTGACAAGACACAAATAAATAAAATTAGAGATAAAAAAGAAGAAATTAGAACTGATACTGCAGAAATTAAAAGGATCATTAGAGGCTACAATGAGCAACTATATGCCAACAAACTGGAAGACCTACAAGAAATGGATAAATTCCTATACACATACAACTTACCAAGATTAAAACATGAAGAAATCCAAAATCTGTGAACAGACCAGTAACATGTAATAAGATCGAAGCTACAATAAAAACTCTCCAAGCAAAGAAAAGCTCAGGACCAATAGTTTCACTGCTGATTTTAACATTTAAAGAAAAATTAATACCAACTCTACTCAAACTAATCCAAAAAGTTGACATGGAGGGAATACTTTCAAACTCATTCTATGAGACCAATATTACTCTGATACCAAAACCAAATAAAGGCACATAAAAAAAGGTAAACTATAGGCCATTATCTCTGATGAACACTGATGCAAAAATCCTCAACAAATACTAGTAAACCAAATGCAACAACACATTAAAAAATCATTCATCATGACCAAGGAGTATTTATTCCAGGAATGCAAGAACGGTTCAACATTTGCAAATCAATCATTGTGATATATCAACAGAACGAAGGACAAAAACCATATGACCATTTCAACTGATGCACAAGGAGCATTTGATAAAAATAAAAATCTCTCATGCTAAAACCCCTCAAAAAATTGAGTATAGAAAGAACATACCTCAACATAATGAAAGCAAAATATGACAGACCCACAGCTAGTATCGCACTGAATAGGCAATATGAAATAGGAAATAGGGAAAAACTGAAAACCTTGAATATCTGGAACCTGACAAGGTTGTCCACTTTCACCACTGTTATTCAACATAGTACTGGAAGTCCAAGCTAGAGCAATCAGACAAGAGAAAGAAACAAAGGACATCCAAATTGGAAAGAAGTGAGTAAAAGCATCCTTATTTACAGGTGAAGAAAAAAAGGACATCCAAATTGGAAAGAAGTGAGTAAAAGCATCCTTATTTACAGGTGCTATGATTTTATACTGGGAAAAACTTAAAGACTCCACACACACACACATACACACACACACACACACACACACACACAATTAGAACTCATAAGCAAATTTGGTAAAGTTGCAGGATACAAAATCAATAAATAAAAATAAGTACCATTTCTATATGTCAAGAGCAAACAATATGAAAAAGAAATTATGAAGGTAAACCCAGCACTTTGGGAGGCAAAGGTGGGAGGCCAGGAGCCCACAGACCAGCCTGGGCAACACAGCAAGACTCTGTCTCTACAAAAAAATATAAAAAATTAGCCAGGTGGTATGAATCTGTAGTCCCAGCTACTGAGGAGGCTGAGGTGGGAGGATCACTTGAGCCCAGGAGGTTGAGGCTGTAGTGAGCTGTGATCACACTACTGCATTCTAGGCAACAGATCCTGCCTCAAAAAAAAAAAAAAAAAAAAAAAAAAAGGACAATTTCTACTTAAGATTTTATTGACATCAGGAGTCCTGAGCAAGATGTTAGGATTAAAATCTTGATCCACTTCTACCACTAACAAGTAACTTAACATGGAGCCTTAATAAGTTGCTTAATATCAAGGTATCTCAGATTTCTTTTTTTTCAATTTGGGATTGCTCTAAGGAGTCTATAAATGTGAGTATTCTATCAAAATGTACCACATCATTAGTGCAATTTCAAATATTAAAAGGCAGATGTCAAACCAAAAAGCTAATTAAATAGAACCTAACATACAAATTATTAGCATGTAGGGAAGTATATAGGTATGCAAATAACACACTTGGTTAACATCATAATTTTGTAATTGGGACTTCTGATGTGTGTATATAAGTAAGCTAACTTTATTCTTCAACTACAAGTACAGAACTATACCCTTTCAAACTGAATCATGTACATGGCTGTATTTTAGCCAAAACATAGACAACATGCAGCATTTTCATCTAACGCTTAGCAGACCTACTCTACCACTGAACCATAACATTATCTGTCTTTATATCTACATGGGTAGCTCCCTATATTTACAGATAATGGAATGCAGACTGTACCCTGAAACTGATTAAAAACATTCAAAATTTTACATTTTTTTTATTATACTTTAAGTTCTAGGGTACATGTGCACAATGTGCAGGTTTGTTACATATGTATACATGTGCGATGTTGGTGTGCTGCACATATTAACTCGTCATTTACATTAGGTATATCTCCTAATGCTATCCTTCCCCCCGCCCCCCTCCCCACATTAGGACCCAGTGTGTGATGTTCCCCTTCCTGTGTCCAAGTGATTTCATTGTTCAGTTCCCACCTATGAGTGAGAACATGCAGGGTTTGGCTTTCTGTTCTTGCGATACTTTGCCAAGAATGATGATTTCCTGCTGCATCCATGTCCATACAAAGGACACGAACTCATCCTTTTTTTATGGCTGCATAGTATTCCATGATGTACATGTGCCACATTTTCTTCATCCAGTCTGTCACTGATGGACATTTCGGTTGATTCCAAGTCTTTGCTATTATGAATAGTGCTGCAATAAACATATGTATACATGTGTCTTTATAGCAGCATGATTTATAATCCTTTGGGTATATACCCAGGAATGGGATGACTGGGTCAAATGATATTTCTAGTTCCAGCTCTTTGAGGAATCGCCACACTATTTTCCACAATGGTTGAACTAGTTTACAGTCCCACCAACAGTGTAAAAGTGTTCCTATCTCTCAACATCCTCTCCAGAACCTGTTGTTTCCTGATTTTTTAATGACTACCATTCTAACTGGTGTGAGATGGTATCTCATTGTGGTTTTGATTTGCATTTCTCTGATGGTGAGTGATAATGAGCATTTTTTCATGTGTCTGTTGGTTGTATAAATGTCTTCTTTTGAGGAGTGTCTGTTCATATAATTAGCCCACTTTTTGATGGGGTTTTTTCTTGTAAATTTGTTTGAGTTCTTCATAGGTTCTGAATATTAGCCCTTTGTCAGATGAGTAGATTGCAAAAATTTTCTCCCATTCTGTAGGCTGCCTGTTCACTCTGATGGTAGTTTCTTTTGCTGTGCAGAAACTCTTTAGTTTAATTAGATTCCATTTGTCAATTTTGGCTTTTGTTGCCATTGCTTTTGGTGTTTTAGACATGAAGTCCTTGCCCATACCTATGTCCTGAATGGTATTATCTAGGTTTTCTTCTAGGGTTTTTATGGTTTTAGGTCTAACATTTAAGTCTCTAATCCATCTTGAATTAATTTTCATATAAGGAGTAAGGAAAGGATCCAGTTTCAGCTTTCTACTTCTGGCTAGCCAATTTTCCCAGCACCATTTATTAAATAGGGAATCCTTTCCCCATTTCTTGTTTTTCTCAGGTTTTTCAAAGATCAGACAGCTGTAGATGTGTGGTATTATTTCTGAGGACTCTATTCTGTTCCATTGGTCTATATCTCTGTTTTGGTACCAGTACCATGCTGTTTTGGTTACTGAAACCTTGTAGTATAGTTTGAAGTCAGGTAGCGTGATGCCTCCAGCTTTGTTCTTTTGACTTAGGATTGTCTTGGCAATGCTGGATCTTTTTTGGTTCCATATGAACTTTAAAGCAGTTTTTTTTTCCAATTCTGTGAAGAAACTCATTGGTAGCTTGATGGGGATGGCATTGAATCTATAAATTACCTTGGGAAATATGGCCATTTTCACAATATTGATTCTTCCTACCCAGGAGCATGATACGTTCTTCCATTTGTTTGTGTCCTCTTTTATTTCACTGAGCAGTGGTTTATAGTTCTCCTTGAAGAGGTCCTTCACATCCCTTGTAAGTTGGATTCCTAGGTATTTTATTTTCTTTGAAGCAATTGTGAATGGGAGTTCATTCATGATTTGGCTCTCTGTTTGTCTGTTATTGGTGTATAAGAATGCTTGTGATTTTTGCACATTGATTTTGTATCCTGAGACTTTGCTGAAGTTGCTCATCAGCTTAAGGAGATTTTGGGCTGAGACGATGGGGTTTTCTACATATACAATCATGTCATCTGCAAACAGGGACAATTTGACATCTTCTTTTCCTAACTGAATACCCTTTATTTCTTTCTCTTGCCTGATTGCCCTAGCCAGAACTTCCAACACTGTGTTGAATAGGAGTGGTGAGAGAGGGCATCCCTGTCTTGTGCCAGTTTTCAAAGGGAATGCTTCCAGTTTTTGCCCATTCAGTATGATATTGGCTGTGGGTTTGTCATAAATAGCTCTTATTATTTTGAGATACGTTCCATCAATACCAAATTTATTGAGAGTTTTTAGCATGAAGGGCTGTTGAATTTTGTTGGAGGTCTTTTCTGCATCAATTGAGATAATCATGTGGTTTTTGTCTTTGGTTCTGTTTATATGCTAGATTACATTTATTTATTTGTGAATGTTGAGCCAGCCTTGCATCCGAGGGATGAAGCCCACTTGATCATGGTGGACAAGCTTTTTGATGTGCGGTTGGATTCAGTTTGCCAGGATTTTATTGAGGATTTCTGCATCAATGTTCATCAGGGATATTGGTCTAAAATTCTCCTTTTTTGTTGTGTCTCTGTCAGGCTTTGGTATCAGGATGATGTTGGCCTCGTAAAATGAGTCAGGGAGGATTCCCTCTTTTTCTACTGATTAGAATAGTTTCAGAAGGAATGGTACCAGCTCCTCCTTGTACCTCTGGTAGAATTTGGCTGTGAATTCGTGTGGTCCTGGACTTAATTTGGTTCGTAGGCCATTAATTATTTTCTCAATTTCAGAGCCTGCTAGGTCTATTCAGGGATTCAACTTCTTCCTGGATTAGTCTTCGGAGAGTGTAAGTGTCCAGGAATTTATCCGTTTCTTCTAGGTTTTCTAGTTTCTTTGTGTAGAGGTGTTTATAGTATTCTCTGATGGTAGTTTGTATTTCTGTGGGGTTGGTAGTGATATTCCCTTTATCATTTTTTATTGCGTCTATTTGATTCTTGTGTCTTTTCTTCTTTATTAATCTTGCCGGCAGTCTATCAATTTTGTTTATCGTCTCAAAAAACTAGCTGCTGGATTCATTGATTTTTTTGAAGTGTTTTTTTGTGTCTCTATCTCCTTCAGTTCTGCTCTGATCTTAGTTATTTCTTGCCTTCTGCTAGCTTTTGAGTGTGTTTGCTCTTGCCTCTCTAGTTCTTTTAATTGTGATGTTAGAGTGTCAATTTTAGATCTTTCCTGTTTTCTCTTGTGGGCACTTAGTGCTATAAATTTCCCTCTACACACTGCTTTAAATGTGTCCCAGAGATTCTGGTATGTTGTATCTTTGTTCTCATTGGTTTCAAAGAACATCTTTATTTCTGCCTTCATTTCATTACGTACCCAGTAGTCATTCAGGAGCAGGTTGTTCAGCTTCCATGTAGTTGAGCGGTTTTGATTTAGTTTCTTAGTCCTGAGTTCTAGTTTGATTGCACTGTGGTCTAAGAGACAGTTTGTTATAATTTCTGTTCTTGTACATTTGCTGAGGAGTGCTTTACTTCCAACTATGTGGTCAATTTTGGAATAAGGGTGATGTGGTGCTGAGAAGAATGTATCTTCTGTTGATTTGGGATGCAGAGTTCTGTAGATGTCTATTAGGTATGCTTGGTGTAGAGTTGAGTTCAATTCCTGGATATCCTTCTTAACTTTCTGTCTCGTTGATCTGTCTAATGTTGACAGTGGGGTGTTGAAGTCTCCCATTATTATGGTATGGGAGTCTAAGTCTCTTTATAAGTCTCTAAGGAGTTGCTTTATGAATCTGGGTGCTCCTGTATTGGGTGCATATATGTTTAGGATAGTTAGCTCTTCCTGATGAATTGATCCCTTTCCCATTATGTAGTGGCCTTCTTTGTCTCTTTTGATCTTTGATGGTTTAAAGTCTGTTTTATCAGAGACTGGGATTGCAACCCTTGCCTTTTTTTGTTTTCCATTTGCTTGGTAGATCTTCCTCCATCCCTTTATGTTGAGCCTATGTGTGTCTCTGCATGTGAGTTTCCTGAATACAGCAAACTGATGGGTCTTGACTCTTTATCCAATTTGCCAGTCTGTGTCTTTTAATTGGACCATTTATTCCATTTACATTTAAGGTTAATATTGTTATGTGTGAACTTGATCCTGTCAGTATGATATTAGCTGGTTATTTTGCTCGCTGGTCGATGCAGTTTCTTCCTAGCATCGATGGACTTTACATTTTGGCATGTTTTTGCAATTGTTGGTACCTGTCGTTGCTTTCCATGTTAGTGCTTCATTCAGGATCTCTTGTAGGGCAGGCCTGGTGGTGACAAAATCTCTAAGCATTTGCTTGTCTGTAAAGGATTTTATTTCTCCTTCACTTATGAAATCGATTTTGGCTGGATATGAAATTCTGGGTTGAAAATTATTTTCTTTAAGAATGTTGAATATCGGCCCCACTCTCTTCTGGCTTGCAGAGTTTCTGTGGAGAGATCTGCTGTTAGTCTGATGGGCTTCCCTTTGTGTCTAACCCGACCTTTCTCTCTAGCTGCCCTTAACATTTTTTCCTTCATTTCAACTTTGGTGAATCTGACAATTACATGTCTTGGAATTGCTCTTTTGAGGAGTATCTTGTGGTGTTCTCCGTATTTCCTAAATTTGAATGCTGGCCTGCCTTGCTAGGTTGGGGAAGTTCTCCTGGATAATATCCTGCAGAGTGTTTTCCAACTTCGTTCCATTCTCCCTGTCACTTTCAGGCACACCAATCAGATGTAGATTTGATCTTTTCACATAATCCCATATTGCTTCAAGGCTTTGCTCATTTCTTTTTACTCTTTTTTCTCTAAACTTCTCTTCTCGCTTCATTTCATTCATTTGCTCTTCAATCACTGATACTCTTTCTTCCAGTTGATTGAGTTGGTTATGGAAGCTTGTACATTTGTCATGTAGTTCTTGTGCCATAGTTTTCATCTCTATCAGTTCGTTTATCGACTTCTATGCATTGGTTATTCTAGTTATGCATTCTTCCATTCTTTTTTCAAGATTTTTAGTTTCTTTGCGCTAGGTATATAGTGCCTCCTTTAGCTCTGAGAAGCTTGATCGACTGAAGCTTTCTTCTCTCAACTCATGAAAGTCATTCTCCATCCAGTTTTTTTCCGTTGCTGGCTATGAGCTGCGTTCCTTTGGAGGGGGTGTTGCACTCTGATTTCTTGAATTTCCAGCTTTTCTGCACTGCTTTTTCCCCATCTTTGTAGTTTTATCTGCCTTTGGTCTTTGATGATGGTAACGTACTGATTGGGTTTTGGTATGAGTGTCCTTTCTGTTTGTTAGTTTTCCTTCTAACAGTCAAGACCCTCAGCTGCAGGTCTGTTGGAGCTTGCTTGAGGTCCACTCCAGACCCTGTTTGCCTGGGTATCAGCAGTGGAGGCTGCAGAAGATAGAATGTTACTGAACAGCAAGTGTTGCTGATTCTTGCTCTGGAAGCTTCACCTCAGAAGCATACTCCGCCGTGTGAGGTATGAGGTATCAGTCTGCTCCTAGTGGGGGATGTCTACCAGTTAGGCTACTCAGGGGTCAGGGTCCCACTTGAGCAAGCAGTCTGTCCATTCTCAGATCTCAACCTCCATGCTGGGAGATCCACTGCTCTCTTCAAAGCTGTCAGACAGGGACATTTATATCTACAGAGGTCTGCTGTTTTTTGTTTAGCTATGCCCTGTCCCCAGAGGTGGAGTCTACAGAGGCAGACAGGCCTCCTTGAGCTGCAGTGGGCTCCACTTAGTTCAAGCTTCCTGGTGGCTTTGTTTACCTACTTAAGCCTCCGCAATAGCGGGCACCCCTCCCCCGGCCTTGCTGTCACGTTGCAGTTAGATCTGAGACTGCTGTGCTAGCAATGAGGGAGGCTCCATGGGTGTGGGACCCTTCGGGCCCAGCGTGGGATATAATCTCCTGGTGTGCCGTTTGCTAAGACCCTTGGTAAAGTGCAGTATTAGGGTGGGAGTTACCCAATTTTCCAGGTGTTGTGTGTCTCAGTATCCCTTGGCTAGGAAAAGGAATTCCCTTCCCCCTTCCACTTCCCAGGTGAGATGATGCCTTGCCCTGCTTCAGCACTTGCTGGTTGGGTTGCACGCACTGACCAGCACCAAGTGTCTCACATGGCCCAGTGAGATAAAGCCGTACCTCAGTTGAAAATGCAGAGATCACCCATCTTCTGTGTTGCTCACGCTGGGAGCTGGAGGCTGGAGCTGTTCCTATTCGGCCATCTTGGGTGCTCCCTCCCAAATATATTTATTAATGCATTCAATGTATGTATGACATAGATATAAGTGAAACCTTTGTCCTAAGAATTATCAAAGCCAAACAGAAATAAAAAAATTTAAGAACATTATTGTACACATTTGGGAAAGAAACTAGAGAACGATCTCAAATGCTGCTTATCAACTAATTAATGGGTACGAAGTAGGAATTCCATTTTGGGTTCACTGGGCTCTGTTTTGCTCTAATTTGCAGTACTAAAATTATTACATGTGTGGACAGGAAAAAAAAAAAACACCAAAAATTTAGTACTATAACTTTTATACTGACTTGAGATATGCAAGCACTTGAATAGTAGGACTTCAACAATATGCACACATTAACTCTATTACCAGTGGTTCTTGATCTTTAACCTACTTCAGAATAGCCTAGAAGGCTTATTAAATACAGATTGCTGGCCCCTATAACTAGAGTTTCTGATTCAGTAGGTTTGAGGTGAGACTTTAGAACTGCATTTCTAACAAGTTCCCATGTGACGCTAATGCTGCCAATTTGGTCAGGGACCACACTTTAAGAATCTTTTCTACAGATTTCTCAATCAAATATTGAGATTTATATGTTGATTCAAAGCAAAGACAGGGTATGTTGGAGAGATTTTAGTTTAGATTCACAAAACTCTCTTTTAAGTCCTCAATAGAAATTGTGAAGAGAAATTACTATAATAAAACTCAAGGAATTAGAAGTGTAACTACTATTACAGTACAAGAGCTTCTACCAGGAATGGTAGTTGATTCGTTATTTTTAAGCTGGTGGGACAGATGGGTTGGCATTTTGGGGTAAGCCTAATTGTCATGGGCATCAGTTTGCATGTCATACAGATGGGAAGCAGAAGGTTCCATAATCCTTCTTAAAATACAGCTTAAGAGAGTTTCAATGATAATGACAAGTGAACAGGTAACTCTTAGATGTCTGCATGGGTCAAACCACCTCCAGAAACATCTTCAAAAAGCATATGAAAACTAAGGAAACAACAGGGTCACCAAATAAAATACTAAGATTCCTATTACCACTGTAAGGTATGGTCAAGTGCTTGTAAGTGCATTCAGACACTGTTCACAGCATATCACTTATAAGCACAATTACAAAAAAATAAAAAGAGTAAAATAAATGTATTAAGCTTTTATTAGGTTAGAAAAATTTCTATGATGGTTAGTATATCTTAGTTACAAGTGATGATCTTTTTCCTTTAACCTTTTAAAATCAATATATGGAAGACATGCAATGCTAAGTTCTTCTTTTGTACATCCTGTAAGACAACACTTTTCTGAATATCCTCTGCGTTTTCTTTGGGGATGACTCCCCCAAAACAAATTGCTTAAGGTTTTAATTTTGTTTCTACTTTTCTTCTGAAATTTTGCATTCTCATGAACATACAGATTGGTATGTGATGAAGAAAATTCTCTTTCCTTATCAAGGGGTGAATATGCCTTTTTATCGTGATACTCAGGTAGTGACTGCATTTCCCAATTGTTTACTGCTTCTTCCCAAGAGGCAGAAGTAGACACTGTTGAGAGAGAAGAAAAGAAATGCTCCTTTATTAAAATCTTCCTTTAGATGAAAATTTAATATTGGAACAGTAAAATCAGCTCATTATTAAAAAAAATCACATTTTAAATAAAGAATGGAAAGTATGGCTATTCAAAAGCAGTATTTATTTTTAACTAAAGCAGGTGTAGTGTTTTCCTATAAAAAGGCTGTACGCCTTTGTACATTTTGTATTAACAAATGAAGTTGAGGTATCATTCACATGCCATAAAATTAGTCATTTTAAAGTATACAATTCAGTGGGTTTTAGTATATTCACAGGGTTGTGAAACTATAAATCTAATTCCAGAACATCTGTATCCAAAAAGAAACCCTATGCCCATTAGCAGTCATTTCCATTTCACTCTCCCACTATTCCCTGGCAATCACCAATCTACTTTCTGTTTCTATGGATTTGCCTATTCCGTATATTTCATATAAATGAAAGCATACAATACATGGCCTTTTGTGCTTGGTCTCTTTCACTTAGCATAGTATTTTCAAGGTTCACCTACATTGTATCATGCATCTTTTTATGGCTGAATAATTTTCCATTGCGTGGATATTCCACATTTTGTTTATCCATTTATCAATGGACATTTGAGTGGTTTCCACTTTTGGTCATTATGAATAGTGCTGATGGCCCCACATGGTGGCTCATGCCTGTAATCCCAGCAATTTGGGAGGTCAAGGCAGGAGGATCACTTGAGGTCAGGAGTTCACTACCAGCTTCGCCAACATGGCGAAACTGTCTCTACTACAAACACACAAAAAATTAGCCAGGCGTGGCGGTGCACTCCTGTAATCCCAGATACTTGGGAGGCTGAGGCATGAAAATCACTTGAATGCGGGAGGCAGAAGTTGCAGTGAGCTGAGATAGCGCCACTGCACTCTAGATGACAGAGCAAGACTGTCTCAAAAAATAAAAAAAATGAATAGTGCTGCTATGAGCTCTCACATACAAGTTTTTGTGTGAACATATGTTTTGAATTCTTTGGGGTGTAACCTAGGGATGGAAGGAGCACTGCATGATATAATTTTGTTTGACGTTTTGAGGAACTGCCAAACTTTTCCACAGCAGCTGCACAAGTTTTCAATCCCAGCATCAATACAGTAGAGTTCCAATTTTTCCACATCCCCATCAAAACTTGACATTTTCCATTTTTTGATTATAATTATCCCCATGGATGCACAGTGGTATCTCACTGTAGTTCTGATTCACATTTACCTCACGGCTAATGATATTAAGCATCTTTTCATATGCTTATTATATATCCTCTTTGAAGAAATGTCTGTTCAAATCCTTTGCCCATTTTCAAATGTTATCATTTGTCTTCTTATGCACATCTTATAACTGAGCAGTAGAAACCATTTTGTTCTTTATTAAAATATAAAGAACAGAGAAGTGGTAATATGCTCTAGGTACAATGAACTGATGGTCACTGTTATGCTTCTCTTAACTCACTTAGCAATACTGGATACTGGAAACCAAAATAACTCCAGAAGGTAATTATTTGAAGACTTATTGTGCTTCCACTATGGCCCTTGCTCATATACAGTACCTTCTAGGAGGATATATTTGCCAATAACCTCTATTGTAGTGCCAGCTCTTAGGCAGCCATGTTCTGAACCATGTGACTCTATCCTCTAGCCACAGTTGAACAAACTGGAGGTTGGCACCTGACCCCAAAGAAACTAATCTGTCACAACGGCTAGCAAGCCATGTCATGTGAAAAACATGAATCGACCCAATCAGATTTCCTCAGTTTTAAACTAGAATAAGTAACAAGAAAAAAATGAGTTAGCGAGAACCAAAGCTAAAAAGATTCTATGAGGTTTGTCATGACAAGCTAAAATCATAAAGGAACATAGAGAGAAAAGAAAAGATTCAGAGAGAGAGAGAGAGAGGAAGGCAGAAGTTTTTTGCTTTTATTTTTTAGAGCTAATATGATTCCCCAGGCTTTACCAAGTCTTTCTAGGTTCACTTCTATAACTTTTTTTTTTTTTGTAATAACTACTATCCCCTTTTATCTTGAGGTTATTTAGGTGAA
This sequence comes from Piliocolobus tephrosceles, assembly GCF_002776525.5. Taxonomy (NCBI): domain Eukaryota; kingdom Metazoa; phylum Chordata; class Mammalia; order Primates; family Cercopithecidae; genus Piliocolobus; species Piliocolobus tephrosceles. The sequence continues at coordinate 77,208,231 of NC_045447.1, read as the reverse complement.
TCTATGTCCTTTGCAGTTAGAGGCCTATTACAGCACTCTTTAAAAACTTTTTATTTAATTAAAAAGTTGCTTGTTTAAAAGAATAAGAACTCTATTCAGACTAATCAGGAACAAAAAAGATGGAAATGAACAAAATACAGCAGAAAAAAAGAATAAGTAGATATAGTTTTAAAGCAAATATGTTAACAAATATGTTTTAAATTTTTAAAACAAATAGTTTTAATTTTAAAACATAATATTTTTAAGGTTTTAAAATAAATATTATGAATGCTTATACATTTAAAAATAAAGATTAAATGGATGAATTCCTAGAAAAATACAAGATGCCTTAATTGATACACAATGACACAGAAAACCTAAATGTACCAACAATATTCAAAGAAATGAAAAGGGTTAGTCAGTTATCATCTTCAAAAAAACACATATATGGATGGTTCCACCTATTTTTAAAAAACAGGAAATACTAATCATATACAAACAAGTTGTTCCAGAAAAAGAGCAAAAGTTGCCCAGCTCATTTTATGAAGTTGGCATAATCTTTATTCCAAAACTAGATAAGAATATGAGATTTTAAAATATTTAAAAACTCATTTCACTTTCAAATGTTGATTTCAAACTCCTAAATATTAGTTAACTGCATCCATAAACATGTTTTACTAATATATTAAGAAAGGGTTCAGGGGAGCAGCCAAGATGGCTGAATAGAAACACCTTTGCTCTGCAGTTCCCACTGAAAAGGACGAAAATGGCAAGTGGATTTTGCATCTTCAATTGAGTTACTAATGTTCTCTCATTGGGACTGACTAGGAGGTTGGTGTGACTCAGAGAATAAGGAAAAGCAGAGTGGAGCAAGGGCCCACTTGGGAGCCACATGGGGCAAAGGGAGCTCCCCTTCCCCAGCCAAGGGAGGGAGGCAGAGAGGGATTGTGCTACCCCTCCCTGAAAACCATGCTTTTCCCACGAATTCTTGCAACCTGGGAAAGAGGAGCTCCCCTCATGAACCAGGGCCTTGGGTTCCAAGCATTAAGTTGTGCAGACTGATAATGGCTGCTAGGGTGGGTGGCACTCAAGCAGGCACTGAAATCACAAGTTCCTGGGTGGGGGGAAGAGGAGGCTGCCATTACTGTGTCTCCAGTTCACTGTTTTCCCTTACCATGATGCCAGTGCAGTTTGGATGGGGAGCAATTCCCCTACAGCACAACACAGTAGCTGGGACAGTTTGTAGCCAGACTGCTTCTTTAGGTGGGACTCCAATCCATTCCCCCTCACAGAGCAGGGCCTCCCTGTGGGAATTTTGGCATCCCCAGTGGAGGGTTTATGGATAGAACTCTGATATCCCTGAGAAGAGGGTCTAGGAGGGGGGTTGGCTGCACTATCGTTGATCAGCCATCTTAGTCTTCTCTGCCTACTGGCTCTGGAGAGGGAGATTTCTCCCAGCACAGCACACGCACTCCACCAAGGGGCAGCCGACTGCTTATTTAAGTGGGTCCCTGATCCTATTCCTCCAAACTGGGTGAGACCTCCCAACAGGAGTGTTCCACTGGCATCAGGTCAGTGCCCCTCTGGGACAAAGTTCTCAGAGGAAGGAGCAGTCTGCCATCTTTGCTGGTCTGCAGCATCCACAGTGATACCTCCAGGGGCAGAAAAAACCAAGGTGAATAAAGTCTGGAATGGACTCCCAGCAAACTGCAGCAACCCTATGGAAGAGTGGCCCTACTGCTAAAAGAAAAACAAACAGGGAGCAACAACAACAACATAAACAAGAAAGACCTCACAAAAACCCTATCCAAAGGTCATTGGCCTCAAAGATCAAAGGTAGATAAACCCATGAAGATGAGAAATAATCAATGCAAAAATGCTGGAAACTCAAAAAGCAAGAGTGCCTCTTCTCCTCCAAATGACTGTAACATGACTCCAGCAAGGGCACAGAACTGGGCTGAGTCAGAGATGGCAAATTGACAGAAGTAGGCTTCAAAAGATGGATAATAACAAACATCCCTGAGCTAAAGGAATATGTTCTAACTTGCTGCAAAGAAGCTAAGAACCATGATAAAACATTACAGGAGCTGTTTAACAAGAATGACCAGTTTAGAGAGGAAGACAAATAACCTGATGGAGCTGAAAAACACAACCTGTGAACTTCATGATGCAAATGCAAGTTTGAAGTCTGCAGCTGAACAAACCAAGTGAAAGAAAAAATATCAGAGCTTGAAGACTATCTTGCTGAAATAAGGCATGCAGGCAAGATTAGAGAAAAAAGAATGAAAAGGAATGAATAAAACCTCTGAGAACTATGGGATTATGTTAAAAGACTGAACCTACAACTGACAGGGGTACCTGAAAGAGATGGGGAGAACAGAAACAAGTTGGAAAACACACTACAAGATATCATCCAGCAGAATTTCCCCAAACTAGCAAGACAGGCCAACATTCAAATTCAGGAAATCCAGAGAACTCCATGAGAGGATCAGCCTGATGACATATAATCATCAGTTCTCCAAGGTCGAAATGAACAAAAAAATGTTAAGGGCAGCCAGAAAGAAAGGTCGAGTCACCTATAAAGGGAAGCCCATCACACTAACAGCAGTGGAAACCCTACAAGCCAGAAGAGACTAGGGGCCAATATTTATTTATTTATTTATTTATTTTTTTGAGACGGAGTTTCACTCTTGTCACCCAGGCTGTAGTACAATGGCATCATCTCAGCTCACTGCAACCTCAGTCTCCAGGGTTCAAGCAGTTCTCCTGCCTCACCCTCCCAAGTCCATGGGATTACAGGCATGTGCCACCATACCCAGCTAATTTTGTATTTTTAGTAGAGATAGGGTTTCACCAAGTTGGCCAGGCTGATCTCAAACTCCTGACCTCAGCACTTGCCTTGCCCTCCCAAAGTGCTAGGATTACAGGCATGAGCCACTGCACCAAGCTGAGATTCTTAAAGAATTTCTAACCTAGAATATTGTATCTGGTCAAACTAAGCTTCATAAGCAAAGAAGAAATAAAACATTTTTCAGACAAGCAAATTCTGAGGGAATTAATCACCACTAGACCTGCCTTGCAAGAGCTCCTGAAGGAAGCAGTAAATATGGAAAGGAAAAACCATTATTGGCCACTACAAAAACACACTGAAGTACACAGACCAGTGACACTATGAAGCAACTACATAAACAAGTCTGCAAAACAACCAGCCAGCATCATGATGACAGGATCAAATTCACACATAACAATATTAACCTTAAATGTAAATGGGCTAACTTCCCCAATTAAAAGACACAAAGGGCAAGCTGGATAAAGAGTCATGATCCATTGGTGTGCTGAATTCAAGAGACTCATCTCACATGCAAAGATACACATAGACTCAAAATAAAGTATGAAGGAAAATTTACCAAGCAAATGGAAAACAGAAAACAGCACGGGTTGCAATCTTAGTTTCTGACAAAACAGACTTTAGACCAATGAAGATAAAAGAGACAAAGAAGAGCATTACATAATGGTAAACAGGTCAATTCAATAAGAAGAGCTAACTATCCTAAATATATATGCAAACATGCAGGAGCACCCAGATTCATAAAACAAGTTCTTAGAGACCTACGAAGAGACTTAGACTCCTGCACAATAATAGTGGGAGACTTTAACACTCCACTGTCAACATGAGACTGGCCGTTGAGATAGAAAATTAACAAAGATATTTAGGACTTGAATTCAACTCTGGATCAAATGGACCTGATAGATATCTACAGAACTCTCCAACCCCAAACAAGAGCATATAGATTCTTCTTGGCATCACATGGCACATCACATAATTGGAAGTAAAACACTCCTCAGCAAATGCAAAAGAACTGAAATCATAACAACCAGACTCTAAGACCACAGCACAAACAAATTAGAACTCAAGATTAAGAAACTCACTCAAAACCACACAAGTACATGGAAATTCAACAACCTGCTCCTGATTGACTCCTCTGTAAACAGTAAAATTAAGGCAGAAATCAAGAAGTTCTTTGAAACCAAAGAACAAAGAGACAACATATCAGAATCTCTGGGACATAGCTAAAGCAGCCTTAACAGGAAACTTTATAGCACTAAATGCCCACATCAAAAAGGTAGATCTCAAATTGACACCCTAACATCTCAACTATAAGAACTAGAGAACCAAGAGCAATCAAACCCCAAAACCAGAGAAGAAAAAACCAAGCTTAGAGCAGAACTGAAGGAGACAGAGACACGAAAAACCCTTCAAACAATCAATGAGTCCAGGAGCTGATTTTTTTTTTTTTTTGGAAAAATTAATCAAATAGACCACTAGCTAGGCTAATAAAGAAATGAAAGAAGAATCAAATAGACACAATAAAAATGATAAAGGTAATATCACCATTGACTCCACAGAAATACAAATAACCATCAGATAATACTATAAACACCTCTATGCCAATAAACTGGAAAATCTAAAAGAAATGGATAAATTCCTGAACACGTACACCCCTGCAAGACTAAACCAGGAAAAAGTTGAATCCCTGAATAGACTAATAAAATGTTCTGAAATTGAGGCAGTAATAAATAGTCTACCAACCAAAAAAAAGCCCAGGACCAGATGGATTCACAGCTGAATTCTACCAAAAGTACAAAGAGGAGCTGATATCCTTTCTTTTGAAACTATTCCAAACAATCGAAAAGGAGGAACTCCTCCCTAACTCATTCTATGAGGCCAGCATCATCCTGATACCAAAACCTGACAGAGATACAACAACAAAAAGAACTTCAGGCCAATATTCTTGAAGAACATCAATGTAAAAATCCTCAATAAAATACTGGCAAACCAAATACAGCAGCACATCAAAAATCTTATCTACCATGATCAAGTTGGCTTCATCTCCAGGGTGCAAGGGTGGTTCAAAATACACAAAATCAATAAATGTAATTAATCACAAAAACATATCTAAAGACAAAAACCACATGATTATCTTAATAGATGCAGAAAAGTTCTTCCAAAAAATTCAACATCCCTTCATGTTAAAAACTGTCAATAAATCAGGTGTTGATGGAGCATACCTCAAAATAATAGCCATTTATGACAAACCCACAGCCAAATATCATACTGAATGGGTAAAAGGTGGAAGTATTCCCCTTGAAAACTGGCACAAGATAAGGAGGCCTTCTCTCATCACTCCTATACAACATAGTATCTGAAGTCCTGGCCAAGGCAATCAGGCAAGAGAAAGAAATAAAGGTATTCAAATAGGAAGAGAGGAAGCCAAATTGTCTTTGTTTGCAGATGACATGCAAACATAGACACCCCATCTAGAACACACCATCATCTCAGCCCAAAAGCTTCTTAAGCTGATAAGCAAATTCAGCAAAGTCTCAAGATACAAAATCAATATGCAAAGGTCACCAGCATTTCTACATACCAAGAACAAGAAAGCAGAGAGCTGAGTTATGAACGAATTCCCATTCACAATTGCTACAAAGAGAATATACCTATGAATTACAGTTAGCAAGGAAAGTGAAGGACCTCTTCAAAGAGAACTGTATACAAACCACTGTTCAAGGAAATCAGAGAGGACACAAACAAAAAAAATTCCATGTTCACAGATAGAAAGAATCAATATCGTGAAAATGGCCATCCTGCCCAAAGTAATTTATAGATTCAATGCTATTCCCATCAAACTACTATTAACATTCTTCACAGAATTAGAACAAACTATTTAAAAAGTCATATGGAACCAAAACAGCTCAAATAGCCAAGACAATCCTAAGTAAAAAGAACAAAGCTGAAGGGAGGCATCACACTACTGGACTTCTAACTATACTACAAGGGTACAGTAACCAAAACAGCATAAACCAATAGAATTTCTGTTCCAGAATTCAGAAATAAGGCTGCACATCTATGACCATCTGATCTTGGACAACCTTGACAAAAACAAGCAATGGGCAAAGGATCCCCTATTTAATAAATGGTGCTGGGAGAACTGGCTAGCCATATGCTGAACACTGAAACTGGACCACTTCCATACACCTTATAGAAAAATTAACTCAAGCTGAATTAAAGACTTAAATGTAAAACCAAAACTATAAAAACCCTACAAGAAAATCTAGGCAATGCCATTCACAACATAGGCATGGGCAAAGATTTCATGACAAAATCACCAAAAGCAATTGCAACAAAAGCCCAAACTGACAAATGAGATCTAATTGAACTAAAGAACTTCTGCACAGCAAAAGAAACTATCAGCAGAGTCAACAGATAACCTACAGAGTGGGAGAAAAATTTTGCAATCTATCCATTTAACAAAGGTCTAATATCCAGAATCTATAGGAATTTAAACAAATTTACAAGAAAAACAAACAACCCCATTAAAGAGTGGGCAGGCCGGGTGCAGTGAGTGGCTCACGCCTGTAATCCCAGCACTTTGGGAGGCCAAGGTGGGCAGATACCTGAGGTCAGGAGTTCGAGACCAGTCTAGCCAATGTAGTGAAACCCCATCTCTTCTAAAAGTACAAAAATTAGCCAGGCATGGTGGCGTGTGTCTGTAGTCCCACCTACTGGAGAGGCTGAGGCAGGAGAACTGCTTGAACCCAGGAGGCAGAGGTTGCAGTGAGCCGAGATCATGCCTTTGCACTCCAGCCTGGGCGACAAAGCAAGACTCCATCTCAAAAGATAGAAAAAACAGAGCAGGCAAAGGACATGAAATGACATTTCTTAAAAGAAGGCATTCATGCGGCCAACAGACATTTGAAAAAAGGCTCAACATCACTGATCATTAGAGAAATGCAAATCAAAATTATAATAAGATACTAATTCACAACAGTCAGAATAGCGATTATTACAAAGTCAAGAAACCACAGATGCTTTTGAGGTTGCAGAGAGATAGGAACTAATTGCCACTGTTGGTGGGAATGTAAATTAGTTCAATCATTGTGGAAGACAGTGTGGTGACTCCTCAAAGATCTAGAACCAGAAATACCATTTGACCCAGCAATACCATTATTGGGTATATACCCAAAGGAATATAAATCATTCTATTACAAAGATGCGTATGTTCATTGCAGTACTATTCACAATAGCAAAGACATGAATTCAACCCAAATGCCCATCAATAATAGACTGAATATAGAAAATGTGGTACATATACACCATGGAATACTATGTAGCCATAAAAAGGTATGAGATCATGTCCTTTGCAGGGAAATGGATGGAACTGGAAGTCATTATCCTCAGCAAACTAAGGCAGGAAGAGAAAACCAAACACCGCAAGTTCTCACTTATAAATGGAAGGTGAACAATGAGATCACATGAACATGGGGAGGGGAATAACACACAATGGGGCCTGTCAGAGGGTGGGGTTGGAGGGCTAGCATTTAGGAAAAATAGCTAATGCATGCTAGGCTTAATGCCTAGGTGATGGTTTCATAGGCATAGAAAACCACCACAGCACACGTTTACCTATGTAAATCTCGCTCATGTATCGTCAAACTTAAAAATAAAATTAAAAAAAAAAAAAAAGAATGAAAGGGTTCATCCCAGAAATGCAAGGATAGGTCAAGATCACAAAATCTATCAATGTAGTTTATCATGTTAATAGACTCCCATCCTCACTCACAGCTGGATTTGCTTTCTACTTCAGGAGAAAATTGAAGCAATCTGAAAAAGAACTTGCATCAACTCCCTTTGCCAAATTTTTTAATTCATCTCTGAACATGTACACCCATATACTCTCCCTTTCTACCTATTTCTACAGATGAACTATACACTCTAAAGCCAATTTCTGCACTTACATATTACATCTCATCTCCTCTTGCCCACTCTAGGACACTACTCCAGCAATCCTTCTCTGTATTCTTCATCAGTTTTTAACTTCTATTGAATCACTCTTATCAGAAAATTTGTTATTTCTCCCACTTACAAAAACACACACACACAAACCCATACATATTTCTCTTGGTCCCACTTACCCTGCCAGCTACCATCTGTTTATTTTCTCTTTTCTGTGACAAAACTCCTTGAAAAGAGTTTTCTATATTTACTAACTTGTTCCTCTTCTCTCATTGTCTTAAACCCATTCTAATCAGGCTTTTGTTTCATCACTCTACCGAAACTTCGCTTATGAAGGTCACAAACATATTGCTAAATTCAACAGCCATTCACATCTTAATTGATTTATCAAATACACCTCTTCCTGATATACTTTCATCATTTGGTTTGCACCGCACCACAGTCTCTTTTCCTCCAACCTAAGTAGCTGTCCCTTTTCTGTCTCCTTTACAATTCTCACTCTCCAACTTTTTAATGTTGGTGTTTCTGAGGACTCAATTCTTAGTACTATTTTCTATGTATACTTACTCTTCTGGTGATCTCCTCTAGTCTTACAGCTCAAAAAATTATGTATCTACCTATGACTCCTGAACTTCTACCTGCAAACAAGATTACTCTTTCAAACTCCAGATTTATATATCTTACTTCCTACTGAACACCTCCACATTAATGTTTCAAACTCAACATTGTTTAAAACGCCATGAAATTCAACATCTCCAAAACTGAACTACTGATACTGTCTTCCCAACCTGTTCCACTTTGAGGCCTTTCCTATCTCATTTATGACAATCCTATCCTTCCAGGTGTTCCATATACAAAACTTTAGAATCAACAATGTTTTGGAGTCATTCTTAATTTATCTTCCTCATATTTCACATCAAATATGGCCCATGTATAACTAGAATTTAACAGTTTTCACTACCTCCACTTCTATCATCCTTATCTAAGACCCTCCCTAATAGGTCTCTGTTTCTACTCTTGCCTTTCTACAGTCTATTCTCAACACAGTAGCCAGAGTGATCCATTTAAAATGTCAATTATGTCACTTCTCTGCTAAAAAATCTTAATGACTCCTTGCTTCACCCCAAAACAAAGTCTTTAAAATGATCTAAAACAGGGGGTCCCCAACCTCTGGAGACTTAACTGGTCTATGGCTTGTTAGGAACCAGGCCACATGGCAGGAGGTGAACAGTGGGCAGGGGAGTGAGCAAAGCTTCATCTGTATTTACAGCTGCTCCCCATTGCTCGCATTATCACCTGAGCTCCACCTCCTGTCAGACCAGGGACAGCATCAGATTCTTACAGGAACATGAACCCTATTGTGAACTGCGCATGCCAGGAATCTAGGTTGCATGCTCCTTATGAGAATCTAACGCCTGATTATCTATCATGGTCTCCCATCACCTCCAGATGGCATCATCTAGTTTCAGGAAAACGAGTTCAGGGCTCCCACTGATTCTACATTATGGTAAGTTATATAATTATTTCATTATACATTATCATGTAATAGTAATAGAAGTAAAGTACACAATAAATGTAATGCACTTGGATCATCTGAAAATCATTCCCTTCCTGGTTCAAGGAAAAACTGTCTTCCATGAAACTGGTTCCCGGTACCAAAAAGGTTGGGGACTACTGGCCTAAAATACCCTGTTTTATCATGTCTGCCTATTACCTCTCCTACCTTATCTTCTACGACTTTCCTCACTTTCTCTGCTCCAACCACACTTGGCCTCTTAGGTATTCCCTGTATACATCAGGCAGAAGGGTGTCTGCTCCACTGTTTCCTCTGCGTGAATGTCCTTTCTTCAGATATCCACTTGGCTAATTCCCTTACCACTTCTTTTCTCATATCTCACCTTTTCAATAATTGGTCTACCCTTATCACACTGTTTAATACTATACCCCACTTTTCAATTCCTTGCTCTGTTTATCTCCCTTATACTGTTTTTTCATTTTTCTGTAGCTCTTACTACGTTCTAATATTTACTTATTACATTTATTACTTAAGAGTGCTCCATAAAGCCTTTGATCTTTGTCTGTTTTGTCCACTGATATATTCCCAAGAATCTAAAATTGTGCCTGGGTGCTTAGAAGGTACCCAATGAGTATTTGCTTAATTAATAAAAGAAAAAATCCTAAGACTATGCAAAAGTATGCCAAAAGAAGACCTTAATAAAGTACAGCCCTATTTACAATGATTAAAAAAACTATCTCTTAGCAAGCTTCACTACCTTAGTGAAGATTATATAGCATAAACCTACAAACATCATACCTAATGAAGATATTTAAATGTATGCCCTTTAAGCCTGGGAATAACACAAGAAATCAAAGCAAAAAATGGTGTAAGTTTACAAAGAAAGTGATACAACTATCATTTTCAAATGATTAAAAAAACCCTACAGAATCAACAAACTATTAGAACTATGAAGATAGTTCAGCATGGTTGCTAGATGAAGATCAACCTATAAAAGTAAATTGCATTTCTCTAGCCAAGTCACTAACTAGTAAATATAATTCACAGGTATTTGCAATAGCTAAAAAAATAAAGAAAAAAAAATTATTAAGCATGAACTTAACCGACACCATAAAAGTTTCCATAAAGAAAACTTTAAAATCCTAATACTAGAATATAAGTAATTTTATGACTTTGATTAGGAAGACTTTATGTAATAAAGATATCAATAGTGGGGAGGGGAACAAGATGACCAATTAGATGCAGCTGTGATCTGTGGCACTCAGGGAGAGGAATAAAAGAGTGAATTCAGCACCTTCAACCGAAATATCCAGGTCCTCACACTGGAACTGACTAGGCAAACGACTTGACCCAAAAAGAATGAAGAAATGCAGGGTGGAGCAATGAATGGCCCACCAGGCAACAGCAGGGAGCCAAAGGAACCCCACCCTCAGCCAAGGAAAGTGGTGAGTGATTGCGTCACCCCGCCCAGGAAACCACGTTTCTCCCAGCGATCTCTGAAACCCAGATCAGGAAATCCCATCTTTGATCCCTGATCTTTGCAGATCAGGAGATCCCATCATAAGCCCATGCCACTAGGGCCTCGGGTTCGATACACAGAGCTGTGTGGAGTCTCAGCAGAGAGACACTCAGGCCCACACCGAGGTCCAGGAGTTTTACAGACTCTGGCCCCGGCATCCCAGCAAGGCGGGAGATACAACAGTGCATATCCCAAGGAAGGGGGCTGAATCCAGGGAGCCAAGCCATTGTTCTGCACGTCCCACTTCCACAGTACCTCACAAGTTAAGACCTGATTTGGAATTCCAGCCAGCCAAGGCAAAAGCTGGAGTCTGCCTGAAACGGGACAGAGTTCCTGGGAGGAGGGGCAGCCGCCATCTCTGGGAAAGGTCAACTCAGCCGTTTCAGCCTCCCGGCTTTGGAGAATCCAAACAGTCCAGAGGACGAAGGTACCTCACAATGCAGCACAGCTGCCGTGTCAGATTGTGGCCAGAATGTTTTTTTTTTTTTTCTTTTTTGAGATGGAGTCTCACTCTGTCATCCAGGCTGGAGTACAGTGGTGTGATCTCGGCTCACTGTAACCTCCACCTCCCAGGTTCAAGCGGTTCTCCTGCCTCAGCCTCCCGAGTAGCTGGGATTACAGGCACGTGCCACCATGCCTAATTTTTGTATTTTTAGTAGAGACAGAGTTTGCCATGTTGGCCAGGCCGGTCTCGAACTCCTGATGTCAAGTGATCTGCCTGCCTTGGCCTCCCAAAGTGTCATGATTACAGGCGTGAGCCACCATGCTCAGATTGCTGCTTTAACTGGGACCCCAATCCATTCCTCCTCCCTGGGCGGGACCTCTTTGTGGGGGCTTCAGCCACTCCAGCCAGGGTCACAGGGACAGAGATGTGATCTCTCCCTAGGACTGAGCTCCTGGGGAGGAGGGGCTGCCACCATCTTTGCAGTTCCCTTTACTCAGCTGTTCCAGCCTGCCAGTTGGCATGAGAAAGGGTTCCCCAGAAGGCAGTACAGCTACTTAGGCAGATTGTGAACAGACTGCTTCTTTAAGCAGGACACCGATCCATTACTCCTCACTGGGCAGGACCTCCATGTGGAGGCTTCAGCCACTCCGGCCAGGGTTATACAGACAGAACACTGATTTAACTCTGGCACAAAGCTCCTGTGGGGAGAGGCAGCCACCATCTCTGTGGTTTTCTGCATCACACTACCCAACTTCAAACTATACCACAACGCTACAATAACCACAACAGCTTGGTACTGGTTCAAGAACAGACACATAGACCAATGGAACAGAATAGAGAACTCAAAACCACACACCGCACACCTACAACCATATGATCTTGGACAAACCTGACAAACACAAGCAATGAAGGAATAATTCCCTATTTATTAAATGGTGCTGGAAGAATTGGCGAGCCGTAGGCTCAAAATTGAAACTGGACCACTTTCTTACACCCTACATAAAAATTAATTCAAGATGGATTAAAGACTTATGTAAAACCCAAAACCATAAAAGCCTTAGAAGAAAATCTAGGCAATACCATTCAAGACATAGGCACAGGCAAAGATTTCAAGACAAAAACACCAAAAGCAATTGCAACAAAAGCAAAAATTGACAAAGGGATTTAATTAAACTGAAGAGCTTCTGCATAGCAAAAAAAAACCTATCATGAGAGTGAACAGGCAACCTACAGAATGGGAGAAAATTTCTGCAGTCTATCCATCTGACAAAGCTCTAATATCCAGCATCTATAAGTAACTTAAACAAATTTACGATCATACCACACGGGTGGAGCAAGATGGCCGAATAGGAACAGCTCGAGTCTCCAACTCCCAGCACGAGCGAAACAGAAGACCGGTGATTTCTGCATTTTCAACTGAGGTACTGGGGTCATCTCACTAGGGAGTGCCGGACAATCGGTGCTGGTCACCTGCTGCAGCCCAACCAGCCAGAGCTGAAGCAGGGCGAGGCATCGCCTCACCTGGGAAGTGCAAGGGGGAAGGGAATCCCTTTTCCTAGCCAGGGGAACTGAGACACACAACACCTGGAAAATCGGGTAACTCCCACCCCAATGCTGCACTTTAAGCAAACGGGCACACCAGGAGAACATATCCCACACCTGGCCGGGAGGGTCCCACGCCCACAGAGCCTCCCTCATTGCTAACACAGCAGTCTGTGGTGATCTCACCACAAGGCAGCAGCAAGGCTGGGGGAGGGGTGCCCGCCATTGCTGAGGCTTAAGTAGGTAAACAAAGCCGCTGGGAAGCTCGAACTGGGTGGAGCTCACAGCAGCTCAAGGAAACCTGCCTGTCTCTGTAGACTCCACCTCTGGGGACAGGGCACAGCTAAATAACAACAAAAAAAGCAGCAGCAACCTGTGCAGACGCAAACGACTCTGTCTGACAGCTTTGAAGAGAGCAGTGGATCTCCCAACATGGAGGCTGAGATCTGAGAAGGGACAGACTGCCTGCTCAAGTGGGTCCCTGACCCCTGAGTAGCCTAACTGGGAGACATAACCCACTAGGGGCAGTCTGACACCCCACACCTCACAGGGTGGAGTACACCCCTGAGAGGAAGCTTCCAAAGTAAGAATCAGACAGCTACACTCACTGCTCAGCAATATTCTATCTTCTGCAACCTCTGCTGCTGATACCCAGGCAAACAGGGTCTGGAGTGGACCTCAAGCAATCTCCAACAGACCTACAGCTGAGGGTCCTGACTGTTAGAAGGAAAACTATCAAACAGGAAGGACACCTATACCAAAACCCCATCAGTACGCCATCATCATCAAAGACCAGAGGCAGATAAAACCACAAAAATGGGGAAAGAGCAGGGCAGAAAAGCTGGAAATTCAAAAAATAAGAGCGCATCTCCCCCTGCAAAGGAGCGCAGCCCATTGCCAGCAACGGATCAAAGCTGGTCAGAGAATGACTTTGACGAGATGAGAGAAGAAGGCTTCAGTCCATCAAACTTCTCAGAGCCAAAGGAGGAATTACATACCCAGCGTAAAGAAACTAAAAATCTTGAAAAAAGAGTGGAAGAATTGACAGCTAGACTAATTAATGCAGAGAAGGTCATAAACGAAATGACAGAGATGAAAACCATGACACGAGAAATACATGACAAATGCACAAGCTTCAGTAACCGACTCGATCAACTGGAAGAAAGAGTATCAGCGATTGAGGATCAAATGAATGAAATGAAGCAAGAAGAGAAACCAAAAGAAAAAAGAAGAAAAAGAAACGAACAAAGCCTGCAGGAAGTATGGGATTATGTAAAAAGACCAAATCTATGTCTGATGGGGGTGCCTGAAAGTGAGGGGGAAAATGGAACCAAGTTGGAAAACACTCTTCAGGATATCATCCAGGAGAACTTCCCCAACCTAGTAGGGCAGGCCAACATTCAAATTCAGGAAATACAGAGAATGCCAAAAAGATACTCCTCGAGAAGAGCAACTCCAAGACACATAATTGCCAGATTCACCAAAGTTGAAATGAAGGAAAAAATCTTAAGGGCAGCCAGAGAGAAAGGTATGGTTACCCACAAAGGGAAGTCCATCAGACTAACAGCAGATCTCTAGGCAGAAACTCTACAAGCCAGAAGAGAGTGGGGGCCAATATTCAACATTCTTAAAGAATTTTCAACTCAGAATTTCATATCCAGCCAAACTAAGTTTCATAAGTGAAGGAGAAATAAAATTCTTTACAGATAAGCAAATGCTTAGAGATTTTGTCACCACCAGGCCTGCCTTACAAGAGACCCTGAAGGAAGCTCTAAACATGGAAAGGAACAACCGGTACCAGCCATTGCAAAAACATGCCAAAATGTAAAGACCATCGAGGCTAGGAAGAAACTGCATCAACTAATGAGCAAAATAACCAGTTAATATCATAATGGCAGGATCGAGTTCACACATAACAATATTAACCTTAAATGTAAATGGACTAAATGCTCCAATTAAGAGACACAGACTGGCAAACTGGATAAAGAGTCAAGACCCATCAGTCTGCTGTATTCAGGAGACCCATCTCACATGCAGAGACAGACATAGGCTCAAAATAAAGGGATGGAGGAAGATCTACCAAGCAAATGGAGAACAAAAAAAAGCAGGGGTTGCAATCCTAGTCTCTGATAAAACAGACTTTAAACCATCAAAGATCAAAAGAGACAAAGAAGGCCATTACATAATGGTAAAGGGATCAATTCAACAGGAAGAGCTAAGTATCCTAAATATATATGCACCCAATACAGAAGCACCCAGATTCATAAAGCAACTCCTTAGAGACTTACAAAGAGACTTAGACTCCCATACAATAATAATGGGAGACTTCAACACTCCACTGTCAACATTAAACAGATCAATGAGACAGAAAGTTAACAAGGATATCCAGGAATTGAACTCATCTCTGCACCAAGCAGACCTAATAGACATCTATAGAACTCTCCACCCCAAATCAACAGAATATACATTCTTCTCAGCACCACATTGCACTTATTCCAAAATTGACCACATAATTGGAAGTAAAGCACTCCTCAGCAAATGTAAAAGAACAGAAATTATAACAAACTCTCTCTCAGACCACAGTGCAATCAAACTAGAACTCAGGACTAAGAAACTCAATCAAAACCGCTCAACTACATGGAAACTGAACAACCTGCTCCTGAATGACTACTGGGCACATAACGAAATGAAGGCAGAAATAAAGATGTTATTTGAAACCAATGAGAACAAAGATACAACATACCAGAATCTCTCGGACACATTTAAAGCAGTGTGTAAAGGGAAATTTATAGCACTAAATGCCCACAAGAGAAAGCTGGAAAGATCTAAAATTGACACTCTAACATCACAATTAAAAGAACTAGAGAGGCAAGAGCAAACACATTCAAAAGCTAGCAGAAGGCAAGAAATAACTAAGATCAGAGCAGAACTGAAGGAGATAGAGACACAAAAACCCTCCAAAAAATCAATGAATTCAGGAGTTGGTTTTTTGAAAAGATCAACAAAATTGACAGATGGCTAGCAAGACTAATAAAGAAGAAAAGAGAGAAGAATCAAATAGACGCAATAAAAAATGATAAAGGGGATATCACCACCAACCCCACAGAAATACAAACTACCATCAGAGAATACTATAAACACCTCTACGCAAATAAACTAGAAAATCTAGAAGAAATGGATAATTTCCTGGACACTTACACTCTCCCAAGACTAAACCAGGAAGGAGTTGAATCCTTGAATAGACCAATAGTAGGCTCTGAAATTGAGGCAATAATTAATAGCCTACCCACCAAAAAAACTCCAGGACCAGATGGATTCACAGCTGAATTCTACCAGAGGTACAAGGAGGAGCTGGTACCATTCCTTCTGAAACTATTCCGATCAATTGAAAAAGAGGAATCCTCCCTAACTCATTTTAGGAGGCCAACATCATCCTGATACCAAAGCCTGGCAGAGACACAACAAAAAAAGAAAATTTTAGACCAATATCCCTGATGAACATCGATGCAAAAATCCTCAATAACATACTGGCAAACCAGATTCAGCAGCACATCAAAAAGCTTATCCACCATGATCAAGTGGGCTTCATCCGTGGGATGCAAGGCTGGTTCAACATTCGCAAATCAATAAACGTAATCCAGCATATAAACAGAACCAAGGACAAGAACCACATGATTATCTCAATAGATGCAGAAAAGGCTTTTGACAGAATTCAACAGCCCTTCGTGCTAAAAACGCTAAATAAATTCGGTATTGATGGAACATACCTCAAAATAATAAGAGCTATTTATGACAAGTCCACAGGTAATATCACACTGAATGGGCAAAACCTGGAAAAATTCCCTTTGAAAACTGGCACAAGACAGGGATGCCTTCTCTCACCACTCCTATTCAACATAGTGTTGGAAGTTCTGGCTAGGGCAATCAGGCAAGAGAAAGAAAGGGTATTCAGTTAGGAAAAGAAGGAGTCAAATTGTCCCTGTTTGCAGATGACATGATTGTATATTTAGAAAACCCCATTGTCTCAGCCCAAAATCTCCTTAAGCTGATAAGCAACTTCAGTAAAGTCTCAGGATACAAAATTAATGTGCAGAAATCACAAGCATTCTTATACACCAGTAACAGACAAACAGAGAGCCAAATCAGGAATGAATTTCCATTCACAATTGCTTCAAAGAGAATAAAATACCTAGGAATCCAACTTACAAGGGATGTAAAGGACCTCTTCAAGGAGAACTACAAACCACTGCTCAGTGAAATCAAAGAGGACACAAACAAATGGAAGAACATACCATGCTCATGGATAGGAAGAATCAATATCGTGAAAATGGCCATACTGCCCAAGGTTATTTATAGATTCAATGCCATCCCCATCAAGCTACCAATGAGTTTCTTCACCGAATTGGAAAAAACTGCTTTAAAGTTCATATGGAACCAAAAAAGAACCCGCATTGCCAAGACAATCCTAAGTCAAAAGGACAGAGCTGGAGGCATCACACTACCTGACTTGAAACTATACTACAAGGCTACAGTAACCAAAACAGCATGGTACTGGTACCAAAACAGAGATATAGAGCAAGAGAACAGAACAGAGTCCTCAGAAATAATACCACACATCTACAGCCATCTGATCTTTGACAAACCTTAGAGAAACAAGAAATGGGGAAAGGATTCCCTATTTAATAAATGGTGCTGGGAAAATTGGCTAGCCATAAGTAGAAAGCTGAAACTAGATCCTTTCCTTATTCCTTATATGAAGATTAATTCAAGATGGATTAGAGACTTAAATGTTAGACCTAATACCATAAAAACCCTAGAAGAAAACCTAGGTAGTACCATTCAGGACATAGGCATTGGCAAGGACTTCATGTCTAAAACACCAAAAGCAACGGCAGCAAAAGCCAAAATTGACAAATGGGATCTCATTAAACTAAAGAGCTTCTGCACAGCAAAAGAAACTACCATCAGAGTGAACAGGCAACCTACAGAATGGGAGAAAATTTTTGCAATCTACTCATCTGACAAAGGGCTAATATCCAGAATCTACAAATAACTCAAACAAATTTACAAGAAAAAAACAAACAACCCCATCAAAAAGTGGGCAAAGAATATGAACAGACATTTCTCAAAAGAAGACATTCATACAGCCAACAGACACATGAAAAAATGCTCATCATCACTCGCCATCAGAGAAATGCAAATCAAAACCACAATGAGATACCATCTCACACTAGTTAGAATGGCAATCATTAAAAAGTCAGGAAACAACAGGTGCTGGAGAGGATGTGGAGAAATAGGAACACGTTTACACTGTTGGTGGGATTGTAAACTAGTTCAACCATTATGGAAAACAGTATGGCAATTCCTCAAGGATCTAGAACTAGATGTACCATATGACCCAGCCATCCCACTACTGGGTATACACCCAAAGGATTATAAATCATGCTGCTATAAAGACACATGCACACGTATGTTTATTGCAGCACTATTCACAATAGCAAAGACTTGGAATCAACCCAAATGTCCATCTGTGACAGACTGGATTAAGAGAATGTGGCACATATACACCATGGAATACTATGCAGCCATAAAAAAGGATGAGTTTGCGTCCTTTGTAGGGACATGGATGCAGCTGGAAACCATCATTCTTAGCAAACTATCACAAGAACAGAAAACCAAACACCGCATGTTCTCACTCATAGGTGGGAACTGAAAAATGAGACCACTTGGACTCGGGAAGGGGAACATCACACACTGGGGCCTATCATGGGGAAGGGGGAGGGGGGAGGGATTGCATTGGGAGTTATACCTGATATAAATGATGAATTGATGGGTGCTGACGAGTTGATGGGTGCAGCACACCAACATGGCACAAGTATACATATGTAACAAACCTGCATGCTATGCACATGTACCCTAGAACTTAAAGTATAATAAAAATAAATAAACAAATAAATAAATAAGTAAATCATACAAAAAAAATTTACAAGAAAAAAACAATCCCATTAAAAAGTGGGCAAACAACATGAACAGAGAGTTCTCAAAAGAAGACATACACATGACCAACAAACATGAAAAATAGCTCAACATCACTGATCATTACAGAAATGCAAATCAAAATTACAATGAGATACCATCTCATGCCAGACAGAATGGCTATTATTAAAGTTAAAAAACAACAGATGCTGGCAAGGTTGTGGAGAAAATGGAACACTTTTACATTGTTGGTGGGGTTCAACCATTGTGGAAGACAGTGTGGTGATTTCTCAAAGACCTAGAGGCAGAAATACCATTTGACCTAGCAATCCATTATTGGGTGTAGGAATATAAATCATTCTATTATAAAGATACATGCAAGCATATGTTTACTGCAGCACTATTCACAATAGCAAACACATGGAATCAACCTTAATGCCCACCAATGATAGACTGGATACAGAAAACTCAGTACATATATACCATGGAGTACTATGCAGCTATAAAAAAAGAATGAGATCATGTCTTTGCAGGGACATGGATGGAGTTGGAAACCATCATCCTCAGCAAACTAATGCAGAAACGGAAACCAAACACCACATGTTCTCACTTGTAAGTGTGAGCTGAATGATGAGAACACATGGACACATGCAGGGGAACAAGACACAATGGGGCCTGCCTGACAGGGGGCCTGGGGGAATGGAGAATATCAGGAGGAATAGCTAATGGAGGCTGGGCTTATTACCTAGGTGATAGGATGATCTGTGCAGCAAACCACCATGGCACACATTTACCTATGTAACAAACCTGCACATCCTGCACATGTACCCCTGAACTTAAACGGTGAAGGAAAAAAAGAAGCCAATCCTCTTCAAATTAGTGTATACATTAGGTTGCCGGAAGTCAGGGAACCCCAACGGAGGGACTGGCTGGAGCCGCAGCAGAGGAACATAAATTGTGAAGATTTCATTTTAATATGGACATTTATCAGTTCCCAAATAATACTTTTATAATTTCTTATGCCTGTCTTTAATCTCTTAATACTATTATCTTCATACGCTGAGGATGTACGTCACCTCAGGACCACTGTGATAACTGTGTTAACTGTACAAATTGATTGTAAGACATATGTGTTTGAACAATATGAAATCAGTGCACCTTGAAAAAGAACAGAAAAACAGCAATTTTTAGGGAACAAGGGAAGGCAACCATAGGTCTGACTGCCTGCGGGGTTGGGCAAAAAGAGCCATATTTTTCTTTTTGCAGAGAGCCTAGAAACATTCATCAGTCCAGTCCACAGAAATGCTTGTTTGGATCCCTGACAATTGATGAGCTGTCTGTGTATTGTCCGGGGTAACTATGGGTCATGAGGAGTCTAAACATTATGCTTATCTCTGATATATTAACCTCCTGTTAAAACAGGCAGGAGTTCAAGTGCCCATGGAAAATATGGTCACCCTATTCAGGGCGGTGGAGGAACACTGTCCTTGGTTTCCCGAAAAGGGAACGTTAGATGTGGAACTATGGGATCATGTTGGTACAAAATTCCGGGAACTGGTCCCAACAGGGAATTATGTTCCTGTCACTGTTTGGGGTGATTGGGCCTTGGTACGTGCCGTCCTAATGACATACCAATCCCATGATGCCCTGCAGTTACAATTTTCTGAATCTGTCGACCCTCTACCTCTTCCTCAGGTTTCCTCTCCCGTTCGGCCTTCATTATGTGCTCAGCCTCTCACTTCACCTATTCCTCCCCAACCTGACGATATAGAGGATTCAATATTTAACTCTGGTGACTTTGGCTTAACGTCACCCCCTGATGACCTTATTTCTTTTCACAAAGAGCCGGAACTTGTAGCTCCCATGGCCCTGACTTAGACATTCCGGGACCATAACTATGCTAACTCTTCCCTCTTCAAAGCTTTGCAGCCTTTGCCTCCAGAGCCATCGAATGGCTCCGGGGCCAAACTACAATTTACCTGTAATTCTGCAAGCCCTTCCCCATCCTCCACAGCCCCTCACCCTCCTGTCATTTCGGTCCCTCAACTGGTCACTTTGCCATCCACTCAACCTGCTCCTCTACCCTTCTTCACACATGGATGCCCCTGCCATTCTGGTTGCACAGGATTGGGACAATAATCATCAGTATGCATCTGCCTCTTCTCCCCCAATGCCCCTTTCTCATACTCTCATACTGGTCTGACCTCCTCAACCTCAGTTTCCCTTATCTACACATACTTTACCTGTCACTTCTATGCCGACTCTGTGTCATGTGCCTGTTCTTGAAACTACCATGCAACACTTACTACACCAGAACAAAGAAACAAGTGGATTAGAGGCATGGGCTTATCCCGTCGCACTGGAACCTCCCAATGCTCAAGGAGTACAGGTGTGTTGATATGTGCCAATCTTACCTTTTTAAAAGAATTCAAGGATGCTTATACTCAGTATGGTCCTACTTCTCCATATGCTAAAATGGTATTACAGACTCTTTGTACTGAGGTCATTTTGCTTCCTTTAGACTAGGACCTTTTGGCAAAAGCTGTTCTAATTTCATCTCAGCATTTACAATTCTGTACCTGGTGGTCAGAGGAGGCCCATCTGCAGGCCCAGCTAAATCGGGCTGATGGCATTCCAATGACTCAGGCTCAGCTCACAGGCTTGGATATTACTCTGACACTACTACCCAATTAGGCTTTGATGCTCTCACCACAGAGCAAGTAACAAAGGTGTGTACGAGAACTTGGGATAAATTACACACCTTGGGCCAAGCTCCTGTTTTCACCACTGTTAAACAGGGTCACAATGAATTATACTCTGATTTTTTGGCTAAATTACAAGATGCTGTTGAAAAATCTGTCTCTGATGAGCGTACTCAAGATTTTCTCCTTCATATGTTAGCTTTTGAGATTGCGAACCATGAGTGTAAAATGGCCATGTGTTGCTTCCAATAACAAAATTTACCTCAATTACATTTAGCACTGTTTACTTTAAATTTTCTAAACGTTCCTGAAGACAATACTCTGACTGCAGCTAAACGCCATTATATTCTCCCTAAATGAAGGCAAGCCAGTGTTATGGAAAAACTCCCAAACCAATACCTGGGAACCTGGAACAATTAAAATGCGGGGAAGAGGGTATGCTTATGTTTCACCAGGAGATCATCAATCCCCTGTCTGGGTGCCCACTAACAGACTTAAACTTCGTGTGAATATTGACAATGAAAACCACAGGGAAGAGACGTCTGCATCAGAGACCACCCTCATACCTGGTGAGATCTGTGCCAACTCCTCATAAACTGGCACACCAAATCAAAATGGGTCTGGCTCAATCCTCCCTAATGGCAACAGAGACCCCTCTAACTAATCCCACTTCTCCTAATTCCATTTTTCTCTTTATGAACCTAAAATAATTTCTACTAGCCTGAAAATAACATCCCCCGTTCTTCTGTTTCTCCTTCAGCACTGGATCTCGCTTACAATAGGTTTTCTTTAATAATTCTCTTCCTTATACTTTGTCTCACCAGTTTCCCCTCAAACTTATTTACCTGCTACACAAAATTATTCTTATTGGGCTTATGTGCCTTTTCCTCCACTTATCCAACCTCTCACCTGGATGGATGCTCCTGCAGAAAGGTATACTAACAATAGTGTGTGGATGCCTGGAGCTACAGATGACCATTGCCTTGCTCAACTAGGAGAAGAAGGCACTGCATTTAATGTTACTGTGGGTTATAAATACCCTCATCTGTGCCTCAGACATGCACCTGGTTGTATCCATCTAGAAACTCAAGTCTGGGCTGCTTGTCTTCCAGGGAGATTAGCCACAGGGGAATGGGGACATTTGGTCCCTGGCCTCTCCCTTTCTCCTTTAAGACAAATGAAAAGGGGAGTAATAGGAGAGCCCCATATTTTCAATATAAACCTGTAGGAAAACCATGTTCTAAAAATTTTGAGAGCCTATCTAAAACTTTAATTTGGGAAGACTGTGTTAATTCACATGCAGTAGTATTAAAAAAATGACTCATATGGTTTAGTAATAGACTGGGCACTAAAGGGCTATTTAAAAAACAGTTGCTCCTCTGGCTGAAAGGAATGCGTGCAGGCTACTTATTTTATTTCTTATTGGGAGGACAAGGATCATCATCCTACTTTGCATAGAAGGTTCAGCTCGTTCTTTCCCTTAAAACGGGAAGATAATGGCATTACCCACGTGCACCCCCCACTGCCCCCTGCGCCGAGGCCTCATATGATATTCCCCATTCTGAGTCCAGAACACCCAGAACTGTGGAAATTGGCTATTGCCATGTCCGGACTGTGAGTATGAGAACTGGAAGGTTTTCTGTCTGTTGTCCCCACTATCGCCCCTCATGTACGTGATTCTGAATCCCATGATAAATCCCCTTTGAACTCTTATCCTCTTTTTGATGCCAATCCTCCTTTATGGGACTCCAATTGGCATTATAATTCTTTTCGACCCAGGTATGCCCCTCTACCTCTTTGGCATCCCCAGGCAGCTCGGATTGCTTCTTTACGGTGGAGAACATTGGGTGTTGCCACTGCTGCTCCTCTCCCTCAGTATCAACGTAGATTCAAACATTTTGCTTTGTTTACCTCCAGCCTGACCATTCCTACACAGAGTTGTGTTAAGCCTCCCTACATGCTGTTAGTGGGAAATATCAAAATTTGGACGAACAATCAAACTGTCCAATGCATTAACTGTCATTTATACACTTGTGTTAACTCCCATTTTGACTTCAGGAAAAGTGTAATGTTGGTTCAAGCTTAAGAAGGAATCTGGATACTGGTAACTTTACCCAGACCTTGGGAATATTCCCCCTCAGTACATTTAATTAACAACGTGTTACAACAAATTCTCAAAAGATCTAAGAGATTTGTTTTCACTTTAATTGCTGTGATTATGGGCCTAATTACAGTCACTGTGCTGGCCACCACTGCCGGAGTGGCATTACACCAATCTATTCAAACGGCTCATTTTGTTAAGGAATGGCAAGACAATTCCACCCAAATGTGGAATTCTCAGCAGGGCATTGATCAAATATTAGCTAATCAAATTAATGATTTAAGACAGTCTGTTATTTGGCTTGGAGACTGGCTAATGAGTCTCGAACATTGCAAGGAAATGCAGTGCGATTGGAATAATTTTGATTTCCGTATCACCCAATATTCCTACAACGAGACTGACCATTCATGGGAAATGGTCAAAGGACACCTCCTAGGTAGGGAAGATAATTTATTTTTGGACATAACCAAATTAAAGAAACAAATTTTTGAAGCCTGTCAAGCTCATTTATCCATTGTGCCTGGAGCTGAGGCATTAGACAGGGTGGCAGAAAGTCTTTTGGGACTAAACCCCATGACTTGGATTAAGTCTACTGGGGACTCCATTGTAGTAAATTTTGGAATCATGTTCCTCTGTTTAATCAGCTTGTTTTTAGTGTGCTGGACCAGTCAAAGAATCCTGCGTCAAAACAAGAGAACGAACAAGCCTTCATCACCATGGCACATTTATATAAAAAGGGAGAGATATCGCAGGAAGTCAGGGACCCCAAGCGGAGGGACCGGCTGGAGCCACGGCAGAGGAACATAAATTGTGAAGATTTCATTTTAATACGGACATTCATCAGTTCCCAAATAACACTTTTATAATTTCTTACACCTGCCTTTAATCTCTTAATCCTGTTATCTTCATAAGCTGAGGATGTACGTCACCTCGGGACCACTGATAATTGTGTTAACTGTACAAATTTATTATAAAACATATGTGTTTGAACAATATGAAATCAGTGCGCCTTGAAAAAGAACAGAATAAAACAATTTTTAGGGAACAAGGGAAGGCAACCATAAAGTCTGACTGCCTGTGGGGTTGGGCAAAAAGAGCCATATTTTTCTTCTTGCAGAGAGCCTATAAACGGACGTGCAAATAGGGAAGATATTGTTCAATTCTTTTCCTAGCAAGGAATATTAATACTCTGGGAAAGGAATGCATTCCTGGGGGTAGGTCTATAAACGGTTGCTCTGGGAATGTCTGTCTTACACAGCTGAGATAAGGACTGAGACACACCCTGGTCTCCTGCAGTACCCTCAGGCTTACCAGGGTGGGGAAAAACTCCACCCTGGTAAATCTGTGGTCAGACCGGTTCTCTGCTCTCGAATCCTGCTTTCTGTTATCTAAGATGTTTATCAAGACAATATGTGCACCACTGAACATAGACCCTTATCAGTAGTTCTGCTTTTGCCATTTGTCCTGTTCCCTCAGAAGGATGTGATCTTTGTTAGACCCTTATTAGTAGTTCTGCTTTTTGCCCTTTGAAGCATGTGATTTACTCCCTGTTCTTATACCCCCTCCCCTTTTGAAACCCTTAATAAAACACTTTCTGGTTTGAGGCTCAGACGGGCATCACAGTCCTACCAATATGTGATGTCACACCTGGCAGCCCAGCTGTAAAATTCCTCTCTTTGTACTCTTTATCTTTATTTCTCAGCTGCTGGCCGACACTTATGGAAAACAGAATCTACATTGAAATACTGGGGGCAGTTTCCCCTGATAATATTCCATGCACCCCAAATAAAATTCCATGTGGATTTTTTAAAAAGATATTCAATAAGCATACTTTTAAATATATATGAAAGAATAAAGGTTGAAGATTTAGCTTAGTCAATCCTAAGGGAAAAAAATAAATATTGAAGACTTGTCCTGACAGATAAATCACATCCTATAGAGTCACAGTATCAAAAATAGTAATGATACGAGGTCAAATAAATGACCAATTAAAATAGGAAGCTCAAACTTATCAATAATGGTAATCCCACAAATTAGTGAGAAAAATAGTTGATTAGTAGCAAGTATTCAGAAAACTAGCTCCCTATGTAGAGAAAAATAAGACTTATTGAGAAACTGAGGTAATATTCCTACCTACACCAGAACTAAAAACTGGCCTAATAATTAAGGACTTAATGTGAAAAGTAAAACTGAAAAGTTAACAGAAGGACAGAAAAGGACCTCTAATACATAAGGCAAAACACTTACTGCCTAATTATATAAAAGTTAAGGCTTTCAGTCAAGCAATACCAATAGATAGATGTCAAAATGGGAGAACACATTTGTGACATCTAAAACCAACAACTAGTTATTATTGTATCTAGATTTGATTAACTCCTACAAATCAATTGGAAAATGGTAAGAATTCCAACAAGAATTGGGCATAATATATAAACAAGAAATTTTAAGAGAAAATCCAAAAGGCTAATATATATATGAAAAGATGTTCAGACCCAGAGCAAGTTAAAATAGATATATAATGTCATTTTATGTCTATTACACTGGTAAAAGTTCATAACTGTATAAGGCTAATTGTTGACATAGATATGAGGACACAGGATTAGTGGTACAACTATACATTGGTGTAGTCATTCTGAAGAGCAATCTGACACTCCTCAAGCAAATTAAACATACACATACTTCATGACACCGTAATACCACTCTAGATGTGTATCCCAGAAACACTTCTAGGTTCATAAGGAGACATATACAATGATGTTCACGGTAGCGTTATTTATAGTGGTAGGGAGTTCAAGGCTATATAGATTAGGTGTTCATAACTGAATAAATCATTAAAATGTGAGGAATGCACGAGTACTACGCAGTAGTTAGAAGCAATGGACTAAATATTCACATGGCAACAATAAGATGTAGATCTTAAATGCCATTTAGATATATCTTAAAAACATACGCACAGGAAAGAATGCATAATTTGCAAAAACTTATACAGACAAAAATTATATAATGAACACATTACAACAACTGTCAATGAGAGGAGGAGAATGGAGGTGGAGAAAGGGGCTAAGAGAGGACAATCATCATCTGTAAATTATAATTTACTTATGTTTATTGTCTATCTTTACTATTCTGTAGGTTTCATGAGGGTAGGAGCCTTCACTGTTTAACATCGCAAGCACCAAGAAAAATGCCTAACACATAAGAGGCACTCAAATTTTGTTGAACTAATATATAAAGAGAAGGGCCCTTTACAGATTAGTTGTGATATCTGAAACATAAAGAAACAAAAAAACAAGAATATGTGACATGAAGACCAAGAATATGAGAATATGATTAATCTAACTGGAATAGAGGTTACATATTATGAAAAGCTGATTTTGAAACATTAATGATTTCACCTGGCACTAATATCTGGGAAGCACAATACTCAGTCATAATTTAGAAATATGTTTTCAACTTCATGGTGCCACATTATGGGTAGGTCTTGGAGATACTGCCTCCACCTTCAGGGTCCATTAACAAGAAACACACAATTACAGATTCAAGTTATGTATGAGTAGCTTTGAAAAAAAGCATTTTTTAATAGCGGCGTAGCAAATTATATTTTTCTGTGTCAGACTCAAATAGATCATCAGAATATTAAAATTTTAGACAACTGACTTGATTTAACACAACAACTTGTCCCGCTGGTAAAAGCAAAATAAAAAGTAACCAACTTTCCAGCCACATTCATATATAAAAATGACGGCATAATTATGTATTCTATATTAGAAACACATACATCTCTGCAACTTCTAAATTATTTCCTAGAAATTAACAGGACAGAATAAATGCCATCTTCCCTTATAAATTAACAATTTTTAAAATAATACAATTCATATTGATAACCTAACTCATTTTTCCTTCCTCTACATATTTCAATACAACTGTGGTTTTACTGCTACACTGTATTTCCACTTCAGCAAACTGTCTTTTACATAGTTTCCATAGTAGCAGGTTTTGTGGGTATAACAATTTTCAAATATTGTCAGATACATTTTTATTTTCTACAAGTCTTGTTTCATTGCAGCTCCCTGCTCATTGTTAATGGCATTTATTCTTCCAGGGGAGTGTGAATAATACCTAAAACAAAGGGATCATTAACAAGCTGAGTTTTAAGGTTGAACATTTTTATTAAGAAAATTTGTCTTTAGAGCACTTTGTTGAGAAAAGGTATTCCAACCTCTATTTAAATAACAGCCTCAAGCTTGGAGGTCTAAAAATAAAATTTTGACTACAGTATTATAGCACAGGTAGTGAGAGCACAGTATTTGATGTAAGAGAAATGCCTACCCAACATAAAGCAGAAAGGGAAGGCTCTCCTTGCGCTCCTGGGAGAAAAGAATAAGAAAGAGGAGTTAAAAAAAAAAAAAAAAAAAAAAAAGA
Organism: Piliocolobus tephrosceles; assembly: GCF_002776525.5. Taxonomy (NCBI): domain Eukaryota; kingdom Metazoa; phylum Chordata; class Mammalia; order Primates; family Cercopithecidae; genus Piliocolobus; species Piliocolobus tephrosceles. Next base: position 77,180,234 of record NC_045447.1, on the reverse strand, counting down.
GAAAGAGAGAGAGTAAGCTGGACCTTGTTACTCAAAAGTGTGGGCCACCAACTAGCAGCACCTGGGAGCTAGTTAAAAATGAAAAATCTCAGGCCCCACCCCAGGCCAACCAACTCAGAGTCCGTAAATTAACAGGATTCCCAAATGATTCATACGCACATTAAAGCGTGAGAGTCACTGAACTAAAGTAAAAGTAGAAGACTGGGGAGAGACACTTCCTTCATTCTAACAGAAGGACAACGTGAGGTTTGCATGTGGGTTAGTTTGACGGTCAGTTTGAAAATGATCAAGAATCAGTCTCATGGTTTCTGTCTTTAAAAGTTTTCATTCTCTCAGCAACAGTGATTTTATAAATTGTATTCATTCATTTCAAAAAAGTTAATGAGTGCCTACAATGTGCACTGTTTGACTTTTTCCAGTCCTCTACATTAGGGTCTCTTTTTGGCATGATAGTTTACTCATTTCCTTAATTTCAGAAATATTCACTTTTGCAACCTTTGTCCAAATCAAATAAACTGAATTACTGTAAAAGGCAGTAATTTTCTTCCTATGGATAGACTATAAACAAAGTGCAATTTCTTTTAAAATGGCAAATCATATTGGGACTAAAATATGTTAAGTCACAAATGTAAAAACATAGGAAGATGATACCAGTGAATCTGAAACAAGAATATTCTTCCTGCAGACCGCTTGAAAGCATTAAGTATAAATTCAACACATATTAAACACATGCTACGTGCTAGGCCATCTGCCAGGCATTTCAGACAAAAATATGCATGAAATAGTCCCTATAATACAGTATGGTATATAAGGCTGACTTCATGGGACTGAAACCTGTGTAGTCACACAGGCCTTGCATTTGGTTTAAATGTTCTGTTGTTGTAGTAGAAATTCTAAATTTACCTTTGAAACTGTAAGTGAATGAAATACAAGTACGTAAACTTTTAAATGAAGCCTGATAGAATGAACCAGGCCTATCTCCTGGTACATGACCAGGGCATATGAACAAGTAAGGAAAACAGTTTTATATTTTACCACCTTTATTTTAATGGCCCTTTCCTGCTTTTTTGAACAAGGTACTCTGCATTTTTATCTTCTACAAGGTTGGCTGATTCTGTAGCCAGTGACGACAGTCAAATAGAACTACGTGCTAGATACTGTGGTAGAAAGGACAATGGAGCTATTGGCTATGAAAAGGTCAATGATGACTTCACAAGGAAAATGATACTTAAGTTGGGCTTTGAAGGACAAAAAGGAGTTTGCCAGATGACGGGCACTCCCGAAAGGAACAACATTCTTACATAAATTGTAGACTTACAAGTGTACACTTATTTCCTCTAAGTTCAAAAAAAAAAAAAAAAAACCGGCGCTTCGCTGGTTTTGTATATTTTCAATACACTGTTTTTTACGACTTTTTAAAAAAGCTGTGTACTAGCCACAAATTCCACTTCCTGGGGAAGCTTACCTTCTGGCAAAGCAAATACAGGAATAAGAAATGTACAGAGATGAACAAACAAGCCTTCGGGATTAGATTTTTACCTGGGTTTGTGCCTCTTCCTCGGGCCGGGAAAGTGGTTTGCTGGCTTTCGAAATGGTAGGGGCTCAAGGCTTCGACCTTTTCCGAGGCCTGTGCAATCAACCGTGGGAAAGGGGTTTCCTCCTCGAAATGGAACTGGCTCCAGTTGGCATGGCCGCAGAGTTTTTCTATTTCTTTCACCAAGTACCTGCCGCACAGCTTCCTGGCACTGCTGATGTCGCTCAGTTCACGGGAAAATCGAACCAGCAAGAGTCCAAGCCACAGCATGCACAAGTGGAGGAGCCTCGGCATACCTCTGACCGCAGGCGAGACCTCCGCGTTGTTCAATGGCGGTGGGCCTGACCCTGCTCCCTGTCTGCGCCTGCGCCAGACCGAGCCGCGCGCACAAGCCTGTGGAATTCCGAGCGCGTGGGGGCCTCGCGAGAACGTCAAGGGAAGGCGCGCGCTGGCGGAGCCGAGGCTTTCCCGCCCTCCCAGGGGTCTCAGGTGGTCGAAGGTAGCAGGCTCTGGCTCCTAAAATGAAAGCCAAAAATCCCCTCACTACCCCGCCACCTTCTGGTTTGATTCATTTTTCTTTCCTTCCTCAATGGGAGATTCCTCACCAAGCGTGAGAGCATAGGACCCCTGTGACCTGATAACGGACGTTAAAAGGTGTTGCTCCCTCCACCTGGAATGCGTTTCCCGTTCTTGTTTGCCGGGTTGTTAATGAAGCTTCGTCTCCCTCACAGAAACCCCCTCTCATCTCTTTCACGGTGTTAATCGACCTGTTTCCATTTGTGGGCGTGTGACCTCTTTCCTGAGACCCCCGCTTCATGAAGGCAGGGCCTGCGTCTGTTCTTGCTTTCCATTGTACCCCGAGGGCTAGCATTTAGCTGGCAATCAAATATGTGGTGAAACGTTTGTGTGTTGCATATGGGCATGTGCGTTTAGTCAGGTTCAAAGCTTCTTCAGAAAAATCCTGCTGGTTCACAGGGAGGCATAGGCCTTAGCCTCAATCTCCAGAAAAAAGAAGTAGGGATGTTGTCTTGAAGTACCTGGGATAGAAATCTGGTTCTTTCGGTTAGAGAACGTAGAGGATTGTCTGTTACCAAATTAACTTGTGACAGGGACCCCTAGAGGACTTGCCTTGTAAGAATAACAGCATGCAGCATGAAATGCTCATTTAGATGAGATAATTTTGCTCAGTTAGTAGGGAAGGGGCATGGAAGCGAAGCACAATCGGCATAGGTAGCTTTATCATTTTAAAAGAAGTTCTGCGTTATTAGTGTGTTGGCGTGGAAGGATGTACTATCGGCCACAAGAGGGCATTCGGGGGCTGTCTCAGGAATAAGGCTGAAGCTACAGGTGCCAGCTTATCAGTGATCTCACCACTTCCCTATACAATTTTTTTCTCCCTTTCTTTACTGTCTTCTGACTCTTTTTCTTCATTTTCCGTTTCCCCATCTTTTCCCTGCTTCCCAGTGGCATCCATGAATGCTGTTATATTAACTGCCCATTGGATTTTTTAAATGGTTGATACAATATAGATTAGTAAAATTTAATCACCTTCCTTGAAAAACAACTTATGTCCGAACTATAGTGGGCCATGAGTCCTAGTCAGAACTTTATCAGGTAAAGTTTTTGAGAAAGGAAAATATTAATCATACTGAGATGAATGTAAGCCCACTATAGTGGCGAAATGTAAAAATTGTAAGCCCACAAGGCAAAACCTATAGTAGATATATAAAAGATAAAAAAGAAGAAATCAAAGCATACCACTACAGGAAATCATCTAACCACAAAGAGAGCAAGAGAAAAAGAAAAGAACAAAGAATCTACAAAATAACCACTAAGCAATTAGCAAAATGGCAGTAGTAAATTCTAACCCATCAATAACTACTTTGAATGTAAATGGATTATGTTATTTAATAAAAAAACAGGGCTGAATGGATTTAAAAAACAAGACTCAACTATATACTGCCTAGAGACTCATCAAGAGACCCGAACTATACTTTAGAACAAGTGGAGCTAACAGATTTTTATGGGACACTCCATCTAACAGCAACAGAATACACATTCTTCTAAAATGCACACAGAACATTCACCAGAATAGATCATATGTTATGCTACAAAGCAAGTCCTAATAAATTTAGGATAATAAAATAATACCAAATATCTTTTCTGACCACAATGAGATGAAAGTAGAAATCAATAAAAGGAATTTTTGAAAACTCACAAATATGTGGAAATTAAAGAACATGTTCCTAACTACCAATAGGTCAAAGAAGAAATGTAAAGGGAATTTAAAAAATATCTTGAGACAGGCTGCTCAGTGGCTCATGCCTGTAATTCCAGCACTTTGGGAGGCTGAGGCAAGTGGATCACTTGAGGCCAAGAGCTCAAGACCAGCCTGGCCAAAATGGTGAAACCCTGTCTCTACTAAAAATAAAAAAAATTAGTCAGGTATGGTGGCAGGCACCTGTAATCCCTGCAGCTCAGGAGGCTGAGGCAGGAGAATCGCTTGAACCTGGGAAGCGGAGGTTGCAGTGAGCTGAGATTGCATCACTGCACTCCAGCCTGGGTGACAGAGTGAGACTCCATCTGAAAAACTCCAAAATGGAAACACAACATACCAAAATTTATGGTATGCAGCAAACATAGTGCTGAGAGAGAAGTTTATAGTAATAAGCACCTATGTCATAAAAGATCTAAAATAAACAACTTAACATTGTATTTCAAGGAACTAGAAAAACAAAGTAAGCCCAAATTTAGCAGAAAGAAGGAAATAACAAAAGTCAGACAAAAAAATTTAAAAATAGAGGCTAGCAAAACACTAGAAAAGTTTCACAAAACTAAAGTTGGTTCTTTGAAAAGATGACCAGGATTAGGGACCCACTTAAATAAGCAATGTAACTGCCCCTTGGCAGGGTGGGTGTGCTGCACTGGTGGGAATCCCCCTCGTCTGGGCTGCCCTTACTCTTCAGAGCCAGCAGGCAGAAAAGACTAAGATCGCTGATCCACAATACCACAGCCACTTCTCCTCCCAGGGGCTCCTCTCGGGGATATCAGAGTTCTGTCCATGAACCCCTGACTGGGATGCTGAGATTCCCACAGCGGGGTCCCTGCCTGGTGAGGAGGAGTGGATCAGGATCCTACTTAAAGAAGCAGTCTGGCTACAAACTGACCCAGCTGCTGTACTGTGCTCTGGGGAATCGCTCCCAATTCAGACTGCTAAGTCTTGTTGGCACCAGTGGCATGGGAAAACTTTGGACTGGAGCCACAGTGATGGCAGCACCCCCTCACCCCCCAAGAACTCAGTCTTTTTAGGCAGTCTCTAGCCTGCCATGCTGGCCAGAGAGGATTCCAAGCCAGCAGGTTTTAGCTTGTGGGGTTCTGTGGGAGCAAGACCTTTTGGCTCCCTGGCTTCAGCTCCCTTCCAATGGGAGTGGATGGATCTCCTGCATCACGGGAGTTTCCAAAGCTGAAGTATGCACATATTCCTGTGTCTCAGTGCCTGCTCTACTGGCCACCCACCCTAGCCACCATCATGAGTCTGTATAGCTTTGTGCTTGTGACCCAAAGCCCTCGTGGCATGGACTCACAAGGGGACCTCCTGATTTGCAGGTTGCATTGATCCATGGGAAAAGTGTGGTTTTCAGGGTAGGGTAGCATAATCCATCACTGCCCCAGATGACTGGGGGAGGGAGTTCCCTTTGCCCCATGTAGCTCCCAGGTGGGCCCTCACTCTACCCTGCTTTTTCTCACCCTCTGTGGGTCGCACCAACTACCTAGCCAGTCCCAGTGAGAGAACTTTGGTACCTCAATTGACAATGCAGAATTCACTCTCCATTTTCATCCTTCTAGGTAAGAGCTGCAGAGTGGAGCTGTTTCTGTTCCACCATCTTGGCTGCTCCGGGATTCAAGGAATTTGCCTATCTTCTGTTTTATTTAGCTCTATTGTAATCTTCATTTTTTTTCTTCCTTCTTCTGTCTTGTTCTCTTTCTACCTACTTAAGGTGTACTTACTTAATACTGCTGATATGGTTTGGCTCTGTGTCCCCGCCCAAATATCATCTTGAATTATAACTTTGCAGAGGAAGAGATGAGGGATATGGGCGAAGGACAGGCTCGATGTAGGAAGCTGCCTTTTATTTCTGGGGCAGCATGTTTGTCTTGTTCTAGCATTAACTTTGCTGGACATTGTTCTCATCCTTTTGGATTGGAATCAGTATTTCAGACAGCACTCTCACTGGCTTTATCCCAGGTAGCTGATGGTCTCTGAGGTTCTGAAGCCCTTTTTTGGATTCTGTTGCTCATAGCCTTCTATCTGTACCATCTTCCAGTCTCCATTTCATCCAGTCAGAGGTTCTTAGATAAACTCATTTTGATTTAAGATCATATCTGCCACTCTTTTAATTTCATGACCAATTTCTTACTAACAACTTCATATTTTCTGTGAATTCCTCACTGTTTTGCCTGACTTGACAACAGCAAACAATTTACATTCAATCCCTAACAACTTCTAAAGCTGAAGTTTCTGATTTTTAACAAATTAAATTTTAAATTTTTTGATAATTACAGATTGACACATGCCAATATAATAAATAATTACTAGACCCTTTCCAGTTTTGCCAAAAGGTCACAGCTATGAAACTACACCATATATCAAAATGAGGATATTGACAGTTGAATAGTCATGATATAAATCTGTTCCACCACCATAAGGATTCCTTAAAGTCATACCAACTTCCAACCTGCGCCCTAACCTAGTCCTTAAATTTTGAAAAAGAGATTTTCCATTTTTAAATTTTCTCATTTTGTGAATGTTTTATAAATGAAATCATACAGCATGTAACTTTCTGGAGTTAGTGAAAAAACTCAGCCTGATTATCTGGATAGTCGTGTGGCTTGATGCATTTGTCACTAGTTGGCTGTTTTTATTGTTGAGTCTTATTCAGTGGTGCGGATATACCACAGTTTGTTTAACTAACACGCATAAAGAACATTTTGCTTAGTTCCAGTGTTTGGCGATTACAAATCAGCCTATGTAAACATTCATGCACAGGATTTACATAAACATTAATTTTAAATTCCTGGGAAAATGTTCAGTAATGTAATCTCCGCTTTGTAAGGTGGTTGCATGTTTAGTTTTTCTTAAAAAGTCACCAAAATATTTTCTGGGGTGGCTGTACCGTTTTGTAGTCCCAGGAGAAAATTTTGCCTCTATGTTTTCTCAGAAAAGTGGTTTATTTTTATTTCTGTGTATCAAGGGAGGGAAGAGAGGGAAATGAGTGTATTCTTTCAGCCGCCCTGACTGTCCTGTCTGGATTTCTCCTCAGGCTCTGTTATGCATTGAATTGTGTCCTGGAAGTGATGCACTGAAACCATACATACTTGTATTTCAGAATGGGACCTTTATAGACCCTAGTGTGACTGCAGATGTAGTTAGTTAGGATGAGGTCCCTCTGGAGCTGGGCCCTATATTCAGTAGGATGGATATCCTTACACAAAGATAATGTGAAAACAAAGGAACGGAGAGCACCATGTGTCAAGAGGGATAACATTGAAGAGCTGCAGCTGCAACGAAGGAACACCAAAAAGCAGCAGCAAGCCATGTGAAGTTAGGAAGAAAAAAAGAGGATGCTCCTCAAAGGTTTCAGAACAACATTGGCACTGCCAACACCTGGATTTTAACTTGCAGCATTCAGAACTATGAGAAAAAAAAAATTCTTTTGTTTTAAACCAGTTTAGGTTCTTGGTTACATCCAACCTGGGAATCTCACAGTAGGGCCTTAGAGCTGCTCTAGGAGTCTGTCCTTTTACTTCAGTTGTCACACTGATTTATAAAGAATATTAAAACTAAGAATAAAGGGAAATGTATATCTTCCAAATGTCCTCCAGGAAGCAAAGCTTTGAACATTTCTTGGTTAAGAGATTTAAAATTATATACACTAGTAAAATTATGAAACTTCATCTATTATTATTTTCCCTCACATCTTATTTTTATAATAATAGCAAGGTTATATATAGAGTGCATATGGCAAGGGAAAGTTGAGAAACAGTTATATGTCTAGGTAGAAGCTCCATGTGAGCAGCAATTTTGTGGGTTCTCCCCACAACTATTAAACCCGAAGGACACAAGACACTGCTAGGCATGTAAGAGGAGGAGGTTGATAATTGTTTGCTGAATAAATGAATAGGATCCCCCAAATATTGATAATTTATTTATCATTATTAATGTCAAATCATATAACATATCTGATCCTACTCCTTATTCTCACAGAAAAAGGCAGAGTAACTTGGACAAACCAGAGGATTTATTTCAAAATGTGAAATATATTCTATGATTCCCGGGTTCTCTGCCCTAATGGTCCCAAGATTCCTTCTCATTCTGTGTCCAGTATTGATGGAAAACATTTTCTATGCAAGAGAAATTGTAATCATGAGTGGTTCCCGAACACGTAAGGATGCAATCTAAACTCCATATCCAGGATGAACTAGATGAGTTACGAATCCCTCTTCCTGCCTCCATCTCTAGCCATACCTTGATAATCCCCTTTACAGTAACTGGCCTCCTATCCTACTGACTCCTGGGCAGGTTCACACATGCTGTGCTTTCTGTTGTTGTCTATGTCTTTCCCTGTCCCTTGTTGCCCTCTCATTTGCTCAGATACCTTTTAAGATTCAGATCCAACATTACTTCCTTTAGGGAAATTACCACAAACTCTCTTCCCTTATGTTGATTCCTCTATGTTTTCTCCTTCCCATGATGGAAATAAAGTAGACCCCATTCCCTGTGGGTTCATTACATTCTCAGTGATACTTTACTGATATCATAGCACTTATTCCCCCTTACTTATTGGCCTTCCACCCTAGACTGACCATGAGCTTCTGTGAGCTCACTGTAAGGTCAGTTGCACGCACTTGGTAGCTGCTCAACACATCATATTAGTTAAAGGAAATTGCACTTCATCAGAAGATATTTGCAGACTCTGGGGCTGGAGGATAGGAGGATGGTGGAACCGTAGAACCTGGCTACAGAGTAAAAAATGCACTGAGTGCTCAGGTTAGTAAAACTAGAAAAAGGCAAAGCCTCTATGATTAGGGATCTTCTGCCATACAGGGATGAGGTCAGGGATGCAACAGGAGGACCCGACCCATCCTAGGGTGATTCACCTCTTTGATGAAGTTAACTGGTGTAGTCACTATGGATAAAAGTACAATTCACAGAGGACTGTGGGTTAGAAGGTGGGGGACCAAGTGGGAGTTAGAGGGTCTATATGGGCAAAATCTAGGGCAGCAGGGCTTTCAAGATGTGTATGGGGTTCCTCCTAGGTAATCATGCCTAATTTCTCATACCACCAAACCAATCTTTTAGTTCCTTTTATAATCTTTAGTCTGGTGTTTAACTAGAGAAGGTAGCTCCTTTAGCTCTTGCATGCCTTCTACTTTAAAGAGGGGGGAATATATTGAGATCTACCTGTTTGTGAATATGTGTAGGGCTTCAAAAAGTTCCTTCTAGTAGTTTTTGGTTCTTATTTCCTGCATATTTTGTCCATGTTCATAATCAAATGGTCACATTTCCACAGGATTTAGGAACTATACATCCTGATGAGCAAAAATTGACTTTCCAATAAAGTCTTATCACATATAATCCTGACATTTCTTCCTCAACAACAACAACAAAAAAAAGTGACTGTTCCTTCAAATCAGACAGTCATTTCTGGCCCCCACTGCACTCTTTGTCCTAACTCACCCCACACCCCACCCCAGTAGTTCTCCAGTGTATTAATAGCACATTGGAATCACATGGGGACTTTTAAGAACACCCTTTCCCGCTGTTGCACTCTGAAACAAGGAAGTCATATCTCTGGGTGTGGAGCCAGTCCCGAGTATTTGTGAAGATCCCCAGTGGTTTCTAGTGTGCTAAAAGTAGGAGAAATATCACCTAGCTATTCCCCAAATACCTTGTAGGAAGATTTTAGGAGTAATTCAATCGCATCTGTTGTCTATCCCTTTGTATTTCGTAATGTTACAACTTTTATATACTGTGTACACCAATCATTAGCAACACAGGGTGAAATATGAAAGAGTAAAGGAGAACAAGAGGCAAGAGTCACCACTGGATTTGGGCAGTGGGGGCCATTGTGGCATCTGACAGAGTTAGAGTGTGAGAGGGAAGCCCATTTACAGTGGGACCCAGCGGTAATGAGAAGTATAGAATTTCAGAGATACTTTAGAGTTTGGTGGGGAAATGATTGGTGTTTGTTTATGAAAAAATATTAGAAAACCAGGACTAATGCCAGGGAGAAGGAAAGTCTGAAAATGTTAGTGATCAGTGTGTGTGTTAGGATAATTTCTTGAGATGTTATCCTGGTTTGACGTGATACTGTACTATTCTGTCTCACATTTCCATTCCCTAGCCCAGTTCAAGCAGGCTGCCTGGGCCTTGGTTTTTGCCTATCCAAGGGCTATACTAGAAAGGAGATGCCTGACACTGCACGTCCAGTTGTTTATAAATGCCCAAAGACATGTAAAAAGTTATGCAAGTAACCTGATAGGACTTGAGCCAGAGAGAGAGAAATACAGAGACAGACACAGAAAAAGAGACAGAAGAGAGATAATATGATTATTTCCTTAAACTATCCTGGGGTTGAAACTTCCCTATCCAAGGGAAGAGATATATATCATCCTTGTCAGCATTCTTTCTGTCCCCAGTGAGGGACACAAGTACAGAGGTGAAAGGACCATGTGGGATTGCACTGAGTGTTGCAGTGGTAGCCACTGAGGATAGTGTAGCCCAAGGGTCTTGGTGCTTTAGTGCTAAGACCCTGGGTTCAGTGCACACCTTCATGGGTGTCCCCATTAGAACAATGTCTCATATTGAATTCTCTACTAGGTGACAGAATTGGGATTGCTATTAATTTGGTAAAGAAGAAAGGTGGATAGTTTCTGCATGTGAGAGACTGTGCCTTAAAATTCATACCTGTTGCACAAAAACAGTCTTTGGGAATAAGAAAGGTAGGGGTCATGACACAACTGGGAAAGGAGAGGGAAAAATGGAGGGAAAGATAGGCTAGTAGTAGGAGTATATACTGGTACAGATTGAGGCAACTATGCCAGTAGATAATAGATAGATAATAGTGATAGTCCTCAGTGTTATCAGTTAAGGACAAACTTGGAGAAAATGTGTTCTGTAATGGACAGTGAGCTGCATACTGTGGATAAGTAAGTTTGAATGCAAGAGTTACAATGAACAACAAGGGTTCCACCTTGAAAGCACAACTCTTAAAACATGTTGGCTTTCTGCCCGAACAGTTACATTCTGTCGTTCTCTGCTCTCTCAATGAGAAGAAGCTCTCCAGGAGGGACTAGGAGAAGACATGATAAACCTCCGAGCCTTGGTTATGATTGACCATGTATGGAACTTTGGAATATAGAAACTTCTGTGTTCATCTCCTATAATTCCGTTTACAGACATTTGATTGAAGCAATTTACTTTTTCTAAAGTAAATTTTTTCTAAAGTGCATTTTCTCTGTAGAGGCTAGTTAAAATGTATGGATACAGAGGTTGAAGAAACTGACTAAATTTTAAAATGATACCATGATGCTTTACCAACTCTAAGAAATGCTCATATTATTTCATGGTTTATTTTACTTACATAAATGTTCTGTAAATTCTAAAATGGTAGACTTGAATCCATTTCCTTACCAGTTCTAACACCAAAAAATGAGTTATTTATTCAGTTATCTATATGATGATATATTTATTTAGAAGCATAAAAAAGCCTTACTAGAAAAACAGTTGAGTTCATTTGGGCACAAAAATTTGAATATATTTATTGTCAGTTCAGATTGTTTTCAAATAATATTTTACTAAACCCCCAAACCCTCCCACTTCCAATGAAGTAAAATATTACAATGTGTGTGGTTTTGTGTTCATTTAGTATACGTTGACAAAATTGATTCAATAAATGTGTAACTGTTATATGTGGTTGGTGTCGGTTGTGTATAAAAAGTTATTATGGGCTTTGCAGATGCTGCCACCGAGGAAATTCTTGTACTACTAGCCATGGTCAACCCTACCATGTTCTTCGACATTGCCGTCGACGGCGAGTCTCCTTCGAGCAGGGTTCCTGCTTTCACAGAATTATTCCAGGGTTTATGTGTCAGGGTGGTGACTTCACACGCCATAATGGCACTGGTGGCAAGTCCATCTATGGGGAGAAATTTGAAGATGAGAACTTCATCCTAAAGCATACAGGTCCTGGCATCTTGTCCATGGCAAATGCTGGACCCAACACAAATGGTTCCCAGTTTTTCATCTGCACTGCCAAGACTGAGTGGTTGGATGGCAAGCATGTGGTCTTTGGCAAAGTGAAAGAAGGCATGAATATTGTGGAGGCCATGGAGCGCTTTGGGTCCAGGAATGGCAAGACCAGCAAGAAGATCACCATTGCTGACTGTGGACAACTCGAATAAGTTTGACTTGTGTTTTATCTTAACCACCAGACCATTCCTTCTGTAGCTCAGGAGAGCACCCCTCCACCCCATTTGCTCGCAGTATCCTGGAATCTTTGTGCTCTTGCTGCAGTTCCCTTTGGGTTCCATGTTTTCCTTGTTCTCTCCCATGCCTAGCTAGATTGCAGAGTTAAGTTTATGATTATGAAATAAAAACTAAATAACAAAAAAAGTTATTATGTTGGTTAAAGTAATAAGGCTTTTATAATCATTATATAGTTAATAAGATTCAAAAGCAATTGATCTAAATATACTATTAATAAAAAAGAAAAAGACTTTTTCAGCAGAAAAAAGATCAATTTCATAGAAGTACAATAGTGGAAAGACTATTGTTACAGAGCAAGTGAAACATGTAAGCATTAATAATGATTTCTCACATTCTAACAATCAGTGGTGACTGAATTGGACATCAGTGAATGTTTCATGGAGAATACATAGGAGGTTAGGTGAGAAGTTCACAATTACTTACTTTGTGCATACTTTCAGAAAAGTCCGTTTGTCACAACATTCTTCACAGTATAGTTTACTGGCATCATCAGCTTCACTTCTCTTTGGTCAGGAAAGTAGTACCTTTCTCAATGACACTGCCCCTCAGACAGAATTGCCTTCAGCTACTGTGACAACTTAGGAATGAATCCCAACATCATATCTAAGGTCTCTGCATCTTTGTTAATGGTGGATGACATCATCTCTGTGAAGTCAAAAAGGAGGGGTGGAAGGTGAGGAAAACTATTCACGTCAAAGAGGATTAGAAAAATTACAGAATTTTGCCTGGATCACATTATAACCATTGCCTCAATGTAATTAAACACCAAAGAGAATCAGCAAGTATCCTAACATCTAAACAACTTAGCTTACTTAGAGTTGGGCACCTTGAAGTACTACAGTATTATTAAGGATCTGCTAACTTCACTCTCCTGTCTGTGGACTCTTTCCATGACAATCAAAATGCTTGCATCATGGCACTTTTGACTCTCTAACGCTATTTTGATTGATAACTTCCAACTGCATTATCGACTAGATAACAATAAGGAAATTTATTTCATAATCAAAAATTTTCCAATAGAAAGACTCACATATTTAAGTCTCTATTCACATATAACTGTACATCTATATCTACATCCACCCCAATACCAGACATTTAACATTGATTTTCTATGTGCACTTTCCATTTTTCTTGTTAAATTCATCTATAGTTTTCAAAGATTTTTAATAAGCATTTTTACTAATTTATTCAGAAAGAGTGAAAATTAAACACAAATTGTACTATAATCTACTCTTTCTTGATTTGCATTAATAATTTTCCTAAACTGTGTTGTTTTTCCCTATTTTATAATAAAATAAACAAACTCTGACCAACAATGTAGGAAAAGTAAATAACTTTGAAATCACACTGTGAATCCTATAAAAATGAAGCAAGTATTTGCTGTCCATGATGACTTTTAATGGAGTCATTTAGTGATTTAACATAGGTTATGCATATAGTCTACAAGATGTAATTTTGGAAGGCAGCCATGTACACCACTATACCACCAATGCACTTACAAGATGTAATTTTGGATTCACACATTGCCTATTCAAAACCTGTTTCTTCTACATTAAATGTAAAACAAGAATTAGTAATTTACCTTGGCTTCTCAGAATTTAATACAACCTATTAGACCGACTAGAGTAGCCTCTGTAGCTTTTGAAAGATGCCCTTGCTAATTCTAACTTAACTTGTAATTTATCTTTATGACTATCCTATGACTTGGTAAAGTTTAAACACCATTCTGGTATTGAACTCTTCTCAACTCTGAAATTTCACTTTTAAAATCCATTGCACCTTCAAATGTTGAAAACATTAATCAGATCTTCAGCTACAGTGATCTGAAGGGGTAGCTTCCCTTGTCTCTGGTCCTCTCCAATTTCTCCTCTAATGATCCAGGCATCTTTCTCTTACAGCTCTTGTCTCTCAACACCCTGTAAGACCCATTTAAAAATATGCGAAGCAAGGCTCTCCTGGAGTGCATTTAAAACCATTAAAACACAGAGAGAGGGAGGATGCTTTTAATTGCTTAGGCCACAGCCTAGCTTTTGGATAAAAGAAGAGTCATTAAATCTAAGGCCCTTTCTGTCTCCCATTCGAGGACCCTAACAGGTCTCAGAGTGCCTGTGCCTGTCTGGCATGTAAAGCAGCTTGATAACCAGTGCAACACCTCTCTGCTTGCTCACTTTTCTCTCAATTCGAAATTCGCTGTCCAGGTGCCTGTCCTCCTCTCTCCCAGCATCTTCCCCCGCCCCCGACCCAGGTCCTACCTCCTCCCACCTGTCCCACTGAGACCCTTTCAATAAAAGTACATTACAAAGGAAAAGCCCAAGCTTCAGGTATCAACATCTGTGGAGTAAGGACTAAGCAAGGGCAGCTACAGAGCTGTGGAGCCAGGCCTTGCAGGCCGCTGTTCCAATTGTTTGTTTGCCCTAAGGCAACCAATAAGTGTGGGATGGCCAGGGATTGGGGGGCCATTTGCCTGTGGGTGGTCCAGATACCTGCAGAAGCACCTCCTGGATGCTGGAGATTCTGTCCTGGGGATCCTTGTACATTGTGGTCTCTTGGAATTTAATGCCACTTAACTGCACCTTTTCATCACTCATCCACTTCATGGGGTTCTTTCTGAAGCTGACTTTGCAGTAGCCAGAATACTGGCATACAGGACCAGAACAGTTGATCGTGCTGGAGCTGGTCTGTCCTGTTCTGGGCATTTCAGTCTTTCTTTAGGGAGTGTCATTGCTGTTGCCTAAAAGCCTGTGCTTATGTACCAACCTGGGCTTCAGACTACTTTCTATACGTCTTCCTAGAGCTATTACTCACCTTTTGAGTCAACGGTCCAAGTTCTACCAATTTTCCACCTACCCACAAAGAACTTTCTCCCTCAGCTCTTATTCACTCTCCCTATCTCCACTCCTCATATCCCTTGTTATCTCCATGCTCCCAACTTCTACCCTTTGCTCGATTTTAATTTAAATTTTCTACTTCTTTTTTCTTTCCTCCTCCATGAGTATTTTTATGTTTACCAAAATATTTGTAATTTAAATGTCATTTGCTTATTTAAAGGCATGTCCTGGTCACTATGGAAAATTCAGGTAAAATAAAAATGAAATTGAAATGTAAGTTCATCAGATAGAGACTGTCTCCATTAACACTTGCTATATAACATTTACTATTCTTCCTAACTTCTCCCATTTTGTTTTTATTTCTTCTTTGAAGCAGTTAGAGATTACAATTAGATTGATTTCTATAGTGCCTTGTTTATTCATCTGCAGTATCGTGATGAGTGGATGGAGCAACTGCTCACAAAAGAAAGAAAACTGATGATATTTAAACCAAGTCCTGCGAACATTATTAAAATTTCAATAACATCACTTTAAGCTTGTATATAATAATGTTTAAGGTTTACAAGGCAATTTCCAATTCACAATTGTATAAACCTGAAATCTTCTTTTTTCCACTTTTATTTTGGATTCGGAGGGTACACGTGCATGTCTGTTACACGGCATATTGTATGATGCTGAGGTTTGGGGTATGGATGATCCCATCACTCAGGTAGTGAGCATAGTACCCAAAAGGTAGTTTTTCAGCCCATGACACCCTACTTCTCTACCTCCTCTTGTAGTCCCCAGAGTCTATTGTTCCCATCTTTATGTCCATGTATACTTAATGTTTAGCTCCCACTTATAAGTGAGAACATGTGGTATTTGGTTTTCTGTTCCTGTGTTAACTCACTTTGGATAATGGCCTCCAGCTGCATCCAAGTTGCTACTGAGGATATTTTTGTTCTCTTTTGTGGCTGCATAGCATTCTGTGGTGTATCTTTGTCACAGTTTCTTTATCCAATTCATCACAGAGGGGCATCTAGGTTGATTCCATATCTTTGCTGTTGTAAATAATGCTGCAATGAACATAAAAGTGCATGTGTCTCTTTGGTAGAAGGATTTCTTTTCCTTTGGGTGTATACCCAGTAATGGGATTTCTGGGTTGAATGGTAGCTCTGTTTTAAGTTCATTGAGAAATCTCTGAACTGCTTTTAGTGGCTGAACTAATTAACATTCCCCCCAACAATGAATAAGCATTCCCTTTTCTCTGCAGCCTCACCAACATGTGTTGTATTTTGACTTTTTAGTAATCATCATTTTGACTGGTTGAGATGGCATCTCACTGTGGATAAACTTTAAGATTTCAACTTACAGGGAATTTCAAAGATCCGTACTTTTATCTACCCTCTAGAAATCCTGTCAAGGCTAAGAAAACACAGAGACCATAGAGGCTTGACTGTTAAGTCTTGGGAGAGCACCTATGGAAGTCTGCTTAAAGTTGGGGAAAATTGGACTGTTTCTACCAATTTATTTCTTTGAACTCTCTTGGTGATTGGTGAATTGTTTTGGTAATCTAAATATTTTAATTTGATAATCTAATTATTACTGATACACATTTTTGTGCACAAAAATTTATATTTTTATGATTGATTTATTACATACCCTGTGTGTGGTAATTCATGAACAGAAATTTTATTTTTTAAATTTAAAAACAAGTCAACACAGTTTTGGGGCAATTGGCTTATTAGAAAACTCTCAAAGTACTGGTAAATATTAAATGCAAATAGTACCACTTGATTATATGCATTGTTTGAAAACAAAACCTAGTCAGACCAGATCTGTTCTATTCATGTAAGCCTGAGGGATTGATGGACACTATGGTATTTTGGAAATAAATTAATAAATCCTCTTTTTTCTCAATAAAAAACATGATCTATGTTCCTTATATTGGAGGAAGTCCCAATCATTACCTATCAAATGCTGATATTATATAACTCTTCAAACAACACCTGCTAGGACTACACAATGGTCAGAATAAGTGATTTTAGCTGTGTTTTCACTAAGAAAAGGTGCTTGCGAGAGGCTTCTCAAAACTGGTGTTTCACATTTCTTTATACAGATTGATGAACTCTGGAGAATACTCTATGTGCAGTGCTGTTCTACAACATAATGGATAACATAAAAATGAATTTCTAGGTGTCTCCTCATATTATTCCTTTCTAAAAATTATTTTCTATTTTATATATTCAGTATGTCCAACCTTTCTCCAGGATATAATTTATGATTATTTCTCACCATTTTGTAAATTTTCATTTTACTCTTTGGTAGTATCCTTTGACACAAAAATTTTAAATTTTGACACTGTCAAATATGTATGTTTTCTTTTATTTCCTGGTCTTTTCATGTCATATTTATGAAATCATTGACAAATCCAATGTCAGGATAATTTTCCTTTATGGATTCTTCTAAGAAGTTTATTTTTAGCTTTTACATTTTGTCTTTGATACAGTTAAGTTAAACGTTATATGTGGTGTGAGGTAAGGATCAAGTCCTTCTTTTGTGTGTGTGTATCCAGTTTTCCCAGCACCACTTGTTGAAAAACTGTTCTTTCCCCATAATGGTCTTGACATCCTTCTCAAAAATCATTTTACTAAATAACAGTGACTAATTTCTATTCTCTCTGTTCTATTCCATTGGTCTATACAATTGTCCTCATGCCAATAGTTCATTCTTTTGATTACTGGATCTTTGTAGAAGGTTTTGAAAACAGGAAGGGTGAGTACTCCAACTTTATTCTTTTTTTATCAAGATGATTTTGGTTCTTTAAGAGTCTCTTGAGATTGCATATTAATATTAGGAAGGGTTTTCCTATTTTTACAGAAAAACATCCCTGGAATTTTGATGTGGATAACATTAATTTTGTACATTGCTTTGGGTAGTATTGACATCTTAACAATATTAAGTCATTTAATTCAGGAAAATCTGTGAATATATCTGTTTTCTGCTATTTATGTCTTCTTTAGTATGTTCCAGCAATACATTGTAGGTTCTCCTTAAGTATATTCCTAAGTATTTTATTGTTTTTAATGCTATTAAAAATAAAATTGTTTTCTTAATTTTGTTTCTGGATGTTCATTGGCAATCAATTTTGCATTCTGATTTTTTATTTTGCTTCTTTACAGAAATTATTTATTAGTTCTAACACTTGTTTTCAAAGCCTTTGTTCTTTTCACATATAAGTTTATATCATCTGAAGGCAGACAGTATTTTACTTTTTCTCCCTAGTTTTCGTGTATTTTCTGATTAATTGGTTAATTAGTTTGTCTGGCTATGACTTCTAATACTATATGAATAGAAGTGGTTAAAGTGAACACCTTTGCCCTGTTTTTGATCTGAGGGGATAAGCTTTCAGTTCTTCATCATTGAGAGTTATGGTAATGGTGGGGTTTTATATGTGAAATAAATTAAGCTTACACGTATCAGTTTCTTGTGACAGTCTTAGGTGTAGTTTAGTAGCACTTGAATTATATATTCTAAAGAGTGAGTATGCTTCTCTTTTTTATGTCACAATTAATATCTCTCCAACTACCTCATATCTCCTATGAATTCCTACTCTATTACGTGACTGCTAACAGCAATTAACCAACACCTAATCCCAATGCCTCTTAGGACTTTGAGGAAGTTTTGAAATTAATTTTTGAATTTTAAGATAACGTAGAATCACACATGTGAAGATCTGGAATAATGCAAAATAATCATATCTATGCTTTACCTGTTTTTTGCTAATGATAACTTACTACAATATAACAACTGGGATATTGACATTGATAACCAAGATATAAAACCATCCTAATACCGCAATAATCTTCATAGTCACACTCACTTCATGACCATGCTCCACTCTCTAGCCTTAACCCATGGCAAAAATGTTCTCTAATTCTAAAATGTTTTATTTGAATACTAGTTTGTAAAGCAATCATAAAATATGTAACCTTTGAGGACTGGCTTTTTTCACTCAGCCAAATTCTGTGTTGGTTCTCCCAAGTTGTGTGTATTAGTTGGTTAATTAATTGGTTACTTTTTTTTTTTTTTTTTATCACTGACTACTATTCCATGATATGGATATAACAGTTTGTTGAATGACTCACCGGATTTTTGATCCACAATTATTTGTTAGAAACAAAATAATAAAGGCCATCCTGTGAACCTGGACACTCTTCCTCAGTGGTCCATTGTCCCCCCTCCCACACTAAGCACTACTCCTGCCTGGGGGATTCTCCAGTGTTACAGCTCATTAGATTCCCCTGGGAAGCTTTTAACAAAATCCCAATGCCTTTGTTGCATTCCAAAATAATCAAATCATTATGTCCTGGTGTCAGAGACAGACATCATTATTTTGAAAGATCCCCAGTTGTCTCCAGTACACTGAAAGGCAAAAAGTCAATGTATAGCCACAGCCCAATGACCCTGTTGCAATGTATTAAGAATATTTCAATTGTTTTTGTTGCCTATACATCTCTCAAGAATTGATAAAGTTACAACCTTTATACATACACCAATCATTAGCACAAATGGGCAAACTAACACAGAGCAGTCAAAGAGAATCTTCTTAAAGCTACTCTTCCTATCATTTACAAATACTTGATAAGCCAAAAAGTTATCCAAGTATCTCTAACAAGATATAAGATAAAGAGAGGAAGAGAGAGTACAGATAAAGGGATTGATTTTTCTATCTATATCTATATCATCTATATCTATATCTATATCTATATCTATATCTATATCTATATCTAGTTCAGGTCTTGGTTTCTGCTGTACACTGCTCAGTAGTGGTGCCATTGAGAGTTGAAGACTCCAGGGTAGGAGATGTGTAGTACCCTAGAGAATAGATGGCAACTTTTGGCAAAATTCCCCTGCACCCAGGAAGAGAAAGCCACAAATGAGAGGACCATGCAGACTAGCCCTCAGTGTGTTGCAGTAGGAACCGTTGAGCACTATGAGCCCTGAGAGCTTTGATGCTTTGGTGCTAAGACCCCAGGATTCAAGATACAGCTCAAATGGAATAATTGTAATAAAATAATCTCTGTGAATTAATTTCTCATTTAGTGGCAGAGTTTCGTATTTGTTTATTTGTTAAAAATGAAGAAGTAGAATTTTTATTTTTATTTTGCACAGCAGAGACTTTGCTAATAAATTCATGCTTATTACACACAGAAATACTCTGTTGGGACTAATCCGTTTATCACTTAAAATGCATATCTGGATCTCTTAGAAGCATAAAAGATTTCTATTTTGACAAACAATCATGTTTACTTGGGCACAAAATCCAAAGGAAATAGATTTTCTATCCAATCTGATTGTTTGCAAAGAATATGTGAATAATACCATGTATCTAACTCAAGTAGAACATTGCAAGATTTGTAGTTTTATGTCCATATGGTCTAAATTCAAAAGGTCCATGAAATAATTTTGTTCTATTTTATGTACCTGGTGTTAGGTGTGTAAAAGTTATATTGGTTAATGTGGTAAAGACTTTATAATTATTTTTAAGTAAATATAATTAAAAATGATTAATGTCACTGTACCATTTAATTAAAAAGATAAAATACTACAGCAAAAAGTGTTGCTACAAATTATGCTTTGGAGAAAACTGTTTCCTACAGAAAAAATGCAAACAGTAGGTTTGATTTTTCATGTTTCTAATAACCTGTGGTGATGACTTGGATGTCACACAAGGTGTAATAGAGATTGCAAAGGGAAATTATATAAGAGATCAATAATTACTATGATGAATTATCATTACATAATTTATTTTTAAAATTTCTGACACAATTTACTGTACAGAAAATTAAACCAAATGGGAGAAGAAAAGGCAGACATCCCCTTGAATATTACAGGTTCCTCAATAATAACTGACTGTCAGAAAGTATATTAATTTCCTGTGGCAAAAAATGAATTCCACTAAAATATTTATGGCTTCTGCATTTTTGTGGATGGAAGATTACAGGAATTCTGTCAGGTTAAAAAAGTGAGGGGGAAATAGGTGTGAAAAAAGTATTAATGTCAAGGAGAGTCAGGAAAATTATGTTTTCATATTTAAAAATGACAGCATTCCCTCAATATAATGAAACATCAAAACAGTGCAGGACAGCAGAGTGCCTCCTGCAAGCCTTTGTATAGCATCGTGTCTTCTGATGCTTTTCCATTCACTCCACCCTGTTGTCCTGGCTACTAAGTGGGAAGGGCCTGTCAAGTGAGGTTGTTTGCTATTTCTGCAGTGTTTTCTCTCTCTCTCTCTGATGACATTCTCAGTGAGACTCTTTCAATAAAAGTAAGTTACAGAATAGGGAAAAACTGAAAGCCTTTCTTCTAAGATCTGGAACACCACAAGGCCCATTTTCACCACTGTTATTCACTATAGTAGTAGAAGCTCTAGCTTCAGCATTCAGACAAGAGAAAGAAATTAAGGACATCTAAATGGAAAAGAAAGCAGACATTTAGGCTGTTGTTTTGTTTGCAATTGATATGATCTTGTATTTGGAAGAAATTAAAGTCTCCACAAAAAAACCTGTTAGAACTGATAAACCAATTCAGAAAAGTTGCAAGACACAAAATCAACATACAAAAATCAGTAGCATTCCTTTATGCCAACAGTGAACAATCTGAAGACATTTTTTAAAATCCCATTTACAATAGCCACAAATAAAATTAAATACCTAGGAATTAACCAAATAAGTGAAAGATCTTCGAAGAAAACTGTAAAACACTGATGAAGGAAATTAGAGAAGACAAACAAAAAAAGGAAAGATATTCCATGTTCATGGATTGGAAGAATCAATATTGTTAAAATGTACATATTACCCAAAGCAATCTACAGATTCAATGCAATAACATTCTTCACAGAAATAGAAAAAAAAAAAACCTAAAATTTATATAGAACCACAAAAGACCCAGAATAGCCAAAAAACTGTCCTAAGCCAAAAAATAAAAACAAAACAGAAGGAATCACATTACCTGACTTTAAATTATATTACAGAGCTATAGTAACCAAAACAGCATGGTACTGGCATAAGAAAAGACACATAACCAGTAGAACAGAATAGAGAACCCAGAAAGAAATACACACACTTACAGTAAATCATTTTCAACAAAGATGCCAAGAATATATGTTGGGGAAAATACAGTCTCTTCAATAAATGGTGCTGAAAAACTGGATATCCATATGCAGAAGAAACTAGATCCCTCTTACCATACACAAAAATCAAATAAAAATGGATCAAAGACTTAAATAAAAGGCCTCAAACTATTAAACTACTATAAGAAAACATTGGAGAAAATCTCCAGGACATTGGACTGGGCAAAAATTTCTTGAGTAATACCCAATACACACAGGCAACCAAAGCAAAAATGGACAAATGGGATCACATCAAATTAAAAAGCTAATGCACAACAAAGGAAACAATCAACAAAGTGAAGAGACAACCCACAGAATGGGAGACAATATTTGCAAACTATCCATCTGACAAGGAATTAATATACAAGGAGCTCAAACATAGATTTTTCTATAGGAAAAAAATCTAATCTGATTTTAAAATGGGCAAAATAGTTGAGTAGACATTTCTTTAAAGAAGACATACAAATGGTAAATAGGCATATGAAATAGTGCTCAACATCATTGATCATCAGATAAATGCACATCCAAACTACAATGAGATATTATCTCACCTCAGTTAAAATGGCTCATATCTGAAAGATAGGCAATAACAAATACTGGCAAGGATGTGGAGAAACGAGAACCTTCATACACTGTTGGTGAGAATGTAAATTAGTATAACCACTATGGAGAACAGTTTGGAGGTTCCTTAAAAAACTAAAAGTAGAGCTACCATGTGATCCAGCCATTCCACTGCTGGATATGTTCCCAAAATAAAGGAGATCAGTGTATTAAAGAGTCATATTTGTTGCAGCACTGTTCACAATATCCATAATTTGGTTGGGAGGCCCAGGCAAGCGGATCACAAGGTCAGGAGAGGTCAGGGCAGATCACGAGGTCAGGAGATAGACACCATGCTGGCCAACATGTTGAAACCCTGTCTCTACTAAAAATACAAAAATTAGCTGGGTGTTGTGGCACACACCTGTAATCCCAGCTACTTGGGAGACTGAGGCAGTAGAATCACTTGAACCTGGGAGGTGGAGATTGCAGTGAACCGGGATCACCCCGCTGCACTCCCGCCTAGTGACAGAGCAAGACTCCATCTCTAAATAAATAAATAAATAGCCAAAATTTGGAAGCAACCTAAGTGTCCATCAACTGATGAAAGTATAACAAGAATTTGATGTTTATACACAATGGAGTACTATTTAGCCATAAAAAGGATGAGATCCTGTCATTTGCAACAACATGGATGGAACTGGAGGTCATTATATTAAATGATATAAGCCAGTTGCAGAAAGACGAGCATCACATGTTCTCACTTATTTGTGGGATCTAAAAATCAAAACAATTGAACTTATGGAGATAGAGAGTAGAAGGATGGCTATGACAGGCTGGGAAGGGTAGTAGGAAGGTGAGCGGGTAGGTGGGGTTGGTTAATGGGTACAAAAAAAATAGTTAGAATGAATAAAACCTAGTATTTGATAGCACAACAGGGTGATTATAGCCCAAAATAGCCCAATTCTACATTTTAACACCACTAAAAGAGTATAATTGGATTGTTCATAACACAAAGGATAAATGCTTGAAGGGACGGATACCCCATTTTATATGATGTGATTATTATGCATTGTATGACTGTGTCAAAACATCCCAGGTATCCCATAAATATGTATACCTACCAGGTACCCACAAAAATGTTTTTTAAATGTTAAAGGCAAGTTACAAAGGAATAGTCTAAACTTTTGGGCACCAGCCACAGCAGACTGGGAACTGAAAGCTGGCAGCCAATGAGATACCTAGTTGGGCCTGTGAGCAGTGGTTCTGATGACAACCAATGGGAAGTGCAGCATGACCTGGGCAGTGGGAGCTCTCATCTGAGAGTGGTACAGATTCCAGTGAGAGTTCCTCCTGGACTTTGGAAATCCTCCTGACTTTCCTGCAGAGGGATTCTAGGCTACTGACAATCAAATAATTAAATAAGCATTTAGGCTGATGTTTTAGAGCTTGCTGAGGTCTCCCTGGGGAGTGGCTCAGCAGCAGCGAGACTCCTAGCAGGTTGGATAAGAACAGGAGCTATATCCAGGGCCTGGTCTCTCCTGCTCTGGGCTTTTCAGCCTTTCTCTGGGGACTACTGCTGCTGTTGCCTATCAACCTGAGCCTGTGTGCCTATCCTGGACCTGAGGCTGCTTCCCCTACCTGGCTCAATGAGACTTGTATATCCCTTGGGCTAGCAGTCAGCTCCTGAATCAATGGTCCCAGCTCACCCCTTTCACACCTACCTCCACAGAATGTTTTCCCTCCGCAGTATTTTCCCTCAGGACTCCAGTTTCACGTCCCATGTCCCTTCATGCTCCCAATGTTCTTCTACTCTTTGCTTGTATTAAAGTTTGAATTGCCTTCTTTTTCCAGGCCTTTCCCCCACTACAAATATTTTTATGATTATTCAAATATTTGTATCTTTTGGGAGCTTTGTTTTTTAACCTCAAAAGCATGACATTGTTATTATAGAAAATATAGGTGAACAAATATAAATCTGAATTTTTTATAATTTTGTTATAAAAATAACAAATTTTATACTTCTAGAGTTTATCTTGGTTAATACTTACTGTATAAACTTCTGTTTCTTCCTTTGACTCTTCTTACATTTATTTATATTTCTTCTTCAAAACATTAAGAGGTTATAATTACACTCCTATACTACCTGATGTATTCATTCATAATATTGAGTTGGGTGGACTGATAAATTTTTTGCTAAATAAAAAGAAAACTGATGATGTTTGAATCATGCCTTGCAAAAAATATTAAAGTTCCCAATAGCATCACTTTAGGGTCACATAATAATGTTTAAATTTACACCACACTGTCCCATTCACTACCGCAGAACTGGAACCTTAAGCTTAGTGGAAACTGTAAATGTTGGTACTTATATCTGCGCTCCAGAGATCCTGACAAAGATGAGAAACTCAGGATCCTCTATGGTTGCTGCACACATCTTCAGAGAACACTAACTATATGTTTCTTACAGTGGTGGGATATCAGATTTTTTCAGTTTCTACCAATTACTTACATTTCTTTCACTCTTTCACTCCGCTGGATGAATGGCTGATTGTTAGCACATGAATATTTTAATTTGAGATTGTATTCTGTATCTCTAGAAACAGAAAACACACACACACACACACACACACACACACACACTGTCATTGTAAAGCAAACAGCAGTAGAATCCCACAATCTGCAGAGAGTATATTGGTAACATATGTTCTTGCAAAATAATCAATACATTTATAATCACTTTCCTGTATTCTTTTTGTGTGCATGTGATAATAAATTTTTATTGTTTAAACAATTGTAAACAAATTAATACAGGTTTCTAGGCAATGGTTCCTGTAGATAACTATGAAATTATGCACTGAACTTTTAATTGCAAATAAGATCACATGTTTATAACTTGATTCGTTGTGTTCAAAATCTAGTCATATTTGTTCTGTTCCCTCAGGGAAGCCCTAGAACCTGATGTAACCAAGCACTTTTCAAATAAACTAGTAAATACCTTAAGTTCCAAATGAAAACTATGATGTAGTTTCAGCAACTTGGAAGAGGGCCTTGTCGTCATTTGACAAACCCTGGGCCTCATGTAACTCTTTAAGTTCTTGTCTTATCTAGGGGATGGTTGGAGTCAGTGCTTTTGGATATTTTCCCTATTTGGGAGAGGCTTCTCAGAGTTGAGGTTTGGATGGTATTTACACGGAGTGACTAACTTTGAATAACAAACAATGGCGTATTTAAAAATGAATTTCCAAGTAAATCTCCATTTTATATTAAAATTGTTTTTTGAGAAATTCTTTTTGGAGATTTCTAGTGTTTGGTTTGGCATATAAGGAACTGGGAAGTCATCCTTCCATCCTTACAACAAGTAAAAAAAACCAAAAAATTGAAAAAGCTACTCCTCTTAGATCTGTCAGAGAAGTGAGATTACAGAACAAACTGCTATCCCCCAGAACTGGAGAGATGAATAGGCAAATATAGAGATTAACTTACTAACTACTTACTAACTTACTACAGGAGAAACCCATGAGCAGACACCTCCAGGGGAACTGGTGTCAGGGTACGAAACCTCAACTTTAATTGAAGAATTGCTGGAGGGTCAGTGTGCACAAGTGTGAGAATTAAGAGCTCCAAGGGATCTTAGTTTTAGGGAGTATTGCACACTTTATACATCATTACTTCCAAGAGCTCAGCCAGGACTCCACTGTGAACATAGGTGAAAAATCTTGTGCTTTTGGCTGGAGGAGAAGAAATGTAGCCTTTTAAAATACGCCAGAACATACTGTTCTCTTAACAAAGCCTGCTCTCAAGAGAAATTATAGTACAAGAGCCTAATCTATTGGGTTTTTCTCCCCAGAGTCTAATTGATCAGGGGCAAGGGAAATACTCAACTCCAGCCCATTCTATCCATCTGGTCACACCTAAGGGGGAAGGAGGTAATTGAACAGCACCCGTGAAGTTCACAGTCTAGAGGCACAGGCTTGCTAAGAGACTGAAACCTAATCATAGAACCCTACAATGCTTCCCCTCCCCTGACACCTTACCACCACAATTCTTACAATTTACCATAGTTTCTTTTACCCAGTCTGACAATCCAGAAGAAATTACAAGACAAAAGGCAAAAACAGAGTTGAAGTGACATAGCAGCCATTAGAACTTGACCCAGATATGGCAGAAATGTTGGAATTAATAGATTGGAAATTCAATGTAACTATATTGTAGCAGGACGAGCCGTAGACAAAACTCCTCAGATACCAAGTTAAAGAAGGAAGGGGTTTATTCGGCCGGGAGCATCAAGCAAGACTCCTGTCTCAAGAGCCGAGTTCCCCGAGTGAGCAATTCCTGTCCCTTTTAAGGGCTCACAACTCCACATTAGAGGGTCCTGATCTATTGAGCAAGCAGGGTGTACATGACTGGGGGGCTGCATGTACGGGTAATCAGAAGGAAACAGAACAGGACAGGGATTTTTACAATGCTTTTCCATACAATGTCTGGAATCTATAGATAACATAACCAGTTAGGTCAGGGGTCGATCTTTAACTACCAGGCCCAGGGCAAGGCGCCAGGCTGTCTGCCTATGGATTTCATTTCTACCTTTTAGTTTTTACTTCTTTCTTTGGAGGCAGAAATTGGGCATAAGACAATGTGAGGGGTGGTCTCCTCCCTTAATATGAGCTTAAGTTAAGCTGGAAAAAATTACATAACCATGATTAATATGCCTGGCTCTAATAAAGTACATAGGATTTTTGTTTTTCCAAGATGGCTGACTAGAAGCATTTCCAGCTGGCCTCATCAACTTAGAAGAACCAAAATAGCATGCAGATAATCACATTTTAAATTTATTACCCAAGATGGAACACAGGAGTTCACAGAAAAGTGAAAGGAAACTTCAAATTCTGGGAGGGAGAAAGAAAACAAGCAGCACATGTGACCAAGACCAACGAAAAAGAAAACTGGGAGACAATCCCCAATATAGAAGAGATTGCATGAGTTCTTTTTGTGGTACACTTTTCCACAGGGGAATCATACAATTCAGGTCACAGGAGAGCACCTTTGTTCTCACAAGTCCTGAATCTAACTTAGGGAGCAGCCTCAGAGTGTGAAAAAGAACCTCTCCAGGGAGTGTCCAATGCAGTCTCTCAGGTCTAAGCAGAAGCACCAAGATGCCATTCTCAATCCTAGGTCCCACAAACTGTGGGCCGTCCTGAAAACTAGCATTGCCATTCTGGTATTAGGGAGACTTGGGCTGCAGTTTGTGGAACTCAGGCGTGAGCAGGAGTGGGGCTCCGCAACCAGAACTAAGAAGTCAGCATAACATGCACTCCAGCCTCTGGCACTGAAACTGGGCTACCCCACCTGCTGCCCCCACCCAGACCTGAGCAGTGAGGGATTGGTCAGAGTGGTGGAAAAAGCTATAAGGAAAGAAGCAGGCCTTTTGAAAGGTCAGAAGGCTCTGCAAAGCTTCAAAGGAGAATAAGCTGAAGGCAGCTCTTCTCTTACCCTGAGGCAGAGGGCAAGGAGTAGGTACAAGGAAGGGGAATTGAGTGTAAACAGGCTTGTTTACTTATGTTAACCAGGAACCCATCTTTGATCTTCGGTGCAACTGCTCCCAGAAAGGGGGAACAATAATGTTAATTACCCACAGATTATATTGGCTCCAGGCTTTTGGCATTATATCTGTACTGAATAAAAGCAAGGAGCTCCAGCTTATGGAGACTGCTGCTCACTCTCCAGCAGTTGCCCTTGGAAGCTTGGGATCCAGGCTGGTAGTGTGAGCTGAGCACAGCTTGCCAGGCTGAGTGGGCACAAGGAGCCCAGTGGGCCCAAGCAAAACTCAGGCAAAGGCACCACTGGCCACAGGTTTCTGTCCAGAAAAGT
Source organism: Piliocolobus tephrosceles (assembly GCF_002776525.5). NCBI lineage: Eukaryota > Metazoa > Chordata > Mammalia > Primates > Cercopithecidae > Piliocolobus > Piliocolobus tephrosceles. Next base: position 77,151,759 of record NC_045447.1, on the reverse strand, counting down.
GACATCCCAAGGTTCCTGCAACACTTGCACCCATAAATTTATACAAAGCAAAAAATTAAATACATAGGGTTTTTAAACAGATGGACAATGTAAATACAGAGACAGAAATTCTGGGGAAAAATTATAGAAATTCTATACATTAAATGTAAAGAAATGAAAAATGTCTTTCACAGTTCATTAATAGACTAGACAGAGTTGGGAAATTTTTCTATGACCTTGAGTGTATCTCAATACAAACCTCCAAGTCTGAGGAACAAGGAGAAAAAAGATTGAAAAAAACAGAACATTATATGGAAGATCTCTGAGATAACTATAAAAGGTATAGTTTTTCATAATGGCTATACGAGAAGGAGAAGAATAAGAAAACAGAGCAGAAGAAATATTTGAAGCATGAATGACTGAGATTTTTCACAAATTAATGTCAAGTAACAAGCCACGGATCCAAGGAGCTCAGAGAATACCAAACAGGATAAATGACAAAAAAAAAAAAAAAAAAAAAAAAATACTATACCTAAGCATGTCATATTTTAATCATAGAAAATCATAGAAAAAATATGGGAAGTATCTAATGGAAAAAAAAAACACCATGCCATCTGGAGAAGCAAAGATAAGAATTACATTAGACTTCTCTACAGATACCACACAAGTAAGGAGAAAGTGAAATAAAATACTTAAAATGTTGAGAGAATAAAATAATCCACATACAATTCTGTAACCTGTGAAGTTATTTTTCAAAATGAAGGATAAATAAAGACTTTCTCAAATGAACAATAAGTTGATGGCAATTATTACCAGCAGAACTGCCTTGCAAGAAATGTCAAATGAAACCTTCAAAAAGATGAATAATATAGATTGGAAACTCAGATCTCTATAAAGAAGGAGCACTGGAGAAAAAATAAATGAAAATAAAACTAGCATTTTATTTTTCTCATTCTTAATCTAAGAGAAATAATAATAGAAAAATGTATTGAATTATGGATATATTCATGCTTAGATATGCTTACGTGTAAGTGAAATGAATGACAATGATGATAAAAGAAATAAGAAGGAATGCTGAGAGTTTCTTTATAGAAGTCATGTCATCTGTGAACAAAGTTTTAAATCTTTCTTCCCAATCAATGTATCTTTTATATTATATTCTTGTCTTATTACATTAGGTATAATTTTCAGTATAATATAGACAATGAATGATGAGAGAGAACATCCTTGGTTTGTTCCTTATCTTAGCAGGAAACTTTCTACTATTCCTCCATTAAGTATGATAGTATCTGTAGCTTTATGGTAGAGATTCTTTATCAATTGAGGAAGTTACCCTTTATTCTTAATTTGCTGAGTGTTTTTACTATTAATGAGTATTGGATTTGCTCAAAACACTCTTGTGCATCTATTGATATGATTATGTAATGTTTCTTCTCTAGCCTGTTGATATGAAAATTTGCATGAATTGATTTCCAAATGTTGAATCAGACTCACATATCTTGGATAAATCTCTCTTAGTAGTGGTGTATAATTCTTTTTACATATTATCAAATTCAATCTGCTAATATTTTGTTGAGAATTTTTGTGTCTGCATTCATGAGATATTTTGGTCTGCAGTTTTTTTCCTGTAATTTGTTAATCTAGTTTTGATATTAGGGTATCAAAAGGTGGAGCCTTTAAGTGGTGATTGGATCATGATGGCTGTTCTCGCATAACTGGATTAACCCGTTCATGAATTAAAGGACTGGTGGATTATCATAGGAGTGAAATTGGTAGCTTTATAACAAGAGGAAAAGGAACCTCAGCAAGCATATTAGTGTGCTCTAGCCTTTGCTGTGTGACACTCTGTACCACCTCAAGACCATGAAGAGAATCCTCACCGGAAAGTAGGTCCTCAGGAGAGGCCAGGACATGCCCTAGCACTTCTTAGCCTCCTAAATTGTAAGACATAAATTTATTTTCTTTATAAATTACCCAATTTCAGGTGTTCTGTTCTAGGCAACAGAAAATGAACTAAAACAATATTCATTCACAATATGCTCATTTAAAAAATAATTGTTTACTCAGACGGACAGATCAGCATGTGGAGACTCACATCATGAACTTTTGCTCCAGAACTATTGCAGGAATATATCAGAAAAGCCAAGAGAATCCACAGACTCTCTGAAGGAAACTGATTGCTCCTGCAGGACCCAAGAGACAGCTCAAATACTCCACCTCCATTGGTGCAGGTGCTGAATCTAGGGCTGAGAGATCTGAAGATAGTTCACATCAGAGGACTCTGTAAAGACAACTCATAGTACTAGCCTGGAGCCTACTAGCCTGGAGCCTGGTAGCCTTGCTCGGTGACTAGATTGAGAAGAGAAATAATAATCATACAACTCAGCTCTCAGGAAGCCACATGCCTAGGAAAAGGGGGAGAGTACTACATCAAGGGAACACCCTGTGAGACAAAAGAATCTGAACATCAGTCTTGAGCCCCAGATCCTCCCTCTGACATAGCCTATCCAAATGAGAAGGAACCAGAAAGACAGTTCTGGTAATATGACAAAACAAGGTTATTTAACACTCACCCCCAAAATCACACTAGCTCACCAGCAATAGATCCAAACCTAGAAGAAATCTCTGATTTACCTGAAAAAGAATTCAGAAGGTTGATTATTAAGCTAATCAAGGAGGCATCAGAAAAAGGTGAAGTCCAATTTCAAGAAATCAAAGAAATGAGGGAATAAATCTTCAATGAAGATTTATTTATTAATCTTTTATTTATTAGCATAAATAAAAAACAATCACAACTTCAGGAATTAAAGGACACATTTGGAGAAATGCAAAATGTTCTGAATAGTCTCAGCAATAGAATCAAACAAGAAGAAGAAAGAACCTCAGAGCTCAAAAACAAAGTTTTTGAATTAACTCAATCCAACAAAGACAAAGAAAAAGAAATTTCAAAATGAACAAAGCCTCCAAGAAGTTTGGGATTATGGTAAATGACAAAACCTAAGAATAATTGGCATTCCTGAGGAAGAAAAGTAATCTAAAAGTTTGAGAAATATATTTGAGGGAATAATCGAGGAAATCTTCACTGACCTTGCTAGAGAACTAGACATTCAAATAGAAGAAGCTCAAATAACACCTGGGAAATTAATCACAAAAAGATCATTGCCTAGGCCCATTGTCATCAGGTTATCTAAAGTCAAGATGAAGGAAAGAATCATAAGAGGTCTGAGGCAAAAGCAACAGGTAACCTATAAAGAAAAACCTATCAGATTAACAGAAGATTTCTCAGAAAAACCCTATCAGCTAGAATAGATTGGGGCCCTGTCTTCAGCCTACTTAAACAAAACAATTATCAGCCAAGAACTTTATAGTCAGTGAAACTAAGCTTCATAAATGAAGGAAGGATAGTCATTTTCAGACAAACAAATGCTGAGAGAATTCGCTGCTACCAAGCCAGCACTATAAAAACTATGAAAAGAAGCTCTAAATCTTGAAACAGATCCGGGAAATGCATCAAAACAGAAGCTCTTTAAAGCATAAATCTCACAGGACCTATAAAAAATACAAAAAAAAAAAAAAATGAAAACAAAACCAAGGTATACTGGCAACAAATAGCACGATGAATAGAATAGTACCTCACATCTTAATACTAACATTGAATGTTAATGGCCTAAATGCTCCACTTAAAAGATACAGAATTGCAGAAAGGATAAGAATTCACCTCCAAGCTTCTGCTGCCTTCAAGAGACTCACCTAACACATAAGGATTCACATAAACTCACATAAGGACTCACATAAAGGGGTAGAAAAAGACATTCCATCCAAATGGACACAAAAAGTGAGCAGGAGTAGCTATTCTTATATCAGACAAAACAAACTTTAAAGCCAAAGCAGTTAAAAAATACAAAGAGGGACAAGATGGTCAAATATGAACAGCTCCAGTCTGCAGCTCCCAGCATGATGGACACAGAAGACAGGTGATTTCTGCATTTCCAACTGAGGTACCTGATTCATCTCATTGGGACTGGTCGGACTGTGGGTGCAGCCCACAGAAGGTGAGGCAAAGCAGGGCAGGGCATCGCCTCACCTGGGAAGTGCAAGGGGTTGGTAGATTTCCCTTTTCTAGCCAAGGGAAGCTGTGACATACTGTACTGGGAAAATCAGGACACTGCCACCTAAATACTGCACCTTTCCAATGCTCTTAGCAAACAGTACACCAGGAGATTATACCCTATGCCCAGCTCAGCGGGTCCCATGCCCATGGAGCCTTGCTCACTGCTAACTCAGCAGTCTGAGATTGAACTGAGAGGCCACAAGCCTGGTTGGGGAAGGGGCATCTACCATTGCCGAGGCTTGAGTAAGTAAACAAAGTGGCCAGGAAGCTCGAACTGGGTGGAGCCCGCTGCAGCTCAAGAGGCCCACTTGCATCTGTAGACTCCACTTCTGGAGACAGGACATAGCTGAACAAAAGGCAGCAGAAACTTCTACAGACTTAAATATCTCTGACTGACAGCTCTGAAGAGAGCAGTGGTTCTCCCAGGATGGTGTTTGAGCTCTGAGAATGGACAGACTGCTTCCTCAAGTGGGTCCCTGACCCCCGTGTAGCCTAACTTGGAGACACCTCCCAGTAGTGGCCAACTGACACCTCATACAGTCGGGTGCCCCTCTGAGACGAAGCTTCCAGAGGAAGAATCAGGCAGCAATATTTGCTGTTCTGCAGCCTCCGCTGGTGATACCCAGGCAAACAGGGTCTGGAATGGACCTACAGCAAACTCCAACAGACCTGCAGCTGAGGGACCTGACTGTTAGAAAGAAAACCAACAAACAGAAAGGAATACCATCAACATCAACAAAAAGGACATCCACACCAAAACCCCATCTGTAGGTCACCATCATCAAAGACCAAAGGTAGATAAAACCACAAAGATGGGGAGAGACTGGAGCAGAAAAGCTGAAAATTCTAAAACCAGAGCACCCTTTCTCCTCCAAAGGATCACAGCTCCTTGTCAACAATGGAACAAAACTGAATGGAGAATGACTTTGATGAGTTGACAGAAGTAGGCTTCAGAAAGTTAGTAATGACAAACTTCTGTGAGCTAAAGGAGAATGTTCGAACCCATTGCAAGGAAATTAAAAGCCTGGAAAAAAGGTTAGACGAATGGCTAACTAGAATAAACAGTGTAGAGAAGACCTGAAATGACCTGATGGAGCTGAAAACCATGGCTCAAGAACTACGTGACGCATGCACAACCTTCAGTAGCTGATTCAATCAAGTGGAAGAAAGGGTACCAGTGATTGAAGATCAAATGAATGAAATGAAGCCAGAAGTTTAGAGAAAAAAGAGTAAAAAGAAACAAAGCCTCCAAGAAATATGGGACTATGTGAAAAAACCAAATCTACGTTTGATTGGTGTACCTGAAACTGAGGGGGAGAATAGAACCAACCTGGAAAACACTCTTCAAGATATTATCCAGGAGAACTTTCCCAACCTAGCAAGGCAGGTCAACATTCAAATTCAGGAAATACAGAGAACACCACAAAGATACTCCTCGAGAAGAGCAACCCCAAGACATATAATTGTCAGATTCACCAAGGTTGAAATGAAGGAAAAAATGTTAAGGGCAGCCAGAGAGAAAGGTCGGAATTCTCACCAATGGAAGCCCATCAGACTAACAGTGGATCTCTCTGCAGAAACTCTACAAGCCAGAAGAGAGTGGGGGCCAATGTTCAACATTCTTTTTTTTTTTTTTTTTTTTTTTTTGAGATGGAGTCTTGCTCTCTCGCCCAGGCTGGAGTGCAGTGGCTGGATCTCAGCTCACTGCAAGCTCTGCCTCCCGGGTTTAGGCCATTCTCCTACCTCAGCCTCCTGAGTAGCTGGGACTACAGGCACCCGCCACCTCACCTGGCTAGTTTTTTTTGTATTTTCTTAGTAGAGACGGGGTTTCACCGTGTTAGCCAGGATGGTCTCGATCTCCTGACCTCGTCATCCGCGCATCTCGGCCTCCCAAAGTGCCAGGATTATAGGCTTGAGCCACCGCGCCTGGCCTCAACATTCTTAAAGAAAAGAATTTTCAACCCAGAATTTCATATCCAGCCAAACTAAGTTTCATAAGTGAAGGAGAAATAAAATCCTTTACAGACAAGCAAATGCTAAGAGATTTTGTCACTACCAGGTCTTACAAGAGCTCCTGAAGGAAGCAGTAAACATGGAAAGGAACAACCAGTACCAACCACTGCAAAAACATGCCAAATTGTAAAGACCATGGATGCTAGGAAGAAACTGCATCAACTAATGGGCAAAATAACCAGCTAACATCATAATGATAGGATCAAATTCACACATAACAGTATTAACCTTAAATGTAAATAGGCTAAATGCCCCAATTAAAAGACACAGACTGGCAAATTGGAAAAAGAGTCAAGACACATCAGTGTGCTGTATTCAGGAGACCCATCTCATGTGCAGAGGCACACATGGGCTCGCTCAAAATAAAGGGATGGAGGAAGAACTACCAAGCAAATGGAAAGTGAAAAAAGCAGGGGTTGCAATCCTGGTCTCTGATAAAACAAACTTTAAACCAACAAAGATCAAAGAGACAAAAAAGGCCATTACATAATGGTAAAGGGATCAATTCAACAAGAAGAGCTAACTATCCTAAATATATATGCTTCCAATACAGGAGCACCCAGATTCATAAAGTAAGTCCTTAGAGACCTACAAAGAGACTTAGATTCCCATACAATAATAATGGGAGACTTTAACACCCCGCTGTCAATATTAGACAGATCAATGAGACAGAAGGTTAACAAGGATATCCAGGACTTGAACTCAGCTCTGCATCAAGCAGACCTAACAGGCATCTACAGAACTCTCCACCCCATCTCAACAGAATATACATTCTTCTCAGCACCACCTTGCACTTACTCCTAAATTTACCACATAGTTGGAAGTAAAGCACTCCTCAGCAAATGTAAAAGAACAGAAGTCACAGCAAACTGTTTCTCAGACCACAGTGCAATCAAATTAGAACTCAGGATTAAGAAACTCTCTTGAAACCACACAATGACATGGAAGCTGAACAACCTGCTCTTGAATGACTATTGGGTAAATAATGAAATGAAGGCAGAAGTAAAGATGTTATTTGAAACCAATGAGAGCAAAGACACAATGTACCAGAATCTCTGGGATACATTTAAAGCAGTGTGTACAGGGAAATTTATAGCACTAAATGCCCACAAGAGAAAGGAGGAAAGATCTAAAATCGACACCCTAACATTGCAATTAAAGGAACTAGAGAAGCAAGAGCAAACAAATTCAAAAGCTAGCAGAAGACAAGAAATAACTAAGATCAGAGCAGAACTGAAGGAGATAGAGGCACAAAAAACTCTTCAAAAATCAGTGAATCCAGGAGCTGGTTTTTGGAAAAGATCAACAAAATTGATAGACCACTAGCAAGACTAATAAAGAAGAAAAGAGAGAAGAATCAAGTAGATGCAATAAAAAATGACAAAGGGGACATCACCATGGATCCCAAAGAAATACAAACTACCATCAGAGAAATCTATAAACATCTCTATGCACATAAACTAGAAAACCTAGAAGACATGAATAAATTCCTGGACACATTTACCATCCAAAGACTAAACCAGGAAGAAGTTGAATTGCTGAATATGCCAATAACAGGCTCTAAAATTGAGGCAATGATAGCCTACCAACCAAAAAAAGTCCAGGACCAGATGGAGTCACAGCTGAAATCTACCAGAGGTACAACAAGGAGTTGGTACCATTCCTTCTGAAACTATTCCAATCAATTGAAAAAGAGGGAATCCTCCCTAACTCATTTTATGAGGCCAGCATCATCCTGATACCAAAACCTGGCAGAGAAACAACAAAAAAAATAGAATTTTAGACCAATATCCCTAAGGAACATTGATGTGAAAATCCTCAATACAATACTGGCAAACTGAATCCAGCAGCACATCAAAAACCTTATCCACCATGATCAAGTCGGTTTCATCCCTGGGATGTAAGGCTGGTTCAACATACACAAATGAATAAAAGTAATTCATCACATAAACAGAACCAAAGACAAAAACCACATGATCATCTCAATAGATGCACAAAAGACCTTTGACAAAATTAAACAGTGCTTCATGCTAAAAACTCTCAATAAACTAGATATTGATGGAACGTATCTTAAAATAATAAGAGCTATTTATTACAATTCCACAGCCAGTATCATACTGAATGGGCAAACTTGGAAGCATTCCCTTTGAAAACTGGCACAAGACAGGGATGCCCTCTCTCACCACTCCTATTCAACATAGTGTTGGAAGTTCTGGCCAGGGCAATCAGGCAGGAGAAAGAAATGAAGGGTATTCAATTAGGAAAAGAGGAAGTCAAATTGTCTCTGTTTGCAGATGACATGATTGTATATTTAGAAAACCCCATTGTCTCAGCCCAAAATCTCCTTAAGCTGATGAGCAACTTCAGCAAAGTCTCAGGATACAAAATCAATGTACAAAAATCACAAGCATTCTTATATACCAATAACAGACAGAGAGCCAAATCATGAGTGAACTCCCATTCACAACTGCTACCAAGAGAATAAAATACCTAGGAATCCAACTTACAAGGTATGTGAAGGATTTCTTCAAGGAGAACTACAAACCACTGCTCAATGAAATAAAAGGGGACACAAACAAATGGAAGAACATTCCATGCTCATGGATAGGAAGAATCAATATCGTGAAAATGGCCATACTGCCCAAGGTAATTTATAGATTCAATATCACTCCCATCAAGCTACCAATGACTTTCTTCACAGAATTGGAAAGAACTACTTTAAAGTTCATATGGAATGAAAAAATAGCCCACATTGCCAAGACAATCCTAAGCCAAAAGAACAAAGCTGGAGGCATCATGCTACCTGACTTCAAACTATACTACAAGGCTTCAGTAACCAAAACAGCATGGTACTGCTACCAAAACAGAGAGATAGACCAATGGAACAGAACAGAGGCCTCAGAAATAACACCACACATCTACAACCATCTGGTCTTTGACAAACCTGGCAAAAACACGAAATGGGGAAAGGATTCCCTATTTAATAAATGGTGCTGGAAAAACTGGCTAGCCATAAGTAGAAAGCTGAAACTGGATCCCTTCCTTACAACTTACACAAAAATTAATTCAAGATGGATTAAAGACTTAAATATTAGACCTAAAACTGTAAAAACCCTGGAAGAAAACCTAGGCAATACCATTCAGGACATAGGCATGGGCAGGGACTTCATTACTAAAATACCAAATCAATGGCGGCAAAATCCAAAATAGAAAAATGGGATCTAATTAAACTAAAGAGCTTCTGCACAGCAAAAGAAACTACCATCAGAGTGAACAGGCAACCTAAAGAATGGGAGAAAACTTTTGCAATCTACCCATCTGACAAAAGGTTAATATCCAGAATTTACAAATAATTTAAACAAATTTAGAAGAAAAAATCAACTCCGTCAAAAAGTGGGCAAAGGATATGAACAGACATTTCTCAAAAGAAGACATTTATGCAGCCAGTAGACACATGAAAAAATGCTCATGATCACTGGTCATCAGAGAAATACAAATCAAAACCACAATGAGATACCATCTCACTGTGGCAATCATTAAAAAGTCAAGAAACAACAGGTGCTGGAGAGGATGTGGAGAAATAGGAACACTTTTACACTGTTGGTGGGACTGTAAACTAGTTCAACCATTGTGGAAGACAGTGTGGCGATTCCTCAAGGATCTAGAACTAGAAATACCATTTGACCCAGCCATCCCATTACTGGGTATATATACCCAAAGGATTATAAATCATGCTACTATAAAGACACATGCACACCTATGTTTATTGCAGCACTATTCACAATAGTAAAGACTTGGAACCAACCCAAATGTCCATCAATGATAGACTAGATTAAGAAAATGTTGTACATATACACCATGGAATACTATGCAGACATAAAAAATGATGAATTCATGTCCTTTGTAGGGACATGGATGAAGCTGGAAACCATTATTCTGAGCAAACTAAGTTTGCACATTGTGCACATGTACTCTAGAACTTAAAGTATAATAATAATAATAATAATAATAATAATAATAATAATAATAATAATAAAAGACAAAGAGGGACATTATATAGCAATAAAAGACCTTGTCCAACAGAAAAATAGCACAATCCTAAATATATATGCACCTAACACTGGAACTCCCAAATTTATAAAACAATTGCTACTAGACCTAGGTAATGAGATAGACAGCAACACAATAATATTGGGAGATTCATTACTCCACTGATGGCATTAGACAGGTCATCAAGACAGAAAGTCAACAAAGAAATGATGGACTTAAACTATACCTTGGAACAAATGGATTTAACAAATATTTACAGAACATTCTACCCAACAACCACAGAATATACATTCTATTCATCAGCACATAGAACTTTCTCCAAGACAGACCATATGATAGGCTACAAAACAAGTGTGATGCATCTGAGAAAATCGAAATTATATCAAGTACTCTCTCAAACCACAGCGGAATAAAACTGGGAATCAACTCCAAAGGAACCCACAAAACCATGCAAATACAAGGAAATTAACCTGCTCCTGAATGATCATTGGGTCAACAATGAAATCAAGATAGAAATTTAAAAATTCTTTGAACAGAATAATAATAGTGACACAATCTATTAAAACCTCTTGGAAACAGCAAAGGCAGTGCTAAGAGGCAAGTTCATACTCTTAAATGCCTACATCAAAAGGTCTGGAAGAGCACAAATACACAATCTAAGGTCACAGCACAAGAAACCAGAGAAACAAGAACAAACCAAATCCAAATCCAGTAGAAGACAGGAAATAAACAATTCAGAGCAGAACTAAATGAAATTGAAACAAGAACAACAAAAAAATGAAACGAAAAGCCGGTTCTTCAAAAATATAAACAAAATTGATAGATCATTAGCAAGAGTAACCAAGAAAAGAAGAGAGAAAATCCAAATTAGCTCCATTAGAAACAAAATGAGAGATATTACAACAGACACCACAGAAACACAAAAGATCAATCAAGGATACTATGAACACCTTGAAGCACATAAACTAGAAAATCTAGAGGATATGGATAAATTCGTGGAAAGATAAAACCCTCCTACCTTAAATCAGGAAGAAGTAGAAACTCTGAACAGACCAATAAAAAGCAGCAAATTGAAATGATAATAAAAAAGTGACCAATAAAAAAAGTCCAGGACCAGATGAATTCATAGCTGAATTCTACCAGACATTCAAAGAATTGGTACCAATCCTACTGACACTATTCCAAAAGATGGAGAAACAGGGAATCCTCCCTATATCATCCTATGAAGGTAGTATCACCCTAATACCAAAACCAGGAAAGGACATAACAAAGAAAGAAAACTACAGACCAATATTCCTAATGAACATAGATGCAAAAATCCTCAACAAAATACTAGCAAACTGAATCCTACAGCATATCAAAAACATAGTCCACCATGATAAAGTGGGTTTCATTTCAGGGATGCAGGGATGGTTTCACGTACGCAAGTCAATAAATGTGATATACCACTTAGACAGAATTAAAAACAAAAATCACACAATCATCTCAATAGATGCAGAAATAGCATTTGACAAATTCCAGCATCGCTTTTGGATTAAAACTCTCAGCAAAATCGGCATACAAGGGACATACCTCAGTGTAATCAAACCCATCTGTGATAAACCCACAGCCAAGATAATACTGAATAAGGAAAAGTTGAAAGCATTCCCTCTGAGAACTGGAAGAAGAAAACAATGCCCACTCTCACCACTTCTATTCAATACAGTACTGAAAGTCCTGGAGAAATAAATCAAGAGCATCTAAATCAGTAAAGAGGAAGTCCTGTCGCTGTTTACTAATTATATGATCATATACCTAGAAAACCCTAAAGACTCATCCAAAAAACTTCTAGAACTGGTAAATGAATTCAGCAAAGTTTCAGGATCCAAAATTAATGTACATAATTCATTAGCTCTGACACAAAACAGTGACCAAGCTGACTCAGATCAAGAACTGAACCCCTTTTGCAGTAGCTGCAAAACAAAACAAAACAAAACAAAAACCACTTAGGAATATACCTAACCAAGGAGATGAAAGACCTCTACAAGGAAAACAATGAAACACTTCTGAAAGAAATCATAGACAACACAAACAAATGGAAACACATCCCATGCTCATGGATGGATAGAATCAGTATTGTGAAAATGATGATACTGCCAAAAGCAATCTACAAATTCAATGCAATCTCCATCAAAATATTACCATCATTCTTCATAGAACTAGAAAACACAATCCTAAAATTCATATAGAACCAAAAAAAAGGCTGGGCACGGTGGCTCATGCCTGTAATCCCAGCACTTTGCGAGGCTGAGGTGGGCAGATCACGAGATCGGGAGTTCGAGACCAGCTTAACCAACGCAGAGAAACCCCATCTCTGCTAAAAATAAAAAATTAGTCAGTTTGGTGGCGCATGCCTGTAATCCCAGCTACTCGGGAGGCTGAGGCAGATGAATTGCTTGAACCTGTGAGGCAGAGGTTGTGATGAGTCGAGATTGCACCATTGCACTCCAGCCTGGGCAACAAGAGGGAAACTCCATCTCAAGGAAAAAAAAAAAAAAAAAAAAAAAAAAAGCCTGCATAGCCAAAGCAAAACTAAATCTGGAGACATCACATTACCTGACTTCAAAGTTACTATAAGGCTATAGTCACCAAAACAGCATGGAACCAGTAGAAAAACAGGTACACAGGGCCAGGCACGGTGGTTCACGCCTGTAATCCCAGCACTTTGGGAGGCTGAGGCAGGTGGATCACCTGAGGTTAGGAGTTCGAGACCAGCCTGACCAATATGGTGTATTTCTACTGAAAATACAAAAAAAGTAGGTGGGTGTGGTGGCACATGCCTGTAGTCCCAGCTACTTGGGAGGCTGAGGCAAGAGAATCACTTGGAACTGGAAAGTGGAGAATGCAGTGAGCTGAGATCATGCCATTGCCCTCCAGCCTGGGCAACAGAATGAGACTCCATCTCAAAAAAAAAAAAAAAAAAAAAAAAAAAAAGAAAGGTATATAGACCAATGGAACAGAATAGATATCCCAGAAATAAAGCCAAGTATTTAACAGCCAACTGATCTTTGACAAAACAAACAAAAACAAAAAGTAGTGGAAAGGATACCCTATTCAACAAATGGTGCTGGGATAATTGGCAAGCCACATGTAGGAGAATGAAACTGGATTCTCATCTCTCACCTTAAACAAAAATCAACTCAGGATAGATCAATGGGTTAAATCTAAGACCTGAAACTATAAAAATTCTAGTAGATAATATGAAAAAAAAAAAAAAAAAAAACCTTCTATTCATTGGCTTAGGCCAAGATTTCCTGACCAAGAACTCAAAAGCAAATAGGTGGGATGTAATTAAACTAAGCAAAAACAAAGATAAATAGGTTTGACTTAATTAAACTAAAGAGTTTTGTACAGCAAAAGGAACAGTCAACAGAGTAAACGGACAACCCACAGAGTGGGAGAAAATCTTCACAATCTATACATCCGACAAAGGACTACGATTCAGAATCTACAAGGTACTGAAACAAATTATCAAGAAAAAAAAAACAAACAACCCCATAACAATGTGTGCTAAGAACATGAACAGACAATTCTCAAAATAAGACATACAAATGGCTGACAAACATATGAAAAAATGCTCAGCATCACTAGTGATCAGGGAAATGCAAATCAAAACCACAATGTGATACCACCTTACTCCCACAAAAATGGCCATTATCAAAAAATATAAAAAATATTGACGTTGGCATGGATGTGGTGAAAAGACTTCTATACTGCTGGTGGGAATGTAAACTAGTACAACCACTATGGAAAACAGTGTGGAGATTCCTTAAAGAACTAAATGTAGAACTACCATTTGATCCAGCAATCCCACTACTGGGGATCTACCCAGAGGAAAATAAGTCATTATACAAAAAAGATGCTTGCACACACGTATTTATAGTAGCACAATTGGCAATTGCAAAAATATGGAAGCAGCCCAAATGCCCATCAATCGACGAGTGGATAAAGAAACTGTGATATGCATAAATATATATATATGCATACACACACACACATATACACATGTATATGTGTATGTGTATATAATATGTATATATATGGTGGAATACTACTTAACCATAAAAAGGAATGAATTAATGGCATTTTAAGAAACTTGGATTGTATGGAGACCATTATTCTAAGTGAAGTAACTCATGAATGGAAAACCAAACATCGTATGTTCTCACTCATAAGTGCGAGCTAAGCTGTGAGGATGCAAAGGCATAAGAATGATACAGTGGACTTTGGGGACTCTGGGGGAAAGTGTGGGAAGGGGGTGAGGGATAAAAGACTACAAATTGGGTTCAGTGTATACTGCTCAGGTGATGAGTGCATGAAAATTTCACAAATCACCACTAAAGAACTTACTTATGTAACCAAATACTACCTGTTCCCTCAAAACTTATGCAAATAAAAACTTTAAATAAATAATTATTGTAGAGGTAGTTAAGATGAAGTCATGCTTAGCCTGAGTGGACCCTTAAATCAAAATGACTAGTGTACTCATAAGAAGACAATGTGCACACATGAAGGGAGAGCACACTATGTATGGACAGTGCAGATACCTCCCTCCCTCCACCCTTTAGTAGTCTAGAGTGTCCATTGTTCTCATGTTTGTAACTGTGGGTGCTCAATGTTTAGCTCTCTCTTATAAGTGAGAACATGCAGTATTTGGTTTTATGTTCCTGCATTAATTCGATTAGGATTACGGCTTACAGCTTCATCCATGTTACTGCAAAGGACATGATTCTGTTCCTTTTTATGTTTACTTAGTATTCCATGGTGTATATGTACCATATTTTCTTCATCTGATTAAGCATTGATGGGCATCTAGGTTCATTCCATCTCTTTGCTTTTGTGAATACTGCTGTGACGAACATATAAGTACATGTGTCTTTTTGGTAGGATGATCTATTTTCCTTTGTGCATATACTCAGTAAAGAGATTGCTGAGTCAAATGGTAGCTCTGTTTTGAGTTCTTTGAGAAATTTCCAAATTGCTTTCCACAGAAGCTGAACTAAATTACATTCCTTACAACAATGTATAAGCATTCCCTTTCCTTCACTGCCTCGCCAGCATCTGTTGTTTTTTGACTTTTTAGTAATAGCCATCCTGACTGGTATAATATGGTATCTTGTGGTTTTTATTTGCATTTCTCTGATGATTAGTGATGATGAGCATTTTTCATGTTTGTTGGCCATTTATAGGTCTTTTCTGACAGGTGTCTGTTCATGTTCTTTGTCCACTTTTTAATGAGGTTATTTGTTTCTTGCTTGTTGATTTGTTTTTAGTTCCCTATGGATTCTGGATATTAGATCTTTTTCAGATTCATAGTTTGCAAATATTTTCTCTCATTCTTTAGGTTGTTTGTTTACTTTATTAATAGTTTCTTTTGCTGTGCAGGAGCTCTTTAGTTTAACTCGGTCCCACTTGTCGATTTTTGTTTTTGTTGCAATTGCATCTGGAGAATTAGCCAAACATACTTTGCCAAGGCCAATATCAAGAAGGGTATTTTTCAGATTTTCTTCTAGGATTTTTCAATTATAATCTTTTAATGCTTTGAAGATATACATATATATTATATATATATATATGGAGAGCTGGATGAAAATTTTAAGTTTATACAGCAAGACTAAACTGAGATGAACTCTGACAGTGAGCTTACAAGTCATATTTATGTTTGTTTTACTCAATTCTCCTTTCTATCATGACAATGCCATGTTTTTGAATTAGAAAACAAACATGAAAAACATTGCAAATATTTGAATAATCACTGAACTTTAAAGTGAGCAAAAAGTAGAACAATGTAAGGATGGACAAACATGGATGTGAGAAGGGGAGGCAGGGAGGGTGAACACGAGCTGAGAAAATTCCAGGGAGGTAGGTGGGGAAAGTGGTGGAGCTGGGACCATTGATTCAATAGGTGAGTCATAGCCCAAGAGCCTGGTTGAACATAAAAGCCTGGTTGAACCAGGTAGGGAAAGCAGCCTGAAGCCAAGGACAGGCACACAGGCTCAGGTCTGTAGGCCACAGCAGCCCAGTCCCCAGAGACAGGCTAAAAAGCCCAGACCAGGCCCTGGATGCAACTCCTTTTCTTGTTCCATCTGCTTGGAGTCTAGCTGCTGCTGAGCCAGTTTCCCAGTGAAACCACAGCAGGCTCCCGCATATCTCTGCCTACCTGGTTATGTAAAAACCCAGGTGTTGATAACATTTTAAAGTTCTGCGAGAAATCAGGGAGAAGGAACTCCAATATCCAGGAGGAGCTTGCTCTTGCATACGGACCATTGTCAGATGAGAGCCCACCCAACTCACCCCTGGCCCCTCTCATGCCCATCCTTCCTCCACACCCCTTCTCCTTTCCTATTCCTAGAGCTCCACACTTCCCATTGGTTGTCAACCAGCTGCTGACCAATCGTAACTGTACTGCACATGCTCTGCTTGGGATCCCATTGGCTGCCCCACTCAGTCCCCTCTCCACTGTGGTGGTAAAAGATTGGACTTTTCTTTTGTTCCTATTGGAAGGAGCTCACTGAGAATCTCACCAAGGGAGAGAGGGAAAGCTTTGGGAATAGTAAGCTGCCTCACTGAGAGGATCTTGGTGCCCTTCCCACATGGCAGCCAGGGCAAAATGATGGAAAAGAAGGTGAAGCCTCTGGGAGCTGACATTGCCCAAAGATCCGCAGGAGGCAGGGTGCACTGCAGCACTGTCTTGATGTTATGTTATGTCATATTGAGGCAATGGTCTCCTTTGTCTTGATGAAAACTATCATAATTTTCTTGAATCCCCTTAACATGAATATTTGTTAACAACTACTCCTCTCCCACTTTTTTTTTAACCTAACAGAATTCCTGTGGTTCTCCTTTCACAAAGATGCAGAAGCCTTAAATACCTTGGTGGACTTCATTCCTAATTTGCCACAGGAGATGTGGGCAACACTTTCTGATAGGCAGTCATTACTGAGGACACATCAACGTTCAAGAAGCACAAAAGGTTTTTTTTATTGAATTGGGTAAAAAGTGTTGTCAAGCAAATTGTGTCACAAGAGCTCACGAGAAATTTTGTAAATCATCAGAGTAATTATTGATACATATATTATGTAATCTTCATTCCTAATCACAATTACCCCTTCATGGAAGTCCAAGTTAATCATCATTGATTATTAGAAACATGAAAAATCATTGTTAGTATTTGCATTTTTATTTTTCTGTAGGAAAGAATCTTCCCGGGACTGTAATTTGTGTCAACACATGAAGCTTTTTGCCAAATAATGGAGTTGCCTTTTTATTAATTGCATAATGTCATCAATTATTTTTAATCTTGCTAACTTTAAAATGATTAAAAAGTCTTTATCACATTAACCAACATAATAACTTTTACACTGCCTAAATCCAGGTACATAAAAGGCAACAAAATTGGTTCATGGAGCTTTTTCATTTAGGCCACGTGAACATAAAACCACATTCTACTTGAGTCAAACTGGGCAGATTTTGTCTTATTGACATATTCTTGCAAACAATCACATTGGACACAATATCTATTTTATTGCAGTTTTTGTGCCCAAATGAACTCAACTGCTTTGCGAATTAGGGTTCTTTCATACTTCTAAGATATGCAAGTATTATCTTAAAATGACAAAATGGGTAGCTCAAAGAAATTATTTCCATGTGTAACAGGTGTGAATTTATAAGTACAGTCTCTGGTATGCAAACAATATCCTACTTCTTCATTTTTAATCAGTGAATGGAAATCAAGCTGTCGCTGAGTGGGCAATTTACCCACAGACATTAAATTTATTATAATTTCTCCATTGAGCTAAAGCCCTAGGGTCTTAGCACCAAAGCAACAAAGCTCTCAAGGTCTACTATGTTCAGCGGCTCCAGCCCCAACACACATTAGGAGTGCTACTCTGAATGGTCCACTTGAAGTAGGAGGTGGAACTCGAAACACGACCAAATTTAGGACTTGCCAAAAGAGGTGAAATCACCTTTCCATAAGACATGCCCACCAGTGTACCATGTCAGTTTACCATTGCCATGGAAACACCAGGAAGTTACCACCCCTTTCCATGACAATGACCCAGTGACCCAGAAGTTACCACTACTTTCCTAGAAATATCTGCATTATCTGCCCCTTAATTTGTATATCATTAAAAGTAGGTATAAATATGGCTGCAGGACTCCCTGTGAGCTGCTACTCTGAGCTCACTGCCTATGGTGTACACCCCCACTACCTTTCCTAGCCTCTGGTAACCATCATTCTACTATCTCCATGAGTTCAATTTTGTTAATTTTTATCTCCCATAAATAAGTAAGAACATGCAAAGTTTGTCTTTGTGTGCCTGGTTTATTTCATTCAGCATAATGATCTCCAATTCCATCCATGACATTGCAAATGACAGGATCTCATTGTTCTTTATGGCTAAATAGTACTCTGTTGTGTATATGTACCATATTATCTTTATGTATTCAGCTGTTGGTGGACATTTAGGTTGCTTCCAAGTCTTGGCTATCGTGAATAGTGCTGCAAAAGACATGGGAGTGCAAATATATCTTCAATATACTGATTTCCTTTCTTTTGGGTATATATCTATAAGTAGGATTGCTACAGTGTGTGGTAGCTCTATTTTTAGTTTTTGGAGGAATTTCCAAACTGCTCTCCATAGTGGTTGTACTAATTTACATTCCCACCAACAGTTGACGAGGCTTTCCTTTTCTCCACATTCTTGCCAGCATTTGTTATTACCTGACTTTTGGATAAAAGCCATCTTAACTGAAGTGAGATGATGTCTCATTGCAGTTTTGATATGTATTTCTCTGATGATAATGATGTTTGGCATGTTTCCATAGACCTGTTTGTCATTAGTATGTCCTCTTTTGAAAAATATCTAATCAACTCTTTTAGCTATTTTTAAATCAGATTACTAAATTTTTTCCTATAGAGTTGTTTGAACTCCTTATATATTCTGGTTATCAATCCCTTGTCAGAAGGGTAGTTTGCAAATATTTTCTCCTTTCTATGGGTTGTCCCTTTACTTTTTTTGAGTGTTTCCTTTGCTGTGCAGAGCATGTTAACTTGATGTGATCTCATTCGTCCATTTTTGCTTTGTCTGTTTTTGGTGTATTACTCAAGAAATCTTTGCCCAATCCAATGTCCAGGACAGTTTTCTCAGTGTTTTCTTGTAGTAGTTTCATAGTTTGAGGTCTTAGATTTAAAATATTAATCCATTTTGATTTCACTTTTGTATATGGCTAGAGATAGGAGTCTAGTTTTATTTTTCTGCATATGGATATCCAGTTTTCCAAGCACCATTTATTGAGATTTTCTTTTCCCCAATATATGTTATTGGCACATTTGTCAAAAATGAGTACACTGTTGATTTAAGGATTTGTTTCTGGGTTTTTCTATTCTATCCCATTGGTCTATGTGTCTATTTTTACACCAGTACCAGGCTGTTTTGGTTACTATAGCTTTGTGGTATAATTTGAATTCAGGTATTGTGATTCCTCCAGTTTTTTTCCTTTTCACTCAGGGTCTTTTGTAGTTCTATATACATTTTAGGGTTGTTGTATTCTGTTTCAGCAAAGAATGTCATTGGCATTTTGATAGGGACTGCATTAAATCTGTACATTACTTTAGGTAGTATGGACATTTTAATAATATTGATTTTTTTCAATCCATGATCATGAACTATCTTTCCATTTTTTTGTGTCCTCTTCAGTTTCTTGCATCAATGTTTTACAGTTGTTATTGTAGAGATCTTTCACTTCTTTGGTTAAGGTAATTCCTAGGTATTTTAGTATATTTGTAGCTATTGTCAATTGAATTTCTTTCTTGATTTCTTTTTCAGATTGTTTACTGTTGTCTTATAGAAGTGCTGATTTGTGTATGTTGATTTTGTATCTTGCAACTTTACTGAATTTGTTTATGAGTTCTTATTGTCTTTTGGTGAAGTCTTGAGGTTTTCCCAAATATAAGATCATATATTCAGCCAACAAGGATAACTTAACTTTTTTCTGTCCAATTTGGATGTCCTTTATTTCTTTCTCTTGTCTGATTGCTCTAGCTGGGACTTCCATACTACGCTGAGTAACAGTGATTAAAGTAGGCATCCTTGTTGTGTTCCAGATCTTAGAGGATAGACTTTCAGTTTTTCCACATTCAGTATGATACTAGCTATGGGTTTGATGTATATGGCTTTTATTATGTTGAGATATATTTTTCATACTAAGTGTTTTTTGTTATGAAGGGATGCTGACTTTTATCAAATGCTCTTTCAGCATCAATTGAAATGAGTATATAGTATGATCCATGATGTATCACATTACTTGATTTGCATATGTTGAACCATCCTTGCATCCCAGGGATAAATCACACTTGGTCATGATGAATAATCTTTTTAATGAGTTGTTTTTTGTTCTTAGCTAGTATTTTGTTGAGGATTTTTGCATCAATGTTCATCAGGGACTTGGTCTGCAGTTTTCTTTTTTGGATGTGTTTTGTCTGGTTTTGGTATCAGGGTAATACTGGCCTCATAGAATGAGTTTGGAAGTATTCTCTTCTTCTCTATTTTCCAGAATAGTCTGGGTAGGATTGGTTTTATTTCTTCTTTAAATGTTTGGTAGAATTCAGCAGTGAAGGATTGGGTCGTGGGCTTTTCTTTGCCATGAGACTTTTTATTATGAATTTTATCTCATTACTTGTTATTGTCCTGTTCAGATTTTTTATTTTTTCATGGTTCAATCTTTTTTTTTTTTTTTTTTTTTTTTTGTTGAGACGGAGTCTCACTCTTTCGCCCAGGCTGAAGTGTCATGGTTTAATCTTGGTAGATTGTATGTGTCTAGAAATATATTTCTTTTAGATTTTCCAATTTTTCAGCATGTTGTTGCTCATTGTAGCCTCTAATTATCGTCTGAATTTCTGTGGTATCACTTCTAATGTCTCCTTTTTACGTCTGATTTTATTTATTTGGGTCTTCTCTCTTTTGCTCTTAGTCTGAAGGTTTGTGAATTTTGTTTATCTCTTAAAAAGCCAACTTTTTATTTGCATAATGAAACAAACAAGTAAAAATAAAACTAATTAAAAACTCAACAATTTAACTTCAGCTCTCCTGTTTTTAAATGTATTGTTTGTGTGTGTGTGTGTGTGTGTGTTATATATATGTGTGTGTGTGTATATATATATATATATATATATATATTTTTTTTTTTTTTTTTTGAGACAGAGCCTCCCTCTGTTGCACAGGCTGGAGTGCAGTGGCATGCTCGGGGCTGGAGTGCAGTGGCATGCTCACAGCTCACTGCAACCTCCACCTCCCAGATTCAAAAGATTCTCCTGCCTCAGCCTCCTGAGTACCTGGGATTACAGATGTAGACCACCATGTCCAGCTAAGTTTTATATTTTTTGTAGAGACAGGGTTTTGTCATGTTGGCCAGGCTGGTCTCAAAATCATGACCTCATGTGATCCACCTACCTTGGTCTCCCAAAGCGCTGGGATTACAGGTGTGAGCCACTGGGACTGGTCTTCTATTTATATCTTCTTATACTGTCTATGTCTTGAAATGTTGTTGTAATTATTTTTAATTGGTTCATTTCTTTGTCTTTCTACTTAAGAATAGTTTACACACCTCAGTTGTAGTGTTATAATATTCTATGTTTTTCTCTGTACTTACTAATGAGTTTTGTACATTCTGATGATTTCTTACTGCGTATTAACATCCTTTTCTTTCTGATTGAAGTACTCCCTTTAGCATTTCTTGTAGCACAAGTCTGGTGCTGATGAAATTCCCTCATCTTTTGTTTGTCTGGATGTCTTAATTTCTCCTTCATGTTTGAAGGATATTTTCATAGGATATACTACTCTAGGGTAGAATTTTTTTGTTTTTTTCTTTAGCACTTCAAATATGTCGTGCCATTCCCTCCTGACCTGTAAAGTTTCCACTAAGATGTCTGCTGCCAGATGTATTGGAGCTCCATTGTATGCTATTTGTTTCTTTTCTCTTGCTTCTTTTAGGATCCTTTATTTATCCTTGAACTTTGAGAGTGTGATTATTGAATGCCTTAAGTCATATTCTTTGGGTTATATCTTCTGGGTGTTATATAACCTTACTGTACTTTGATATGTATTTCATTCTCTAGGTTTGGGAACTTCTCTGTTATTCTCCCTTTGAAAAAACTTTCTACCCCATCTTTCTTTACCTTCTGTTTAAGGCCAATAACTCTTAGATTTGCCTTTCTGCAACTATTTTCTAGATACTGTAGGTAGGCAAGCTTCATTGTTTTTTAGTCTTTTCTCTTTTGTCTCTTTTGACTGTGTATGTTCAATAGCCTATCTTTAAGCTCATGAATTCTTTGTTCTGCTTGATCAGTACTGCTATTTAAAAAACTCTGATGCTGCCTGGCATGGTGTATCATGCCTATAACCCCAGCACTTTGGGAGGGCGAGGTGGGCAGATAACCTGAGGTCAGGAGTTTGAGACCAGCCTGGCCAACATGGTGAAACCATATCTCTACTAAAAATAAAAAAATTAGCCAGGCATGGTGGCAGGCACCTGTAATCCCAGCTACTCAGGAGGCTGAGGCAGGAGAATCACTTGAACCTGGAAGTCTGAGGTTGCAGTGAGCTGAAATTGCGCCACTGCACTCCAGCCTTGATAACAAGAGTGAGACTCTGTCTCAAAACAAACAAACAAACAAACAAACAAAAACAAAAAGAAACAAAACAAAAGTCTGATTCATTCTTCAATGTGTCCATTGCATATTTAAACTCCAGAATTTTTACTTAATTCTTTTTAATTACTTTAATCTCCACATACCCACGGGGAGTACTGTCAGGCTACTGTTGATGTTCCATTTTGGTCCAAGGGCTCTTTAGTCAGTTTGTGGTGAATACTGCCTGGCCTGGGGAACACCCTTCAGGGAAGTGGGCTCCCCTCTGGCCCAGGACAGGTCCAGAAATGCCATCCAAGAGCTAAGGCCTGGAATCAGGCACCCTAAGAGCCCACATGGTGCTCTACCCTCCATGGCCAAGCTGGCACTGAAGGTGCAAGACAAAGTCCCATTTACTTTCCCCCTGTCTTTTTCTCAAGCAGGAGGAGTCTCTTGCCATAACCCACCACAGCTTGGAATGTACTGAGTCTCACCTGAAGCCAACAAGTCCTTTTGAACTCTTCTCTCTCCTCTCTTCAAGTGGGAGGAAGGGGTCTTTTTTGGAGGTGCAAGCTGTGCAGCCTGGGGTTCGGGGAAGTGTTGTGCCAGCACTTCCTTAGCTACCATGGCTGGTGTCTGAGTAGGTTTCTTGCCCACCCATAGTCCACTGGCTCTGAGCCCAGATCAGCACTAGGACTTGCTGACAAGTTGCAGTCCTTCTGGCCTAGGCTGCCTTTCAAGTTTATTTATGGCCCCAGAGGCCTTTAAAGCCTGCAGTGGCAAGCCTTTCCAGAATTCAAGTTCTGACCACTAGGATGGGCAATGCCCCTCTGGCTAGTGCAGTATTAAATGCTTCTCTGTGGGCTAGCATTAGCTGAGTTCAGCTCGGCTTTACTTTCTGCTGTGACAGGACACCACTGAGTTCAATGCACTGTCTCACAATTGCTGTACTCTTCTTCTTTCAAGTGCACAGATTCTCTTTCTGCACACTGCATGGCTGCTGCAAGGGATGGGAGAGGGGTGGTGTTGGTGATTCAAGCCTGGTCCTACCCTCCTCAGTGCCTCTTTCAGTGATATAAAGTTAAAACCAGGTACTATAAGTGCTCACCTGATTTTTGGTTCCTATGAAGGTAACTTTTTTGTGTAGATAGTTGTTAAATTAGTGTACCTGTGGGTGAGATAATAGGTGGAGGCTTCTACTTGTCCATCTTCTTCCACCCCTTCTATTATTTTCTTTCTCATACATAATCTTGGATCAAAA
Source organism: Piliocolobus tephrosceles (assembly GCF_002776525.5). Classification (NCBI taxonomy): domain Eukaryota; kingdom Metazoa; phylum Chordata; class Mammalia; order Primates; family Cercopithecidae; genus Piliocolobus; species Piliocolobus tephrosceles. The sequence continues at coordinate 77,127,678 of NC_045447.1, read as the reverse complement.
ATCCAGTGAATCATTCTACAACTAGTTATATCCATATTATGGAATAGCAGTCAGCAATAAAAAGTAGACAAGTATTAATACACACAACAACTTGGGATAATCCAAAAACACGCTGAATGAAAAAAGCCAATCCTAAAAGGTTACATATTGTGTGACTGCTTTTTAACTAGTATTCAAATAAAACATTTTGGAACTAGAGAACCATTTTTCCATGGGTTAAGGCCAGCGGGTAGAGGATGGGAAAGATGTCAGTGCAACTATGAAAATTCTTGTGGTATAGAATGGTTTTATATCTTGGTTATATCAATGTTAATATCCTAGTTGTGTTATTACAGTATAGTCTCCCAAGATGTTACCACTGGTGTAAACCAAGTAAGGTTTTCTTGGCACTTTTTCAGGCTTTCACATAGGGGATTCTACATTATCTCAAAATTCAAAAATTAATTTGAAAAATTCCTCAAAGTTCTAACAGTCATTGGGACTATGTGTTGGTTCATTTCTACAAATGCAGTCACATAATAAAGTAGAAATTCATAGAAGATATGAGATAGTTGGAGATATACTGATTTTGACATATAAAAGAGGAAGCATATTCACTCTCTAGAATATATAATGTAACTGCCACTAAACTATGCCTAAGACTGTTATAAGAAACTGTTAAATGTAAGCATAATTTATTTCACATATAAAAACTCACAGTTACCCTATGAAGGACTGAAAGCTTATCCCTTCAGATCAGGAAAAATTGAAGGATGTGTTCTTTAATTCAGAATAGTATTGGAAATCCTAGTCAGGTCAAGCAGGAAGAAAGAGCCAAAAAAAAAAAAAAAAAAAGTATGAAATTTGGAAAGCAAGAAGTAAAATATTCTCTGCCTGTGGATGACATAATCTTATATGTAGAAAAACCTAGAATTTGAAAACAACTGTTAGAATTGATCAACAATTTTCATTAAAGAGGCAAAATACAAAGTCAACATGCAAAGATTAACTGCCAATGAACATCTAGAAATAATCTTTTTTTCAAATTTAATTTTCAATAGCATCAAAAACAATACCATATTTGGGAATATACATAGGGAGAATCCTACAAAATATCATTTGAAGATTTTAAACAAGACATAAACAAATGGAAACATATTGTATTCACAGATTTTACTAGAAAAAATATGAATATTGTTAAGATGTCAATACTGTCAAAAGGGGTACACAGAGTCAATGTTATCCCTGTGCAAATCACAATGACAGGTTTTTTGTTGTTGTTTTAGAAAGAGAAAAACCCTTCCTAATATGGAATATCAAGAGACCCAAAATAGCCAAAACCATCTTGATAAAAAAGAAAAAAAGTTGGAGGACTCACCCTTCCTGATTTCAAAAGTTTCTACAAAGCTACAATAGTCAAAAGAGTGAGCTATTGGCATGAGGACAATCATATAGTTCAATGGGATTAGAATATGGAGCACAGAAATAAACCTGTGGTATTTTGGAAAATAATTTTTGAGAAGGGTACAAGACCATTCCATAGGGAAAGGACAGTTTTTCAACAAGCAGTTCTGGGGAAACTGGATATATACATGCAAAAGAAAGACTTGAACCCTATCTCACATGATATATAAAATTTAACTTAAAATGTATCAAACATAAAATATAAAAATTAAAAATGAAATTCTTAGAAGAATTCATACAAGAAAATCATTTTGACATTGGATATGTCAATTATTTTATGGATATGACACAAAATTCATAGGAAACAAAAGAAAACATAGATACTGGATTTCATAAAAATGTAATAGTTTTGTGAATCAAAACACACTACCAAAAGAGTGAAATAACTCACAAAATAAGAGAAAATGACTGCAAGTCATACACGAGATTAGGGCTTAATATCCAGAACATATAAGATAGAAAACAATTTTAAGAAAGGATTTTGTGCATGATATGAAGAGACAGCTGGGGAAAATTTGTTTTAATATAAATTATGTTGTAGAACATCATCGCACATGTGCTGTTCTCCAAAGTCTGTCACTCTGTATAAATATCTTCAAAACATCAGTTTTGAGAAACTTCTTAAACATCTTGTCTTAGTGAAAACACCTAAAATCACTGGCTTCTCCCATACTGTAGTCCTATTTAAAGAGTTACACAATGCACAGCATTTGAAGAAGGATGACTAGGTCTTCCTCTAGTTATGAGGGGCATAGATCATACTTTTATTGGGAAGTAAGAAGTTTTGTTTATTTCCAAAGTATCATAATATCCATCAAGCCCTCAGGCTTACTTTAGAGAAGGAGATTTGGTCTGGCTAGATTTTCTTCCCAAACAATTAAGGCTTATGAACAAATGGTTCTATTTGCAGTTAAAATTTGTCAATACTTTGAGAGTCATTTAATGAGCCCATTGCCCCTAAAATGTGCTGACATGTTTTAAAATTTAAAAAGGAATAAAACTTCTGTACATGAGTTACAACACATGTAGTACATAGTAAATCAATCATAATATAGAAAATTTTGTGCAGGAACATATGTTAACAGCACGTTCTCCCTGTGATTGTTGGATTCAACTGCTTCTTTATTGTCTTTGTTAGCATTGGTTTGTATGTGTGTGTGTTGAGTGTGTTCTTCAGACTCTGGAGATAGTAATTAAAATTTCAACTTAGAACATTCAGATTACTGCTGCTAATTCACCAATCACCAGGGGAGTCCAAAGAAAAAAAAAGAATAGAAAGATACGGTCTGATTTCCCACCTTCAGTGGGTGCTCTCCCAAAACTAACAGCCAATTGCATAGGGTTCCTGCGTTTTCTTACTCTTGACAGGATCTCTGAAGGCCTAATGTGAAGTACAGATCTTTGAAGTTCCCTGTAAGCTTCAGATTCCAGTTTTCTGCAGTTGTGGATGAGAAAGTGCCTTGTAAACTTTAAATATTTTTAGGCAATCTTAAAGTGATGTTATTGGAATTTTAATAATGTTCAGAGGATTTGGTTTAAATGTCATTTGTTTTCTTCCATCCATCCACTTATCACAATACTATGGATGGATACAACAAGGCCCTATATAAATCAATCTAAATATATTCTCCTACTGCTATGAAGAAGAAACACAAATAAATGTGGGGTAAGTTTGGAGGATGAAAAGGTCATATAGCAAGTGCTATCTGAGATACTGTCAAGCTAGTGAGCTTACAGATCAATTTTAAAAAATTTTACCTATATTTTCTAGGCAAATGACATTAAAAATTACAAATATTTTTGAAAGCATAAAAAGAGTAGGGGAGGAAGAAAGGAAAGAAGTTAAAAATTCAAATTTAAAACAAGAAAAATGAAAAGAACTTGGGAGCAAGGAGGGACATGGAACATGGGAGGGGAAGTAAGGAGGCTAAGCGCTGAGGGAGAAAGTTCCTGGTGGGTGGGTGGGAAAGTGGTGGGCTGGGTAATACTTTAGGGAAATAGCCTAGAACCAGCAGTCCCCAACCTTTTTGGCACCAGGGATGAGTTTAGTGGAAGACAATTTTTTCACAAAGTGGGTGAATGGGGTGAGGGGTGGGGAATGGGATGGTTTAGGGGTTAAACTGTTCCATCTCAGATCATCAGGCATTAGATTCTCAAAAGGAGTGTACAATCTAGATCCTCGCATGCCCAGTTCACAATAGGGTTCGTGCTTCTATGAGAATCTAATGCAGCCACCGATCTGACAGTAGGGGAGCTCTGGCAGCAATCCTCGCTAGCCCTGTCACATACCAGTACCACCAGTCAGTGGCCAGGGGCTTGGGGACCCCTCCCCTAGAAGACTCAAGAGCTGAATAACTTCCTAGGGAAATAAAAGCCTGGTGGAGACATGCAGAAAGCAGTCTGAAGTCCAGATTGGAACACAGGCAGAGGACTGTAGGTGAAAGCAGTGACAGCTCCTAGGGAAAGGCTGAAATGCCCAGAACAAGAGAGACTAGGGTGCTCATCCTGTACTGGTCCCATTGCCAGTATTCTAGCTACTGCAGAGTCAACTTCCAAAGGAACCCTGCCAAGTAGGTGAGCAATGAAAAGGTCAAGTTATGTGGCATCGAATCTAAAGAGATCGTTATGATCACGTACAAAACCCCCAGGAGACAATCTCCAGCATCCCGGAGGAGCAGGTTCAGAAACTGAACCACTCACAGGTAAGAACTCCAGCCCCTGCCGCCTTCCTGCACTTCCCATTGTTTGGCCCCAGGCTGCTGACCAATTGGAATGCAGCCTGCAAGTCAGGATTCGGATCTCTTTGGCTGCTGGTACTCACTGTGGCTAAAGTTTGGGCTTTTCCTTTGTAATAAGATTTAACTGAAAGCGCCTCACCAGGAATATCATCGAGAAAGAGAGAGAGAGAGAGACATGAATACCAAACAGCCTCAATGAAAAAGGTTTTGCACAGCAAAGGAAACAATTTAAAAAGTGAAGAGACAATTTGCAGAGTAGGAGAAAATATTTGCAAACTATCCATTCCACAAGAGATTTATAACTGGAATATATAATGAAATCAAACAACTCAATAGCAAAAAGCCAAATAATTGTATTAAAAAGTGAGCAAAAGACGCAAATAGACTTTCTTAAAAGAAGACATACAAATGACCAACAGGTATATGAAAAAATGCTCAGCATCACTAATCACTTAAGAAATGCAAGTCAAAACCACAATGAGATATCACTTCATCTCAATTAGAATGACTATTATAAAAAATGTGGACAAGGATCTAGAGAAAGGGAAATGCTTGCACACTGTTGGTGGGAATATAAATTAGTACAGCTGTTATGGAAAACAGTATGGAGGTTCCTCAAAAATCTAAAAACAGAACTACCATATGATCCAACAATCCCACTGGTAGGTATATACCTAAAAATATAGGTATATCAAAGAGATATCTCCACTCCCATGTTTATTGCAGCACTATTCACAATAGCCAAGGCATGGGATCAACCTATGTGCCCAGCGACAGATGAATGGATGAAAAAAAAGTGCCATTATATGCCATGGAATGTCACTCAGCCATAAAAAAGAGAGAAAAAAATACTCTCATTTGCAGCAACATGGATAGAATTGGAGGTCATTATGTTAAGTGAAATAAGACAAGCACAGAAAGAACAATATTGCATGTTCTCACTCATACGTGGGAACTAAAAGAGTAGATCTCATGTGGACAGAGAGTAGGGTGGTGATTACTAGAAGATGGGAAGAAAAGGGAGGGAAATGAGCAGATGTTAGTCAATGGGTACAAAAACGCAGTTAGATAGAAGTAATAAAATCTAGTATTTAATGGTATAGTAGGGAAATTATACTTAACAATAATTTATTGTGTATTTCAAAATAGCTAGAAGAGAAGAACTGTAATGACTCCACTACAAAGAAAAGATGAATATTTGAGGTGATAGATATCTCAATTACCCTGATTTGATTATTCCACATTGTATACATGTATCAAAATATCACATGTACAATAAAAATATTACAATTACGATATATCAATAAAAGATTTACTAGAAATAAATTTTAAAACTTTTACACACAGAAGCACATACATTCACATACACACACTCAGGTCTGCATTTTTCATCCTTTCACACTGGAAAGGATGCAATTGATAAAACATCTAACCATCTCTACTTTATCATGACCACACAGCAGGGAGAAAAAGCAGTGAAAAAAATAATTTGTGGGAGAGGCATTAGGCATGTTTGGCCCAAGGTAACCCCAGAAACTTCACTAAAACTTTACCCAACGCATATCCTCCACCTGCCTCTCAGTGTGCTGTCTTAAGACCTTCAATAATTCTATAAATTCCACTTTTATCCCCAGGATTACTCCATGTTCCCTCATCAAAGTGGTGTATCTGCAAAAATATCGACCTCCTCCCTGTGTGTCTCTAAATCCTAAATCAAAGAGTACTTTTTTACTCCATCAGTGAGGCCCTACCGATTGTGTTTGTTTGTTTGCAGGCCAACTGACACTGCTACTACCTCATTATCAGGTCCTTTTAACTTCCTTCAGTTAACATTGATTTGAGTAGGCCTCTGTGCCTGCCCACAAAGTGCTCTGAGTCTAGTTTGGGACATGGACAAGTAAAGGATAATAAGTGCAATGATACTTGTAGGTCATCATAGAGACTGTAATGATCCACAGGAATCAGGGTTGTGTTTAATGCCAACATGGGAAGGAATGAATGTACAGGGAACAGTGTGGGTAAGAGGAGAGAGCAAAATTTCCCTAAGGAAACTGATGGCTGATCTGCATCTTGAAAGACATCTAAGTAGAAGAGAGTGGAAAAAGGAGACAGGGAGAAGCCCAGGTAAAAGCACAAAGGCCTAGAAACACAGCATGTGTGGAAACAGCCAGAGTCAGTAGGGCAGGAGGTGGTGTGGAGAAAAGGAATTGTCAAGATCTGGTTGGAATGGAGACAGGAGAGAGGGTCTCAAACGATTCCACACAATGCAGCTATGGGGTTTAGGCTGCATCTTGGAGTGAGGAAGAACTGCTCGTGATCTTGATGCATCTCTCATAAATAACTTTTTCCTACCAACACTCTGTTGAAGATGAAGAGGGATCATGGGAGTCACAGGGCAGAACTCATAGATTATACTGTACAGTCTGAACTGTACCACCTGGTTTGCTTAGGCTCCTCCAGGATATTCTTTGAAAACAAAGGGGAGGAGCACATAGTTGTATTTCTTGACACTAGTGATGATCAATAAAAGATTAATATTTTGGGTCTCTACATTATTCATAATCAATGACTAAGTTTCTTCTATGTGCCATTCATTGTTCTGGGACCTTAGGATTCATGAGAGAGAAAATAATAACAATGCTTACATGGAACTTCTACACAGGCACTTGACTACATCTAAACTTTCTCTTGGCACATGCATTCTAGATATAATTCTGTTCTTTTAGTAAAAACAGGGGTCTGAGAAGGGGATAATAGAGAAAGCTCCATAATATTATCTGGTGTCTATTATTGTCAGTCTCTTAACCAAGAAATATCCAAAGAATGCCTCCAATTTTTGGATTTTTAGAAGATGCAAATGTTCCCTCATTCTTTGTGCTGTTGTTTATAAAGCTGTATGACAGCCTAATTAATTCATAAATCCATGAATGTATTAATCCATTTATGAGGACAGAGCCCTCATGATCCATTCACCTCTTAAAAACTCCACCTTTCAAAACTGTCACATTGCGGATTCAGTTTCCAGTACATGAAATTTGGAAAAATATTCAAGCCATAACTGTTGACTGGGACTGCAGAATATCTTCTACAGGACTTAACTGAACCAATAAGACATCCAAAGGAGAATCTGAGATAGGACAACAAAGGTGCTAAAAATAAGACACTCATTTACCTCTCCACCCTCCTTCTACAAGTTACTCAGAAATAAAAATAAACCGTGGAATACATAAACATTTCTTCCAGGAATATAAAATGGTACATGGAATCTATTTTCTTAAAAAGAAACCCAAAACTAATATAAAACTACTTTACAACACAGAAACTGCGGTAGATATTTACCAAATGTTTTAAAACGTATGTTCACATAAAATCCTAGGCTCGACTGTTCATAATATTTTATTTACAGTAACAAAACCCTGAAAACACCTCAAATGCCCTTCATATAGGAAGATTAAATAAAATCTGTACATTCATATCATAGAATACTACCCATCAATTGAAATGAGCCAAGTATTAATACATGTAACAACCTGAACAAATTTCCAAGGAACTAGGCTAAGTGAAAAAAATGAATCCCGAACGATTGCATACTGTTGATTTCTTTTTATGAAATGTTCTTGAAGGAATAAGATTACAGAAAGAAAGAATAATTATTTCCAAGAATGAGGACAAGGAGTGGGAATTGAGCAATTTTATAAAAATTGCTTGTGGTGCTGGAATGGATTCATATCTTTCTTGCATCAAGATAAATATTTTGGTTGTCATATGGTACTGTTGTTTGTCAAGATATTACCACTGAGAACAACTGAGTAGCATGTACTCAGGATCTCTTTGAATTTTCTCTTACAGGCACATATAGGACCTTACAATTATGACAAAATTAAAGCGTTAGAAACAACAAGAAAACAAACAACCTAGATCAAAGGTGAGGAAAGTACTTAAATATATATTTATATATATTCATTATATCTATAAAACAAATGTGCTTAATACCCCTGAACTGTACACTTAACAGTGATTAAGATGATAAATTTTATTTATGTGCATTTATTCAGAATTTAAAAATCATCAACATGGATGAAATTGGAGAACATTATTTGAAGGGAAATAATCCAGTCAGTCACAGTAGGACAAATACTGCTTGAACTCACTTATATGTGGAATCGAAAAAACTCAAAATTATAGCAGAAGAAAGTAGAATACTGGTTAACACATTATTCAGTGGAGAGAGGGATTTGGAAGATGTTGGTCAAAGAATACAAAATTTCAGATAGGAGAAAGATGTTCAAGAGACCTACTGTATAATATAGTAACTCAACTTAAGTTGCATACTTGAAATTTGCTAAGAGAGTAGATTTTAAATGTTCTCATCACACACGCAAAAAAAATGGTAACTATGTGAGATAAACCATATGGAAATTAGCTCAACTAGTCATTCCACAAATTTTAAAACATCATGTTGTACACCATGAAATATACAGTTTTTATTTGGAGAATGATGTCAGCAAGATGGTGGAAGAGGAAGCTCCAATTCTTGATCTCCTACAGAAACCTAAGAAAACACCCAGAAACCACTCAACTAACTTTATAGGAGCTCCAGGAAAGTCAAAGACTTGCAGCAACCACATGAATAGCCAATCAAGAAGAAACCAGTTTCAAAATGGTAGAACAGCTTTGCAACAATTTCCTGTCCTTCCCACTCTACCTCACTGGTGCAGCAATAATCTTGGTCTGAAAGTGGTAGCAGCCCAGGTGTTAGTTTATTCTCCCAAAGTGAAGGGAGCAGAGCAAAACTCATTTTCAAATTCTTGCATACAGCTGAAGGCTAACTGAATGACAGGACTGTGTTTCCCTAGTTTGAATGTCAGGCAGGAAAGGCAGTTAGCACTGCTTATAAAACCTGTGGGTAGAGAACAGGAATACACACACACAGCTGCCTGGGCAAGAACTACAGATGAATACATGCAAAAGACCATCTAAAGACTATGAACAAATGGTACAAAACTCGGTGGGAAATTAAAGCATTCAAAAGCAGCTGCTCATACTGGGAAATGGAGAAAATAACACAAACTGCCCAGGCATCACACACGCTCAGACAAGACTCCAAAGCCTTTAAATTTTCACTTGGCTTGGCCACTAGGTTCAGTATAAGTGAGCTCCATATTAAAGGACTGCAGCAGTATGGAGTCAATCTGCAAAGACTAGAATAGGTGGCTCTTGATACAAATGTCTTTTTGTTTTGTTTTGTTTTGAGACTGGGTCTCACTCTGTCACCCACTCTGGAGTGTAGTGGCACAATCTTGGCTTACTGCAACCTCCAACTCCCAGGCTCAAGTGATTCTCCTGCCTCAGCTTCTCTAGTAGCTGAGATTACAGGTGTATGCCACCATCACCTGGCTAGTTTTTGCATTTTTAGTAGAGAAAGGGATTCACCATGTTGGCCAGGCTGGTCTCGAACTCCTGACCTTAAATGATCCACCCACCTTGGTGTCTGAAAGTGCTGGGATTACAGGCATGAGCACTGCGCCCAGCCCAAATGTGCCATTTTTAATTAAAAATCAGGAGTTATACAAAGACACTGGAAATATGACACATTCAAATGTACAAAGGAAATGGATGAATACCATCCCCGATGAAGCCTACTCATCAGATTCACTGAGGAAAGTCTTTAAAATAACTGTCTTATATTTACTAAAAAGAAGCCTAAGGAAAATATGGACAAACCACGAAAAGAAATTAGGAAAGTGATACACGAACAAAACAAATACATCAAAAAAGAGATAAAAATCATAAAAAGGAAACAAACAGAAATGCAGAAACTGAAAAATACAATAATGGATATAAAAATTCACAACAGTGGTTTCACCAAATATGTATAGAAGAAATAACAGAAATATCCTGAAACTCTTCCACAATTTTGAAGACATGGGATCACTATCTAACTCATTCTATGAGGTCAGCATTAATGTGATACCAAACCTCAGATAAAGCTTTTTTTTTTTTTAATAGCTACAGATCTATATCTGTGTGAATATGGATAATGGTTATATATGAAAAACACACAGCCAACATCAAACTCAATGGTAAAATACTCAAATTTTTTCCTGTACATTGAGGAAGGAGATCAGAATATTTATTTTTCCCCTTTTATTCAAGAGTTTTGGAAGTTTTCGCCAGAGTAATAAGCTTGAGAAAGTAATAAAAACCATAGAAATTAAGAAGGAAAAAGTAAAATACTTTGGTTGCAGAAAACATGATCTTATATGTAGAAAATCTTAAAGACTGAATGGAAAAAAAGTTAGTATAATGAATGAATTCAGCAAAGATGAAAAATACAAAAATCAACATGAAAAAATTAGTTGCAGGTCACAGGCTGCAGGTCAGCCCCTGCAATCTCAGACTATAAGTCCATCCCAGACCAAAGTCAGTTCTACAGCTCCACCTGTTAGGCCAGTCCACAAAGACCCAGGATGCAGTTATGTCCAGACTCTAGAACAGCGCCGCTGAGGCCCCGGGTGTAAGGCTTGTCCCAGACTGCAGACCAGCAACTACAGATTCCAGATCTAGGCAAACACCCATCACCCAAGGCACTAGTCTTTCCTCAGTTTCAGGCCAACCCCAGGTTCCAGACTGGTCCCCATGAACACAAACTCCATGAAAACCAGGATCCAGGCCAACCCCAGTAGATTCCCATGCTGGACCAAACACCATAGACTCGGGCTACAGGACCAACCATATAGACCCAACCTCCAGGCAGATCCCCATGTTCTCATTACTCAGGCATGTCCACAGACTCAGGGTTTGTGCTTGCCCACTCACTAATCCAAGTAGCAAGTCAGCCCACATGCAGACTCCTGCTACAAGCATGCCCATGGACTTCATCAGGTGGCCTGCCCAGAATCTCTCGATGGGCTGACTGGTGAAGGTTTTTTCCTGCCAAATATAATCTGTAAAGACTGGAGAAGGTGCCTACTTCTTCAAATGCACATGTACCAACACAAGATCAGAAAGATCATGACTGAGAAAAAATGACACCACCCTAAAACCATAAAAACCCTAGAAGAAAATTTAGGCAATACCATTCAGGACATAGGCATGGGCAAAGACTTCATGACTCAAACACCAAAAGCAATGGCAACAAAAGTCAAAACTGACAAATGGGATCCAATTAAACTAAAGAGTTTCTTCTGCACAGCAAAAGAAACTATCATCAGAGTAAACAGGCAACCTACAGAATGGGAGAAAATTTTTGCAATCTATCCATCTGACAAAGGGCTAATACCCAGAATCTACAAAGAACTTAAACAAATTTACAAGAAAAAACAAACAAACAACCCCATCAAAAAGTGGGCAAAGGATATGAACAGACACTTGTCAAAAGAAGACATTTATGTGGCTAACAAACATACGAAAAAATGCTCATCATCACTGGTCATTAGAGAAATGCTCAAAACCACAATGAGATACCATCTCATGCCAGTTAGAATGGCAATCATTAAAAAGTCAGGAAAACAACAGATACTGGAGAGGATGTAGAGAAATAGGAATGTTTTTACACTGTTGGTGGGAGTGTAAATTAGTTCAACCATTGTGGGAGACTGTGGCGATTCCTCAAGGATCTAGAACCAGAAATACCATTTCACCCAGCAATCCCATTACTGGGTATATACTCAAATGATTATAAATCGTTCTACTATAAAGACACATGCACATGTATGTTTATTGTGGCACTATTCACAATAGCAAAGACTTGGAACCAACCCAAATGCCCATAAATGATAGGCTGAATAAAGAAAATGTGGCACATATACACCATGCAGCCATAAAAAAGAATGAGTTCATGTCCTTTGCAGGGATATAGATGAAGCTGGAAACCATCATTCTCAGCAAACTAATACAAGAACAGAAAACCAAACACCACAAATTCTCACTCATAAGTGGGAACCGATATCCCACTGATAAAAGCATCAGATCTCATGAGACTTATTCAATATCATGAGAACAGTATGGGAGAAACTGCCTCAATGATTCAAATTATCTCCCACTGAGTCCCTCCCACAATATGTGGGAATTGTGGGAGTAAAATTCAAGATGAGATTTGGGTGGGGACACAGAGCCAAACCATATCAAGCTGTTACTTTGATCTGGAGAACTGTCAGGTGAGAGTTCCTACTCCTGACCAGTTCTGTACTTTCTGTTGGTTGCCCTCAAGCTACCGACCAATTGGAATTACTGCTCACAGGGCCCTACTTGAAATCTCACTGGCTGTCCACACTTAATCCTCACTCTGCTAGTTCTGTACTTTCCACTGGTCGCCCTCAAGCTACTGACCAATTGGGATTACTGCTCACAGGGCCCTACTTGATATCTCATTGGCTGCCCATACTTAATCCTCACTCCGCTATTGCTGGTGCCCAAAAGTTTGGACTTTACCCTGTGGCTTGCCATTATTGAAAGGATCTCACCTGGAATCTGATCAGAGGGAGGGAAAACTGCAGCAACAGCAAACAGCCTTGCCTGAGAGCCTCTTGGTGCCCTTTTCACCTGGCAGCCAGGGTGACTGAGTAGGGAGAATGGAGAAACTCAGAGAAGGTGATGCTGTCCTAAAACCCTACAGGAGTAAGGGTGTTCTGCCCGGTTTTAATATTTCATTATATTAAGGAAATGCTGTCCTTTTGGACTATAAAACCCATTATAATTTTCTGACTCTACTTGGCATTAATTTTTTTTTCACAAATACCTCTCCCCAACTTTTTATTTTTGAGTCAGGGTCTCACTCTCTCACCTAGACTTGAGTGCAGTGGCATGATCATACCTCACTACAGCCTCAAACTCTGGGCTCAAGCAATCCTCCTGCCTCAGCTTCCTAAGTAGTCAGGACTACAAGCATGTGCCACCACACCCAGCTAGTTTTTAATTTTTTTTTTTTTTTAGAGATGGGGTCTTGCTATGTTGCCCAGGCTGGGCTGGCTGTGGGCCTCAAATGACCTTTCCATCTAGGACTCCCAAAGTGTTGGGATTATAGGAATGAGTCACTGTGCCTGGCCACCACTTTTTTAACCTAAGAGAATTCCTGTGATCCTCTATCCACAAAAATACGGAAGTCTTAAATATTTTGGTTGAATTCATTCCTAATTTGTTACAAGGTATGAAAGCAACATTTTCTGACAGAGAGTCATTATTGAAGAACCTATAACATTTAAGGGACTTGGTATCATTTCTTCCTCCTTCTGGTTTAATTTCCTGTACAGTAAATTGTGTCTAAAAATTAAGAATAACTTATGTAATAGATAATGGTAATTATTTATTTGTTATGTAATCTTTCTTTGCAATCTCTATTATACCTTTGCTGATGTCCAAGTCAGTCACCATGGGTTATTAGAACCATGCAAAATCAGACTTAGTGTTTGCGTTTTCATTTGTCCATAAGAAACAGTCTTCCCAAAACTTTAATTTGTGTCAACAGTCAATCCTTTTTGCTAAAGAAGTTGTTCTATCTTTTTTATTAATGATATGAAGATATCAATAGTTTTAAAATCATATTTACTTTAAATTAATCATAATGTTTTGTATTACATTAACAAATATAATAACTTTATCCTGCTTAACTCCAGGTGCATAAAAACAGCAAAATTTATGCACCTTGTCAATTTCAATCATGTGAAAATAAAACCACAAACCTTGCAATTTTCTGCTTGAGTCAGAGTGGACATACTTTGTGTTATGGACATATTATTTGGAGACAACCAGAATATTTCCCAAATCTATTATACTTGGAGTCTTGTAGCCAAATAAATTTGATTATTGTTCAAAATAGTGGCCTTTTATGCTTCAAAGAGATCCAAGTCTGTATTGTTACATCAGAAAATAGTCTTAAGAGATTGTGTGTGTAACAGTCATAAATTCATAAGGATATTCTCTGATGTGTAAGAAATATCCTACTTTTTTTATTAAATGAAAGAAATTGAACTCTTCTACTGGGTGAAAAATTTATCCACAGACTTTTAAAAAATGTTTTCCCTATTGAGTTGTGTCATGAACCCTAGGTCTTAGTACCAATGCATCCAATATCTTAGGGCGCACCATATTCAATAGCTCCTGCCTCAACACACTCAGTGCTAATCTGAATGGACCCCTCTCTCCGTGATTTTCTCTCTGCATGGGTGCAAGAAAACCTTGTCAAAAGTTGCTGTCCATATCCTGGGGTCCTACACATCTCCAACTCAAAGATCTTCAAGTCTCCATGGCTCTACCATTGAACAGTGTACAGCAGAAACCGGGACTTGAACTAGATATAGATAAGAAATATTAATCTCTTTATCGGTATAGTCTCTCACCTCCTTTCTTTCTCTTGTATATTGTGAGAGACCATTGCACAACATTTGGCTGAACAAGAATTTACAAATTGTGGTAACTGTACCTTTAAGATTCCTTTTGACTTCCCTGTGATAGTTCACACATTTGTCCTAATGGTTGGTTTCTATATCAAGGTTGTAACTTTTCCAATTCTTGATGGATGTATAGGCAACAAAAGCAATTAAAATACTCTCAATATATTGCAACAGGGTCTTTGGGCCGTGGATTGGATTGGTTTCTCAACTTTGCCGCACACTAGATAAAACAGGGGGTCTTTCAAAATATTGATTCCCAGCTCTGATACCAAGATATACTGATTTGATTGTTTCAAATAGGCAACATAGGCATTGAGAGTTTTATTTAAAACTTCCCCAGGAAATGAAATGTGCAGTAGGAACGGAGAATGACTGAGCAAGATTAGTGCCTAGTTTGAGTAGAAGATAGGCCATTGGCTGAGCTAAAGTCATGTTATTGAGGAAGGAAAGTTCCGAATAAAGAGGATAGTATTACTATTCTTTCTGTGAACAAATGTGAACCTGAAAGAGCCAGTCTTTCAAGGTGTATCTCAAGTGGCTAATTGAGCCTAAATTTTCAAAGAGCTAAGCAGTCATTTTCTGAATAGAGGTCCTACACTTACAGCAACTTCTTTAAAAAACTGCACTTCTTAAACTTTTAAAGACTTTCAGACCTCACCTCAACCAACAAATCAGAGTTCAGCTACTTCAACCAATAGGGGCTCAGCTGTATCAACCAATCAGAACTCAACTATTTTGACCATTCAGAACAAAGCACATTTTAATCCTTCATTTGCATAAACAGTTTTGATTGGAAATCTCAATGGGAACTTTTGCTATAAAACCCAACCCTCTCTTTGTTCTCTGGAATGACCTTTCATTTTACATGGGAGTATAAGCCTTCCCAGTATGCAATTTATTTACTACAATGAAATGTTATTCTTCAAATTCCTTTGCCAGACAACTTTTGTTTACACTTCTTATAATTCTGAATTCAAAACCCAGCGAGTTATTTAACAAATGGTGTTACGTCCATATTATGAATAGTTGTCAACAACAAGAAGCAACTAAGTATTAATACACCAAACAACTAAGGAGAATCACCACAGTCGTAGGCTGAGTGAAAATAGCCAGTCCTAAAAGGTTACATTCTGTATGATTGCATTACAAAACATCTTGAAAAGACATAATTATAGAACAGGAGAACCATTTTACTATGGGTTACGGCCAGTGGGGTAAAAAGTGGGAGGGAAGAGTGTGCAATTATGAGAACTTTTGTGATACTGGAATAGTTTTATGTTTTGATAATATCATGTCAGTATTCTAGTTCTGATACTGTAGTGTAGTTTTTCAAGATGTTACCATTGAAGAAAAGCGGATACAGTGTAGACAGAATATCTCTCCACTATTTCAGACCTTCCCATGTGTGATTCTACATTATCTCAAAATTTAAAAATTAATTTCAAAAATTTATCAAAGTTCTGTGTGTCATAGGTATTGGGTGTGGGATGGCTGATGTTGACAATACATAAAAAATTAGCTATTCTAGAAAATATGAGGAAGTAGGAATGAATCTGATTAAGACATGTAAAAGATAAGGAGATTCACTCAAGAATATATAATAGAAGCACTACTAAAGTATGCCTAAAACTACCATGAAAAACTGATAATAAACTTAACTTATTTTGCATATATAAATGCACAGTTACTATGACTCTAAATGAGGACAAAAAACAAAGAACAAGGCAATAATGTTCGCTTTAACCACTTGTATTTTGCATAGTAGTGGAAGACTTAGCCAGACAAATCAGGTGAGGAAAAAAATGCATGAAAATTGAAAAGGAAGAAATACATATTCTCTCTTTGCAGATAATATAATTATATATGTTGAAAAACCTAAAGATCTAAAACAGCTATTAGAACTAATGAACAATTTCCATAAAATGACAGGATACAAATTCAACATGCAAACATTGGTTTCCAATGAACATAAAAAAATGAAATTATGAAAACAACTCCATCTTCAATAGTATCAAAACCAATAAAATATTTTGTCGTATATTTAGAAAAATATTGCTGAATGATATTGAAAAAAAACATAAATAAATGGAAACACCTATCTTATTCATAGATTTCCTGGATTAGTAGACTTAATACTGTTAAGATGTCAATACTACCTAACAGGGGTCCACAGGTTTGCTATTATCTCTATGCAAATCCCAAAGGTAGTTTCTTTTCTCTTTTCTTTTCCTTTCCTTTCCTTTCCTCCCCTCCCCTCCCCTCCCTTCCCCTCCCCTCTCCTCTCCTCTCCTCTCCTTTCCTTTCCTTTCCAGAAATAGAAAAACCCTTCCTAATATTCATATGGAATCTCACGAATTCCCAAATAACCAAAACCGTCTTTTAAAAAGAATAAAATTGGAGACTTACACTTTCTGATTTTAAAACTTTCTACAAAGCTACAGTCATCAAAAGATTGTGGTGTTGATATAAGAAGACTCATATGGAGCAATGGAATTGAATAAAGAGAACAGAAACAAATCTCTGGTATTTTGTTAAGTGATATTTGATAAAAGTACCAAGGCAATTTCCATGGGGAAAGAACAGTTTTTTCAACAAGTGGTGCTGGAAAAACTGGATAGCCACATGAAAAAGAAGAACTTGAATCATCACGTCACACCACATAGAATATTTAACCCAAAATATACAAATCACAAAATATAAGAAATAAACATAATGTTTTAGAAAAATTCATAGGGGAAAATTTTCTTGACATTGGATTTTGTAAATATTTTGTGGATATCACACCAAAATAACCCCATAAATATTCAACTTCATTGAAAATTTTGTGAATAAAAGAACACTAAGAGAGTGAAATAAAAACACAAAATTGGAGGAAATGATTGAAAATCATGTGCCAGATAAGGATTAAATATCCAGAACACATAAAAGAAAAAACAATTTTTAGAAAGCATTTTTGCATGATATGTAGAGACACCTAGGAATTCATTTTTAAATAATCAATTACATTGTAGAACAGAATTATGTACGGACTATTCTCCAAATTTTGACAACCCATAAAAATACCTTCAAAACATCACTTTTGAGAAGTCTCTCCCAGATACTATGTCTTGGTGAAAACTCATCTAAATCACTGACTCTGACATTCCTGTAGCCCTAGACAGTCATTATTAGAAAAGTTATACATGCTCAATGTTTGATAAATGATGAGTGGGCCATCCTCAAATTTATGAGGACCATAGATAATTTTTTATTGGGAACAAAAATAATTTATTAATTTATTTCAAGTAAGCCCTCAGCCTTACATGAGTAAAACAGATCTGGTCTGAATAAACTTCCTCCTTAAAGAAATCAGACTTACAAACAAGCAGTCCTATTTGGATACAAAATTTTTCCATACTTTGAGAGTTATCTGATGAGCACATTGCCTCATAACTTTGCTGACTTGTTTAAAACTTTAAAATGTGATGAGGTGGCCACCATCTCTGTGGTTCCATATCAACTGTTGCAGCCTGCTGGCTATGAAGAGTGCAGATGGCCCAGAGGAGTAGCTGTTCCCGCCCCCACCACCCCATGGTGCAGTGCAACTAATTTTCCAGATCATGACCAAACTACTTATTTAACTGGGTCCTGACCCACTCCTCCTCACTGGGCAGGTCTTTGGTTCTGTGGACAGAAATTTGATCTCTCCTTAGAAGGGAGCTCCTGGAGCGAGGGGCAGCCCCCATTTCTATGGTTCCATAAACTCAGTCATTCCAGCCTGAGCTGTTCAACCCTGCCAGCTGTAAAGAATACAGGTGGTCCAGATGAAGAAGCACCCCCAGCCCCACAATACACCTGCTCTACCAAGAAACAACCAGACAGCTTCATTAGAAGGGTTCCTGATTCTGTCCCTCATGTCTGAGTGAGATATCCCAGTGAGGGTTGCCAGCCATCTCCTGCAGGTGCATACATGCCAACAGCAGGTCAGTGTCTATCTAGAATGGAGGTGCCAGAGGGGAGAGTTGGCTGACATCTTTGCTATTTCATGGGCCTCACTGGTGATACCTGAGATGTGGGAGAGGCAGTGGAGACTGGGGTCTGAAGTGGACCCCTAGAAAACCAAAGCAGCCCTGCAGTAGAATGGCTTGACTGTTAAAAGGAAAACAGAGAACAACAAGAACAACATTAACAGAAATGACCCCATGAAAACCCCTTTCAAAGGTCAGCAACCTTAATGATCTAAAGTAGATAAATCCACAAAGATGAGAAAGAATCAATGCAAAAATACCTAAAACTCAAAAAGGCAGAGTGCCTCTTCTTCAAATGACTGCAACACTTCTGCAGCAAGGGCACAAAACTGGGTTGAGGCTGAGATGGCTGAATTGACAGAAATAGACTTCAGAAGGTGGGTAATAATGAACTTCACTGAATTAAAGGAGCATGTTGTAACCCAATGCAAAGAAGATAAGAATCAAGATAAAACAATACAGGAGCTGATAGCCAGAAAAGTGAATTTAGGGAGGAACATAACTGACCTGATGGAGTTGAAAAACACAACATGAGAAATTCACAATTCAATCATAAGTATCAGTAGCCGAACAAACCAAGCAGAGGAAAGACTCTCAGAGCTGGAAGACTATCTTTCTGAAATAAAACAGGCAGACAGGAATAAAGGAAAAAAGAATTTTTAAAAAAGTAACAAACATCCAAGAATTATGGGGTTATGTAAAGAGACCAAACCTATGAATGATGGTAGTACCTGAAAGAGACAAGAAGAATGGAACCAAGTTGGAAAACATACTTTAGAATATCATTCAAGAGAACTTCTCCAACCTAGCAAGACAGGCCAACATTCAAATTCAGGAAATGCAGACAACCTCAGTAAGATATGCCATGAGAAGATCAACCTTAAGACACATAATCCTCAGATTCTCCAAGATAAAAATGAAAGAAAAAATGTTAAGGGCAGCTAGACATAAAGGCCAGGTCACCTACAAAGGAAAACCCATCAGAGTAACAGCAAACCTCTCAGTGGAAACCCTACAAACCAGAAGAGATTGGGGGCCAATATTCAACATACTTAAAGGAAAGAAATTCCATCCCAGAATTTTACATGGAGAAAACAGCAATAACAACATTACCAGCCACTACAAAACACATTGAAGTACACAGACCAGTGACACTATGAAGCAACCACACAAATAAGTCTGCAAAATAACCAGCTAGCATCAGGACAAGATCAAATTCACCCATAACAATACTAACCTTAAATGTAGATGGGCTAAATGCCCTAGTGAAAAGATACAGAATGGCAGACTGGATAAAGAGCCAACACCCATTGCTATGCTGTCTTCAGAAGACTCATCTCCATGGAAAGACACACATAAGCACAAAACAAAGGGATGGAGGAAAATTTACCAGGCAAATCTATAACAGAAAAAAGCAAGGGTTTCAATCCTAGTTTCTGACCAAACGGACTTTAAACCAACAAGGATCAGAATAGAAGAACAAGGGTATTACATAATGGTAAAATGTTCAATTCAAAAAGAAGAGCTAACTATCCTGAATACATATGCACCCAACAAAGAGCACCCAGATTCATAAAGCAAGTTCTTAGAGATGTACAAAGAGACTTAGACTCCCACACAATAATAGTAGGAGACTTTAACATTCCTCTGTCAGTATTAGACAGATCATCCAGACAGAAAATTAACAGAGATATTCAGGACCTGAACTCAGCTCTGGATCAAGTGGGCCTAATAGATATGTACAGAACCCTCCACCCCAAAACAACATAATATACATTCTCATCAACACACAACACTTACTCTAAAGTTGATCACACAATTGGAAGTAAAACATTCCTCAGCAAACGGAATAGAAATAAAATCATAAGTCTCTCAGATGACAACACAATCAAATTAAAACTCAAGATTAAGAAATTCACTCAAAAGCACACAACCACATGGAAATTGAACCACCTGTTCCTGAATGACTCTTGAGTAAATAATAAAATTCAGGCAGAAATCAAGAAGTTCTTTGAAACTAATGAGAACAAAGAGACAGCATACAAAAATCCTTGGGATGCAGCTACAGCAGTCTTAACAGAGAAATTTATAGCAATAAATGCACACATCAAAAAACTAGAAAGATCTCAAGTTAACAACCTAACATCTCAACTAAAAGAACTAGAGACCCAAGAGCAAACAAACCCCAAAGCTAGCAGAGGAACAGAACAACCAAGATCAGAGTCAAATTGAAGGAGATAGAGACATGAAAAACCCTTTAAAAAATCAACAAATTCAGGAGCTGGTGTCCTGAAAAAAAAAAATAACAAAATAGATATATTGCTAGCTAGACTTATAAAGAAGAAAAGAGAAAAGAATCAAATAAACACAATCAGAAAGGATAAGGGATATCACTACTGACTTCAAAGAAATACAAACAACCGTCAGAGAATACTATAAACATCTTTATGCACACAAACTAGAACATCTAGAAGAAATGGATAATTTCCTGGACGCATACATCCTCCCAATAGTAAACCAGTAAGACACCGAATCCCTGAATAGACTAAAAACGTGTTCTGAAATTGAGGCAGTAATAAATACTCTACCAATCAAATAAAGCCCAGGACCAGAAGAATTCACAGCTGAAGTCTACCAGAGGTACAAAGAAGAGCTGGTACCATTTCTACTGAAACCATTCCAAAAAAATTGAGGAGGAGGAGGGACTCCTCCATAACTCATTATATGAAGACAGAATCATCCTGATACCAAAACCTGGCAGAGAGACAACAACAAAAAAAGAAAACTTCAGGCCATATCCTTGATGCACACTGATGCAAAAATCCTCAATAAAATACTGGTAAACCAAATCTAGCAGGTCATCAACAAGCATATCCACCATGATCAAGTTGGCTTCATCCCTGGGATGCAAGGCTGGTTCAACATACACAAATCAACAAATGTGATTTATCCCGTAAACATAACTGAAGACAAAAACCACATGATTATCTCAAGACATGCAGAAAAGGCCTTTGATAAAATTCAACATCCCTTCATGTTAAAAACTATCAATAAACTAGGTACTGAAGGAACATACCTCAAAATAATAAGAGCCATTTATGACAAACCCATGGCCAATATCATACCGAATGGGCAAAAGCTGGAAGCACTCCCCTTGAAAACCAGCACAACACAAGGATACCCTCTCTCACCACTCCTATTCAACATAGTATTTGAAGTCCTGGCCAGGGCAATTAAGCAAGAGGAAGAAATGAAGGGTATTCAAATAGGAATAAAGGAAGTCAAATCATCTTTGTTTGCAGATGACATGATTCTATATCTAGAAAACCCCATAGTCTCAACCCTAAAGCTTCTTAAGCTGATAATCAACTTTAGCAAAGTCTTAGGATATAAAGTTAATGTGTAAAAATTGTTAGCATTTCTGTACACAACAGAAAAGGAGAGAGCCAAATCATGAATGAACTCCCACTCATGATTGCCACAAAAGTAATAAAATACATAGGAATACAGTTAACAAGGGAAGTGGAAGACTTCTTCAAGGAGAACTACAAACCACTGCTCAAAGGAATCACAGAAGATACAAATAAGTGGAGAAACATTCCTTGCTCATGGATAGGAAGAATCAATAATGCAAAAATGACCACACTGCCCAAAGCAATTTATAGATTCAATGCTATTCCCATTAAACTATCTTGGACATTCTCCACAGAATTAGAAAATACTATTTTAAAATTCATATGGAACCAAAAAAGAGCCCAAATAGGCAAGACAGCCCTAAGCAAAATGAATAAAGCTGTAGGCATCATGCTACCCAATTTGAACTATACTACATGGCTACAGTATCCAAAACAGCATGGTATTGGAACAAGAACAGACACATCGACCAATGGAATAGAAGAGATGAGTCAGAAATAAGACCACACACCTAGAGCCATCTGATCTTTGACAAACCTAACAAAAACATGCAATGGAGAAAGGATTCCCTATTTAATAAATGTTGCTGGGAGAACTGGTTAGCCATATACAGAAAATTAAAACTAGACAGACCCCTTCCTTACACAATATTAAAAAAACTTAAGGTGGATTAAAGACTTAAATGTAAAATTTAAAACTATAAAAACCCTAGAAGAAAATCTAGGCAGTATTATTCAGGACATAGCCATGGGTGAAGATTTCATGAGAAAAACACCAAAAGCAATTGCAACAAAAGTAGAAATTGACAAATGGGATATAATTAAACTAAAGAGCCTCTGCACAGCAAAAGAAACTATCATCAGAGTGAACAGACAACCTACTAAATGGGAGAAAACTTTTGCAATCTGTCCATCTGACAAAGGTCATTAGACCAGAATCTACAAGGAACTTAAAGCAAATTTACTAGAAAAAAAACAAACAACCCCATTAAAGAGTGAGCAAAGGACACGAACAGACACTTCTCAAAATAAGACATTCATGGTGCCAAAAAGCAATTGGAAGAAAGCTCTACATCACTAATCATTAGATAAATGCAAATCAAAATTACAATGAGATACCATCTCATGCCTGTCAGAATGGCAATTTATTATAAAGTCAAGAAACAACAGATGCTGGCAAGGTTGCAGAGAAATAGGAATGCTTTTACACTTTGGTGGGAATGTAAATTAGTTGAACCATTATGGACGGTGGTGTAGCAATTCCTCAAAGATCTAGAACCAGAAATACCATTTTACTCAAAAATCCCATTACTGGGTATACACCCAAAGGAACATAAATCATTCTGTTACAAAGATACACGCATGCTTATGTTCATTGCAGCACTATTCACAATAGCAAAGGCATGGAATCAACTGAAATGCCCATCAATGATAGACTGGATATAGAAAATGTGGTACATATACACCATGGAATACTGTGTATAAAAGGGAACGAGATCATGTCCTTTGGAGGGACATGGATGGAGTTGGAAACCATTCTCAGCAAACTAATATAGGAACAGAAAACCAAACGCAGCATCTTCTCGCTTATAAGTGGGAGCTGAATGATGAGAACACATGGACACATCGTGGGGAACAACACACTCTGGGCAACTGTGGGGGTGGTGGGGCAAGGGAGAGCATCTGGAAGAATGACTAATGGATGCTGGGCTTAATTAGTCCAGCATCCATTAGTGCAGTATGGGTGATGAGATAATCTGTGCAGTAACCAGCATGGCACACATTTACCTATGTAATGAACCTGCACATTCTGCATATATGTACCCCTGAACTTAAAAGTTGAAAAAAAAAGGAATAGGAAATAAATAATAAAATGTGATTTAAAAAACCCTTTTCACAAACTACAACACATATAGTATATAAAAGTTGATCATAAAGGTATACAATTTTGTGCATGAACATGTGTTACCAATATGTTCTCCCTGAAACTGTTGAATTCTTCTGCTCTCTTCTTGCCTTTTTTTGGTGTGTGTGTGTGTGTGTCTGTGTGTGTGTGTGTGTGTGTGTGTGTGGTCTCCAGACTCTAGAGACAGTAATTATAATTTCAAATTAAGTATTTAGATAACTGGTAACAATTAATCAATCACCCAGGGGAGTTCAAAGAAAGAAATTCATGGAAAGATACAGTCTGATTTCTCCCACCTATAAAAAGACCTTCACGGGTGCTCTTCCAAGACTTAACAGTCAACCCCATAGGGTCCCTGTGTTTCTTATCCTTCTCAGGATCAACGGAGGGCAGATGTAAGTATATACCTCTGAAGAAAGTTCCTTGTAAACTTCAAACATTATTATACAAGCCTAAAGTGATGTTACTGGAATTTTAATAGTGTTCACAGGACCTGGTTTAAACATCACCGGTTGTCTTTCTCTAATGAACAACTGATCCATCCACTTATCAAAATACTATGGGTAGATACACAAGACAATATAGAAATCAATCTAATATCTTTTAATGGTTTGAAGAAGAAATACAAATAAATGTGGAGTAAGTTAGGATAAATATTAAATGTGGGAGTTCAATCAGGCTGGTGGGAAAAATTTAAAGATAGTTATAAGAAAAGGATGCAAACCTTCTTGGAAGGCCAAGGATACTACATAAGCTCCCGTAATAGATCAGGCTGAAGGCAGCCCAATCCTTACCTTGAGTTAATAGCTTAGGGCCTAGATACAAAGGAATGTAGAGTAGTAGTAGTTTATCTAAATAGCTTGTTTACTCATGTGGGCCTAAGACCAATCTTTGATCAACCGCAGGTGCATAATTGCTCTCTACTCGGGAGGTTGGCAATGTCTACACTCTATTGAGCTCATATCTTAGATCTGCCCTTCTTTTGCCCTGTCATCTGGGTATACACCCCCTTCCCAACCTTTAATAACGTGACTGCTTAGCTAGGAGGGATAGATTTACCCTCAATGGGGTCCCTCAGTAACGGCACACATTGGACTAAGGAGCCAGATAACACTACAGATCACTCTACTATCCTCCCATTGGGTGTAAATTATAAATGTTCTAACCCTTATTGTGCACCTGCTCAAACACAATTATGGCTACACCATGGCAAAAGAAATGCCTTAACAGTCTTAGCTGCAGGTAGCCTCAAACCAGTAATGCAATCAATGCTGCTTTCCCAAACATTCCTTCCTGTGCTAAAGAACAAAGCCAGGAAAATAATGCATTCCACTTTAGCTAGGAGGTCTGTCATAGAGGACAAGCTCGTATCCTCCAGTTAGGCAATTATAACATCTTAGACTGGAGCCCCTATGGCCATTTGCAGGGCAGCCTTACTGATATCCTCACGCATCATGGCATCAATCATGGTTTCGTAGTCTCGTCCCGTTCCCCCATGATTTGGGCTGGCCGATGGGAGGATGGGATATCCCAGACCCCAAGTAAAGTTGATGCCACCCCAAGACACTTTATGGTGCCTGGGACACATTAGCACCTCCCTTCACACCAGGCATGGGACCTATCGTAATTCCGGTAACAGTTATATTATAACCTTTACTCATAATCACACTGATCAGTGCCTAATTTGCAATATCCATTCATATGTTTTCCTTATGGGAACTAATATTTCTATTATACCCCAAAACTCTGTGTTTGTGACCCGGGTGCAAGGACAGGCTTGGTTTGCCTCATGTATCACTAATTACAATATATCTAATTTAAATATTACTAGTGTCATGGTATTAAGGAGACAATCTGAGGCATTCCTACCAGTCAATTTGACACATCATTGATAGGTTCCTCTTCCTATGCCATCTTAGAATGCGCCCTATCCCAGGTCAGAGTCAAAAGATTCATAGGCACACTTATAGCCTTTATAGTCTCAGCCTTAGTCATCCTAGCAACTGCTAGTGTGGCTATAGCATCTACTACTGAATCAGAACCAACAGCTGCTTTTGTAGATAATTTGGTCAGAAATGTGTTCAATGAACTTCTCTTACAGCAGGGTATAGATCAAGAGATTCTTGCATATCTGCAAGCCCTCGAGGCTGCCTTGGAATATGTGGAGGAGTGATAAGATGCACTGGCATTCCGACAGCAGTTAAACTGTGACTGGGAACATAAACATATCTCTGTCACTTATAGTTGGGATGAGGTAAAGCAACACCTCTGGGGAACCTTTCATGACAATTTAACAGCAGACGTAAAGCAACTTAAAACTAAAATTTTAGAATCCCTTCACATGATAGATCTACACACCCAACAAACAGCCATATGGAAGGGTGTGCAAGATCATCTCTCCTGGTTAGACCCCCAATCCTGGGGGTCACTCTTAGACTGGAAAGGAATGTTACTAATTATACTCATGGTTGTCTTATGTTATTTGCTAATTCTAGGATGCAAAGCCAGAATAAGAGCAATGACCACCTTGCCTGAAAAACCTGTTGCTGCACACATCTGTACTCTTCAGTCAACAGAACCCAATGCAAAGAACAGAAAGTGGAGAGATGTGGGAATTCAGACAGGCAGGTAGGAAAATTTTTAAAGATAGTTATAAGAAAAAGACACAAACCTTTTTGAAACGCCGGAGGGGTTTGTATAAGCTCCAGTAATAGATCAGGATGAAGGCAGCCTAATCCTTACCTTGAGTGAATAGCTTAGGGCACAGATATAAAGGAATGTAGTTTATCTAAATAGCTTGTTTACTCATGTGGTCCTAAGACCAATCTTTGATCAATCGCGGGTGCATAATTGCTCTCTATTTGGGAGGTTGGCAATGTCAATTACCCTCTAGTGGTGTTTACTCAAGACCTTTGTCACTTAATCTATACTGAATAAATGTGAGCTTAGCTGGCTGATTGGGGCCACAGCTGCAACTCTTTACAGCACTCTCCTTGGTGTCTGTAGGTGGTGCGGACCCTCAGCAGGACTGACAGGCAAAATATCTGTGTCAGTGTATGTTATTCATCCATCGTTGGGTCAGGGTCTGTGGGACAGACCCCTGCAATTAAAAGCTTATATGCCAAATGTTAACTAAGATAATCTCTAGCCAATGAGCTTACAGGTCAGTTCTATTTTTATTTCATCTAAGCAAAGGACGTTAAAAATTACCATTATTTTAGTAAGCCTAAACATAGTAATATAGGAGGAAAGTTAAGAGAAAGAAGTAGAAAAACCAAATTCAAAACAAGTAAAGTGCAGCAGCACATTGGGAGCAAAGAGGGATATGGGAATGTGGGTAGGGCGAGTAGGGAAACTAAATAAGGTCTGAGGTAAAAAGTTCTTTGTAGGTGGGTGGGAAAGGGGTGGAACTGACACCATCGATGCAAGAGCTGAGTAATAGCCCTAAGGAAATAAATGCCTGGTGAAAGCATGCAGAAAGCAGTCTGGAGCCCAGAAGAGACACACTAGCACAGTCTGGTAGGCTACAGCAGCAAGTCTCTAAAGAAAGGCAGAGAATACCCAGAACAGGAGAGAGCAGGTCCAGGATGCCCAGCCTGTTCTGGTCCTATCTGCCAGCAATCTGGCTGCTGCTAAGCCAACTCCTTAGAGAAATCCTAGCAGCAGAGCTGAGGGGATGTGATCCCCGATTTGGAAAAAGGATGATGTCATATTGCCCCATGCCTGAAAAGACATTCACCACCACCCCAGGAGGGTGGCTGCTGGAATCTGGACGACCCACAGGTAAGAACCCTGGACTGCCAAACAATCAGAATGAGGCCTGAAAAAACAGGCTCCAGATCTCATCGGCTGCCTGTAGTCAACTCAGACTCTACCATGGCTAGTGCCTAAATGTTTATGGTTTTTCATTGTAATGTGCTTTTATTAAAAGGGTCTCACCAGAAATCTCACGGGAAGTTTGGGGTAGAGGGGAAGCTGCAGGAAAAACAGAAGAACAGCCTCACCTTGGAGGCTGTTGGTGCCCTCCCCACCTGGCAGCCAGAGACACAGGGTGGAGAAAACAGGGAAGCCTCAAAGAAAGTGACTATTGTCAAACACCAGCAGGAGGTGAGGTATACTCCCAGACCCCCAGGAAAGCTGGGCAGGTGAGAAAACAGTTGTGCTTGCAATGGGATATGTGGGCCAGGCATCTCCAATTAAGAAGAAAGGGGACAAACAGTGAGGTGGTGAGCTGATTATCATTTCTGTTTATGCACCTATGGGCCTGAGGGCAGCACACTGAGACCTCTGTTAGGTTCCTGGAATGTGAGATAAAGGGGCCTTAGATTTAATGACTCTCCTCCTTTGTCATTAAGCTGGGCAATGGTCTATGTCACCAAAAACGTTCTCTTGGAAAAAAGTTTTTTTAATGCACCCCAACAGAGCACCTTTCCTCCCATTTCTTTGAATCTACTCTTGTAGTGTGTTGAGAAAGATGAGATGACGAGAAAAAAAGTTGCCTGGATGACTAGAGGGGAAATTGAAGGGGACCAGAGACAAGGAAAGTTCACCGTTCAGACCATCATAGCTGATTTGATTAGTGCTTTCAACATTTGACACTGCAAAGCATTTTCTTTAAAAGCAAGATTTCAGAACTGAGGAAAGTTCAATACCAGGGTAGTTTTAAAACTTTACCGAGTAACAAGGTATTCATAAAGATAAATTGCAAGCTAAGTTAAAACTAGCAAGAGCAGTTTCCAAAACAGATAGAGGCTACTCTATTCTGTCTAATAGGTCGTGTTAAGTTC
This sequence comes from Piliocolobus tephrosceles, assembly GCF_002776525.5. Lineage (NCBI taxonomy): Eukaryota > Metazoa > Chordata > Mammalia > Primates > Cercopithecidae > Piliocolobus > Piliocolobus tephrosceles. The sequence continues at coordinate 77,098,993 of NC_045447.1, read as the reverse complement.
TGAAAAGCTAAGTTAAATTACTAAACATTGTTTTACATTTAATAAAAATGACATAGGTTTTGAACCAGCGATGTGTGACTCCAGAACTGCTTCTTGTAACCCACACGCATACACTTCATTAAATCATTAAATGACTCTGTTTAAAGTTATCGTGCACAGTGAACGCACTTGGAGTTTGTGTGTTTATATCATTATTTCAAAGTTATTTCCTTTTTTTACATTATTAGTCACAGCTTGTTTCATTTTACTATAAAATAAGGGAAGAATACCACAAAGTCAAAACATTTTTTAATGCAAACTAAGGAAGAGTATGCTGTACTGTAATTTCTATTTAAATTTCACTTTTTTCTCAGTAAATAAGTGAAATTTCTCATTTAAATACTTTGACAATATAGATAAATTTAACAAGAAAAATGGAAAGTATTCATGGATAACAAATGTTAACATTTGGTGTAGATACATATAGATGTATGTTGCTTCTCAGCTTTTTAGCTAAGATCCAGTGATGTATGTGTATAGATTTATGTGGATTAGATTTAAATATCTGAATCTTTCTATTAGAATAACTTGTGAGTACATAATGCATTGAAGTTATCAATCAAAACAGTGTCGGGGAAAGTCAAAAGTGGTATGGTATAGGCATTTAGAGGGTCATTGGAGGAGTGCATAGAGGGGACAGGATGGGGAATTAGCATATCCTTAATACTGTAGTATCTTAAAGTGCCCTACTCTAAGTAAGCTAAGTTGTTGAAATGTTAGGATACTTGCTGATTCTCTTTGGTGTTTAATTACATTGAAGCAATGGGTACATTGTAGTCTAGGCAAATTGTATAATTTTTTTGACCTGCTTTCACATGAATGTTTTTCCTCACCTTTCATTCCTCTCTTTTACTTCACAGAAACGGTGTCAACCTCCAACAACAAAGATGGAATATCCTTAGGTACGACATCAGAATTCATTCCTAACTTGTCACCGGAGCTGAAGAATCCACTGTCTGATGGGCAGCCATCATTGAAAAAAATAATACTTTCCTGAAAAAAGAGAAATGGACATCACAGATTTGATCCATTCTGTTGTGAAGTGATTTGTGATGATGGAACTTCAGTTAAATTATGTACATAGTAGAGTAATCATGGACTGGACATCTCATCCATTCTCATATGTATTCTCAATGACAAATTCACCCTGATGCCCAGTTAAATGATTGCTGTTTATTAGAACATAGGAATCATTATTGGTATTCACATATTTCACTTGCTCTGTACTAATATATTCTCTCCAAAGGGAGAAAGTTAGATAGATGGAATAAGTTCTAGTAGTTGATAGTACAGTGGGGAAATTATACTTAACATTAACTCACTGTATATTCCAAAATAGCTAGAAGAGAACTGTAATGATTCCAACACAAAAAAGATGAATGTTAGTTTGGATGGATATCCCAATTAACCTGATTTTATCATTAAACCTTATATACATGTATCAAACTATCACTATCACATGTACTACAAAAATGTGTACAACTATAATAAGTGAATTAAAAACTTACTGGAAATAATTTTTTAAAGTTTTACACACACAAGCACATACATTCACACACACTCGCTCAGGTCTCTTTAGTTTTCCTCTTTTCACAGTAGAAGAAATGTAAGAGATAAAGGATCTAACTATCTCTAACATCAGCACACAGCATGGAGGGAAAGCAGCGAAGGAATGAACTGGTGGGAGAGGAATTAGGCATGTTCATCCCAGGGTAACCCCAGACACCTCTCTAGAACTTTGCCCAATGCATATCCTTCACCTGCCTCTCAGCACACTGCCTTTAGACCTTCAATCATTCTATAAAGTCCTCTTTTGTCCCTGGCATTACTCCACGTCCCCTATCAAAGTGGCGAATCGGCACAAATACTGGCCTTCCTCTGGCTACACATACCTCCTCCCTGTGTGTCTCTAAATCCTAAATCAAAGCATACATTTTATGCTCTGTCATTCAGGTCCTACTAGTTGTGTTTGTTTGTTTGCAGGCTAACTGAAGCTACTACTACCTCATTATCAAGTCCTATTAACTTACTTCAAGTAACATGATTTGAGTAGCCCTCTGTGCCTGCCCACAAAGTGCTCTGAATCTAGTGTGGGACATGGACAAGTAAAGGATAATAAGTGCAATGATACTTGTAGAGACTGTAATGATCATAGAGACTGTAATGATCATAGAGGCTGTAATGATCCACAGGAATCAGGGTTGTGTTTAATGCCAACGTGGGAAGGAATGAATGTACAGGGAACAGTGTGGGTAAGAGGAGAGAGCAAAATTTCCCTAAGGAAACTGATGGCTGATCTGCATCTTGAAAGACATCTAAGCAGAAGAGAGTGCAAAAAGGAGACAGGGAGAAGCCCAGGTAAAAGCACAAAGGCCTAGAAGCACAGTATGTGTGGAAACAGCCAGAGTTGGTAGGGCAGGAGGTGGTGTGGAGAAAAGGAATTGTCAAGATCTGGTTGGAATGGAGACAGGAGAGAGGGTCTCAAATGATTCCACACAATGCAGCTATGGGGTTTAGGCTGCATCTTGCAGTGAGGAAGAACTGCTCGTGATCTTGATGCGTCTCTCATAAAGAACTTTTTCCTACCAACACTCTGTTGAAGATGAAGAGGGATCATGGGAGTCACAGGGCAGAACTCATAGATTATACTGTACAGTCTGAACTGTACCACCTGGTTTTCTTAGGCTCCTCCAGGATATTCTTTGAAAACAAAGGGGAGGAGCACATAGTTGTATTTCTTGACACTAGTGATGATCAATAAAAGATCCATATTTTGGGTCTCTACATTATTCATAATCAATGATTGAGTTTATTCTAAGTGCCTATCATTGTTCTAGGACTTTAGGATTCAGGAGAGAAAAAAATAACAATTATGCTTTCATGGAGCTTCTACCTGGTTACTTGACTGACTCTGAGCCTTCTCTTGCACATGCATTCTACACATAATTCTATTCTTTTAGTATAAATACAGGTATGAAAAGAGGATAATAGAGAAAGCTCCATAATTTTATCTGGTGTCTATCATTTAAATCTCTTAACCAGGAAATACTCAAAGACTGCTTCCAGGAGGATTTTTGGAAGGTGGAAATATGTCTCATTCTTTGTCCCACTGTTTATAAGCCTGCATGACACCCTAAAGTGACGGCAGTACAGGCACCTAGAGTGGTTCCAAGGATGTATGAAGTCCTTCAGCTGCTTATTTAAGCAAGTACACAAGCTAGTGGCTTAAGGCAATTGAAACACATTTTCTCCCAGTTCTGGAGGTCAGACATAGAAAGATGATGCACTTTTTCCATAACCTGTAGAATATAATCCTCACTGGCTTCTGGTGGTTTGCTGTCAATCTTCGGCATTCCTTGGCTTGCAGGTGCCAATCTTCAGCCTCCGCACTGTCCACACATAGTATGCTCTCCCTTCATATGTGCACATTGTTCTCTTATGAGTACACTAGACATTTTAATTTAAGGGTCCACACAGGCTATGATGACTTCATCTTAACTACTTATATCTGCAACAATGATTTTTATAAGCATATTCTGATGGATTATGATCTTAGTCCATTTTCTGTTGCTAATAACAGAACACCTGAAATTGGATAATTTATAAAGAAAATAAATTTATTTCTTACAATTAAGGCATATAGGAAGTGCCAGAGCATGTCCTGGCATCTCATGAGTACCTTCTTTCTGGTGGGAACTCTCTACTGGGTCTTGATGTGTTGCAGAGTATCACACAGCAAGAGTCCAGAGCATGCTAACATACTTGCTTAGGTCTCTCTTCCTCTTTTTATATAAGCTACCATTTCACTCCTCTGATAATCCACCAATCCTTTAATTCATGAAAGGGTTAATCCCCTCATGAGAGCAGACCTCTCATGATCCAATAACCACTTAAAGGCTCCAACTTTAATTCTGCCAAAATGGAGAGTAAGCTTCCAACACATGAAATTGTGGGACACATTCAAACCATGACAAATGTTGGTTATGACCACAGTATGTCTTTTATGGGTCCTAGTTGAACCAAAGATACCTGAGGGAACACAGCAATTTACCTCTCCATTCTCCCTCTACAAGTTATTTAGAAATAAACCATTCCTCAGAGGACACAGAACACAAATATTTCTTCTAGTAAATATAAAATGGTACAGTGAAAATGGAAAACCATTTGACAGTTTTTTTAAAAAAATAACTAAATATGAAAATACCTTATAATTCAAAACTTTCACTCCTAGACCTTTACCAAATGTTCACACAAAATTATTTATATGAATGTCCATAATGATGTTGGATTTTTTGTTAACACCTGGGCATTATGAAATGTCCATCATTATGTCTATAACATAACTATGAATGTTGCTTTATAGTAAAGAAACACTGGAAACACCCCAATGCCCTTCATATATGAAGATTTAACAAAGTCTGGTATACTCATATCATAGAACACTAGTCCTCTATTAAAATGAGCCAATTATTAATACACATAACAATCTGGACAAATTTCAAGAACACACATGTTCAGACAACATCTCAGAAGGTTTTAAATCTTCACTTGGCATGGTCACTAGGGTATGTATAAGTAAGCTCCACAGCAAATCAATCTACAAAGACTAGGATAGGTGGCTGTTTATTTAAATGTACCAATTTTAATAAAAAATCAAAAGCTAGACAAAGACACTGGAAATATGACGTACCCAAATGTACAGAGGAATTTGATGAATCCCATCCTTGATGAAGCCTAGTCATTAGATTCACTGCTAAAGATCTTTAAAACAACTGTCTTATATATACTAAAAAAAAGCCTAAGGAAATGTGGACGAACAACTAAAATTAGGAAACTGATACATGAACAAAACAAGTATATCAACAAAGATAAAAATCATAGAAAGGAAACAAACAGAAATGCAGGAACTGAACATTATAGTAATGCATATAAAAATTTGCGAGTGATTTCACAAAATATTCATAGAAGAATTAACAGAAACATTCTCCAACTCTTCTACAATTTTGAAGACATGGGATCAGTATCTAACTAAATTCTATGAAGTCACCATTAATGTTATACCAACCTCAGACAAAAACTACTAAGAAAAAAACTACAGATCAATATCTGTTATGAATACCAATGCAAAAACTAATATTCAAACAAGAGCACATTGAATTCGGTAGCCTTTTAAGACTATTATATGTCAGGTTATGTAGAATTTATTCCTGAAAGCATGAAGGTTCAACATGAAAAAAAATCAATGTAAGATACCACATTTGTAAAATTAAGGGAAATAACTACCTGATTGACTTCATGTACAAAATAAAAATGGCAAAGCCAATAGCCTTTCATAAAAAAATTCAGTAATGTACAAACCAAATGAAATTTCTTCAACATGACAAAAGCATGAAAAACACACAGCCAACATCAAACTCAATGGCAAAATGCTGAAATCTTTTCCTGTACATTAAAGGAGACCAGAATATTCATTTTTTCCCTTCTATTCAATAGTTTTGGAAGTTTTAGACAGAGTAATAAGGTTGAGAAAATTATAAAAACCATAAATATTTAAAAAGAAAAAGTAAAATGTTTTGGTTGCAGAAACATGATCTTATATGTAGAAAATCTTAAAGATTCAATGCAAAAAATATGTTAGTGTAACAAATGAACTCAGCAAAGATGCATAATACAAAAATCAACATGAAAAATTAGTTACAGGTCATAGGCTGCTGGTCAGTCCCTCCAATCTCAAACTACAGGTCTGCTCCAGAGCATGACCATCCCTACAGCTCCAGCTGGCAGGCCAGTTTACAAATATTTGGAATCCAGTTATGTCTAGACTCTAGAACAGCCTCAGTGCTGCTGAGGCCCCAGGTGTTAGGCTTGCTCCAGGCTGCAGAACAGCAACTACAGATTTCAGATCTAGGCCAGCACCCATCAACCAAGGCACCAGTCTTTTCTCAGTTCCAGGCCCATTCCAGGTTCCAGAGTGGTCCCCATGGACACAAGCTCCAGAGAAACTAAGAACCAGGTCAACCTCAGTGGGTTCTAGTGCTGGGTCAACCAGCATAGACTCAGGCTACAGAACCAACCCTGCAGACACAATCTCCAAGCAGATACCATGTTCTCATTACTCAGGCCTGTCCACAGACTCAAGTTCTAGGCCTGCCCATTCACTGCCCTAAGCATCAAGTCAGCCCACATGCAGACTCCTGCTACAAGTATGCCCATGGACCTCATCAGGTGGCCTGCTCAGAAACTCTGGATGGGCTGAATGATAAAGGGTTTTTCCTGCCAAGTGCAATCTGTAAAGATAGGAGGAAGTGGTTACTTTTTCAAATGTACACACACCAACTAAAGGTCAGAAGGATCATGACTGATTAGGAAAATAGGATACTACCAAAGGAACAAAATAAACCACCAGTAACGTATCCTATAGAAAGGGCTACCTATGAACTGCCTGAAAAAGTTTTCAAGTCATCTTAAAGAAGCTCAATGAGATAAAAGAGAATACAGATAGATAACTGATCAAAATCAGGAAAACAATACATTAACTAAATGAGAAATTCGACAAAGATATGGGAACCATAGAAAGGTGCCAAACAGAATGCTGCTGCTGAAGAACACAAGACTAATGTGAAAAACTTCATAGAGACCTTTAACAGCAGACTCGATAAAGCAGAAGAAATAATGAGTGAGCTCAAAGATAGGTCATTTGAAATTATACAATAAGAAGAACAAAAAGTAAAAAGAAAGGAAAAAGGTGATGAAAATCTGTGAGACATATGGTACACCATCAAACAAACCAAAATATAAATTATGAAAGTCTTAAAAGGAGCAGAGAAAGAGAAAGGAGCACAAAACATACTTAGAGATTTGATGACAGAAAACTTCCCTAATCTGGAAAGAGACATTAACATTCAGATCCATTTAGTCCAGAGAACCCAAAATAGATCAAATATAAATATGAGATACATAAAAAAGAAAATTCTCAAAAGTCAAGAAGAAAGAGAAGATATTCAAAGTGGCAAGAGAAAAACAACTGATTGTATACAAGGGAACATCCATTAGTTCGGCAGATTTCACAGAAAGCTTGTAGGATGAGAGAGTGGGATGATATATTCAAAGTGGTTAAAGAAAGAACGGTCAACCAAGGATACTACATGAGGCAAGCCAGTCCTTGAGAAATGAAGGCAGGATAAAGATTGTGCCAGACAAACAATGCTGTGAGAATTCATCACACTAGATATGCTTTACAAAAAATGCTAAAGGAATTTTTACAACTTGTAACAAAAGTACTCTAACTACGGACGACATGAAAACATGTAAAGGAAAGAATGCAGTCAAATTCAGAATACTCTAATACTACAATAGTATTGCATAAGTTTTTAGACTCTAATATAAAAGTTAAAAGTCAAGACTGTTAAAAATTATAGTAGCTACAATAATAGTTAATGCATACAAGATATATAAAAGATGTAAATTGTGGCATTATTAGCATAAAATAGTAGCAGGGGAAGAGAAAGTGAAGTGTAGAATTTTTGCATGCAGTTGAAGTTAAGTCGTATTCAGCTTAAAATAGATTACTGTAACTACAAGATGGTGTATATAAGCTTCATGGTGAAAAAAAAAACAAAACCTGTAGTAGGAACACAAGAGACAAAGAGAAAGGAATCAAAGCATACAACTACAAAAATTTCATTAAATCACATAGGAAGACAGCAGGAGAAGAACAGAAAAACAGAACTGCAAAACTTTCAGAAAGCAATGAACAAAATGGTAACAGTAAGTCCTTACCTATTATTAATTACTTTTAATGTAAACACATTAAATTCTTCAATAAAAAGGTATAGAGTGGCTGAATGAATTTTTTAAAATTATACTTTAAGTTCTGTGATACATGTGCAGAAGGTGCAGGTTTGTTACATAGGTATACACGTGCCATGGTGGTTTGCCGCACCCATCAACTCGTCATCTACATTAGGTATTTCTCCTAATGCTATCCCTCCCATAGGCCCCCAGCCCCCAACAGCCCCCGGTGTGTGACATTCTCCTCTTTGTGTCCAGTTGTTCTCATTGTTCAACTCCCACTATGAGTGAGAACATGTGGTGATTGGTTTTCTTTTCCTGTATTAGTTTGCTGAGAATGATGGTTTCCACCTTCATCTATATCCCTGCAAAGGACAAGAACTCATTCTGTTTTATGGCTGCATAGTATTCCATGGTGTATATGTGCCATGTTTTCTTTATCTCGTCTATCATTGATGGGCATTTGGATTGGTTCCAAGTCTTTGCTATTGTGAAGAGTGCTGCAGTAAACATACATGTGCATGTGTCTTTATAGTAGAATGATTTAGAATCGTTTTACCCAGTATGGGATTGCTGGGTCAAATGGTATTTTTAGTTCTAGATCCTTGAGGAATTGCCACACTGTCTTCCACAATGGTTGAACTTATGTACACTCCCACCAACAGTGTAAAAGCATTTCTATTTCTCCACATCCTCTCCAGCATCTGTTGTTTCCTGACTCTTTAATGATAGCCATTCTAACTGGCATGAGATGGTTTCTCATTGTGGTTTTGATTTGCATTTCTCTGATGCCCACTGATGATGAGCTTTTTTTCATGTTTGTTGGCTGCATAAATGTCTTCTTTTGAAAACTATTTGTTCATATGCTTCACCCACTTTTTGATGGGGTTGTGTGTTTTTTTCTTGTAAATTTATTTAAGTTCTTTGTCAATTCTGGATATTAGAACTTTGTCAGATGCATAGATTGCAAAAATTTCCTCCATTCTCTAGGTTGCCTGTTCACTCTGATGATAGTTTCTTTTGCTATGCAGAAGCTCTTTAGTTTAAATAGATCTCATAAAAATTAGGACCCAACTCTATGCTGCCTACAAGAGACTCCCTTTATCTTTGGTGACACACATTGGCTGAAAATGAAGAGATAGTAAATGATATTTCATACAAATGGTAACCAAAAAAGAGCAGAGGTGGCTACACTTATATCAGATAAAACATACTCTAAGTTAACAACTGTCATAATTTAAAAATCATGAAATGTGAAGACAGAAGATGGCATAAAGGAGGCAGGACTAGCTTGCACCTCCCACTTGGATCGACAGAATAGTGTGTGGAGACTCACATTATAAACTTTTGCTCCAAAAACTACTGCAGGAACATACCAGAAAGCCAAGAGAATCTACAGATGCTTTGAAGGAACTGGATCACACCTGCAGGATCACACCAAAAAACTGTAAGTCTGCTTGCTTTCTCAGTGGGCAGGCTGGTGGTCTGGGTCAAGTTCTCAGCCCTAGTCACCGGCTGCCTGGAAACAGACTTGGTGCTGTTGTGCAGGTGGGGTGGGGGGTGGCACAGTGGGAGTGAGAGCAGCCTTTAGGACTGTGGGCTGCATGGGAGCAAAGTGAGACCTGTGACTGCCAGCTTTCTCCCACTTCCCTGGTGACAGGTATGGCTCAGCAGAGGCAGCCATAATTCCAATTTCCCTGGGAATACAACTCCATTGGACTGGGAACCATGACTCCATCTCCTACAGGAGCCACAGCAAGCCCCACCCAAGGAGAGACTAAGCTCAGACACACCCATCCTTGCTCCCACCTGGTGGTCTTTCTCTATCTACCCTGGTAGCCAAAGACAAAGGTCATAATCTCTTGGGAGCTCTATGGCCCTGTTCACCACCTGAGAAACCCGAATACTTAACTAGGTGTCCCTAGGGCAAGTTTGCATCCTCCCTACAGGATTGCAGCTGATGCGCTCTTGAAAGCACCACCTCTCGGCTGGAGGCAACCAACACAAAACCAGCACACTAAACAAAAACAAAGCCAAGGACCGACACAGATTCCACTTCATTCCCCTGCTACCTCTACCAGAGTAGGTGCTGGTATCCATATCTGCAAAGACCTGAAAATGGATCACATCACAGGACTCTTTGCAGACATTCCCCAGTACCAGCCCAGAGCCCAGTAGCTCCACTGGGTGGCTATAGACCCAGAAGAACAAAAACAATCACCACAGTTCAGCTCTCAAGAAACCCCATTCCTAGGTGAAGGAGGAGAACACCACATCAACGGAGCAGAATGTGGGATAAAAGAATCTGAACAGCAGCCCTCAAATCTCAGATCTTCCCTTGACATGATCTATTCAAATAAGAAGGAACCAGATAAACATTTCTGGTATTGTAGGAAAACAAGGTTCTTTAAAACCCCCAAAGGATCATCCCAGCTCACCAGCAATGGAACCAACCCAAGACAAAATCTCTGACTTGCCAGAAAAAGAATTCAGAAGGTTGAGTATTAAGCTAATCAGGAAGCCACCAGAGAAAGGTGAAGCCCAACTTAAAGAAGACAAAAACTTAATACAGGATATGAAAGGAAATTTCTTCGGCAAAATAGAAGGCATAAATAATAAATAATCACAACTTCTGGAAATCAAAGACACACTTAAAGAAATGAAAAATGCACTGGAAAGTCTCAGCAACAGAACCAAATGAGCAGAAGAAAGAACCTCAGAGCCTGAAGACGAGGCTTTTGAATGATCCCAATCTGTCAAAGACAAAGAAAACAGAATTTAAAAAATGAGGCTGGGCGTGGTGGCTCAAGCCTGTAATCCCAGCACTTTGGGAGGCCGAGACGGGCGGATCACGAGGTCAGGAGATCGAGACCATCCTGGCTAACACGGTGAAACCCCGTCTCTACTAAAAAATACAAAAAACTAGCCGGGCGAGGTGGCGGGCGCCTGTAGTCCCAGCTACTTGGGAGGCTGAGGCAGGAGAATGGTGTAAACCCGGGAGGCAGAGCTTGCAGTGAGCTGAGATCCGGCCACTGCACTCCAACCTGGGCGACAGAGTGAGACTCCGTCTCAAAAAAAAAAAAAAAAAAAAAAAAAAAGAATAAAGTCTCCAAGAAGTTTGGGAGTATGTTAAACATCCAAACTTAAGAATAATTGGTGTTTCCAAGGAAGAAGAAAAATCTAAAAGTTTGGGAAACATATTTGAGGGAATAATCAAGGAAAACTTTCCTGGCCTCGATAGAGATTTAGACATCCAAATCCAAGAATTTCGAAGAACACCTGAAAAATTCATCCCCAAAAGATCATTGCCTAGGCACATAGTCATCAGGTTATCTGAAGTCCAGATGAAGGAAAGAATCTTAAGAGTTGTGAGGCAAAAGCATCAGGTAACCTATAAAGGAAAACTTATCAGATTAACAACAGGTTTCTCAGCAGAAACCATACAAGTTAAAGGGATTGGAGTCCTAAATTTTAGCCTCCTTAAAACGATTATCAGTCAAGAATTTTGTATCCAGCATAACTAAGCTTCATAAATGAAGGAAAGATACAGTCTTTTCCAGATAAACAAATGCTGAGATAACTGACCACTATCAAGCCAGCACTACAAGAACTGCTAAAAGGAGATCTAAATCTTGAAACAAATCCTTGAAATACACCAAAATGAACATCCTTAAAGCAAAAGACCTCTACAAGGAAAACCACAACACGCTGTAGAAAGAAATTGTAGATGACACAACAAATGGAAACATATCCCATGCTCATAGATGGGTAGAATCAGTATTGTGAAAATGACCATACTGCCAAAAGCAATCCACAAATTTAATGCAATCCCAATCAAAATACCACTATCTTTCTTCACAGAACTAGAAAATATAATTCTAAAATTCATATAGAACCAAAAAAAAGCCTGCATAGCCAAAGCAAAAGTAAACAAAAAGAACAAATCTAGAGGCATCACATTATCTGACTTCAAAATATACTGTAAGGCCATAGTCACAAAAACAGGATGATACTGGTTTAAAAATAGGCACATAGATCAATGGAACTGGATAGAGAACCCAGAACTAAAGCCAAATACTTACAGGCAACCGATCTCCAACAAAGCAAACAAAAACATAAAGAGGGGAAAAGACACATTATTCAATAAATGGTGCTGTGATAATTGGCAAGCCACATGTAGAAGAATGAAACTGGATTCTCATCTCTCACCTTATACAAAAATCAACTCAAGATGGATCAAAGACTTAAATCTAAGACCTGAAATCATAAAGATTTTAGAAGATAACATTGGAAAAACCCTTCTATTCATTGGCTTAGGCAAAGATTTCATAATCAAGAACCTGAAAGCAAATGCAACAAAGATAATAATAAATAAATAGGACTTAATTAAACTAAAAAGCTTCTACACAGCAAAAGAAATATTCAGCAGAATTAACAGACAATTCACCAAATGGGAGAAAATCTTCACAATCTATACAGAGGACTAATATCCAGAATCTACAAGGAGCTCAAACAAATCTACAAGAAAAAACAAAAAACAAAACCAATCCCATCAAAAGTGGGCTAAGGGCATGAATAGACAATTCTCAAAAGAAGATATCCAAACGGCCAAAAAGCAAATGGAAAAATGCTCAACATCAGTAATTATCAGGGAAATGCATATAGATACCACAATGCAAACCATCTCACTTCTGCAAGAATGGCCATAATAAAAAAAATTAAAAATTAATAGATGTTGGTGTGGATGCAGTGAAAAGGTAATACATTTACACTGTTGGAGGGAATGTAAACTAGTACAGTGTGAGATTCCTTGAAGAACTTAAAGTAGATCTACCGCTTGATCCAGCAATCCCTCTACTAAATATCTACCCAGAGGAAAAGAAGTCATTACACGAAAAAATACCTGCACACACGTGTTTATAGCAGCACCATGGCAAATGTAAAAATATGGAACCAGACCTAATGCCTCAAAGAAAATGTGATACACACACACACACACACACACACACACACACACACACGTGCCATAGAATATTACTCAGCCACAAAAAGAATAAAATAATGGCATTCACAGCAACCTGGATAGAATTGGAGACTATTATTCTAAGTGAAGTAACTCAGGAATGGAAAACCAAGCCATAGTTCTCACTCCTATGTGGGAGCTAAGCTATGAGGACGCAAGGGCATAAGAATGATATATTGGGCTTTGGAGACAGGGAAAAAAGTGGGGTGGTAAGACATAAGACTACACAATGGGTACAGTGTACGCTCCTCAGGTGATGGGTGCACCAAAATCTCAGAAATCACCACTAAAGAACTTATTCATGTAACCAAATACCACCTGCTCCCCAAAACCCTACTGAAATAAAAAATTTAAAAATTAAAAGAATTAAAAAGTCATTATATAATGATTAAAGGGTCATTTCATCAAGAGGACATAACAATTGTAAAAATAAATGCACTCAACATCAGAGCAACTAAATATATAAAATAAATACTAACAGGCCTTAAGAGAGAAATAGACAGCAATACAATAGTAATAAGTGACTTTAATAATCCATTTTAAATAATGGATAGATTACCCAGACACAAAATCCATAAGGAAACAGTACACTTGAATAATATAGACCAAATGGACCTACAGACATATACAGATCTTACCATCCAACAGCAGCAGAATATGCATTTTTTTCAACACACACAGAACATTCTCCAAGACAGATTATATGTGAAGCAAAAACTCAAATGTTATCTAATTCAATAAGATTAAATTCATATTAATTATTTTTTCCGACCACATTGGTATGAAATTAGAAATCATAGGATGAATTTCAGAAGATTCACAAATATGTAGAAATTAAACAACATGCTCCTGAAGAAAAATGGACCAAAGGAGAAATTAAAAGAAAAATTTTAAAATATTCTGAAACACATGATTATGGAGTACAACCTAACAAACTTAAGGAATGCAGCTAAAGCAATCTTAAGAGGGAAGTTTATAGCAATAAACACCATAAGAAGAATATGGATCACAAATAAGCAACCTAGTCTTTACATTTCAAGTAACCAGAACTCAACAATATGAGGAAAATTGAAAAATTCACAAATATGTGGAAATTAGACAACATCTTCCCAAACAACCATTAGGTCATGCAAGAAATCAAAAGAGAAGTAGAAAGTTAACTTGTGACAATTAAAAATAGAAACACAACATACCAAAACTTATGGGATGTAGCAAACACATCTCTAAAGAAAAGTTTATGGCATAGGCCTATGTCAAAAAAGAATGATACTAAAAAACAACAAAACTTTATTTCTAAAGAAACTAGAAAAAGAAGAACATAGTGAGCAGAAAGAAAAAGTATGAAAGATTACAACAGAAATAAATAAAATAAAGCTAGGACAATAGAAAAGATCAATAAAATTAAGATTTTTTTGTGGTATAAATTTAAGGGATATATATGCAGTTTTGTTACATGGATATATTGCATACTGGTGAAGTCAGGGTTTTTAGTGTAACCATCACCTGAATAGTATGCATTATATCCATCAAGTAATTTCTCATACTTCACCCCATCCCTCCCCAGCCTCCTACCCTTTTGTCTCCAGTGTCTATTATTCCATACTCTATGTCCATGTGTACCCATTGTTCAGCTCCCACTTATAAATGGTAACATGCAGTATTTGACTTTTAGTTTCTTAGTTGTTTCACTTAAGATAATGGCCTCCATTTCCATCCATGTTTCTGCAAAAGGCATGATTTCAATCTTTTTATGGCTGAATAGTATTCCATTGTGTATATATGCCACATTTTCCTTATCCAATCATTTGCTGACAGACACCAAGATAGATTCCATATTTTTGCTATTGTAAGTAGTGCTACAATAAACATACAAGTGCAGGTATTTTTTGATATAGTAATCTATTTTCCTTTGGGTAGATATGCAATAGAGGGATTGCTGGATTGAATGGTAGTTCTATTTGCTATTTTTTGAAAAATCTCCATACTGTTTTCCACAGAAGTCGTGTTAATTTACAATCCTACCAAAAGTGTATTAGCATTCTCTTTCCTCCACATCCTTATAAATATGTTATTTTAAAAAAATTAACAATAGCCATTCTGACTTGTAAGATGATATCTCATTGTAGTTTTAAATGCATTTCTCAGGTGATTAGTGATGTTGAGCATTTTTTCATATGCTTGTTAGTCATTTATATGTCTTCTTTAGAAAAATATCTATTCATTTCCTTCACTCACTTTTTAATGAGATTATTTGTTTTTGTTGTTGTTGTTGAGTTATTTGAATTTCTTATAAGTTATGGGTATTAGTCTCCTGTTGGTTGCATGGTTTCCAAGTATTTTCTCCCATTATGAAGTTGTATGTTCACTTTGTTAATTATTTTCTATGCAGATGTTTTTTATTTTAGTTAAGTGTTATTTATTTTTGCTTTTGTTGCCTGGGCTTTTGAAGTTGTAGTCATGAATTCTTCGCCAAGACCAATATACAGTGGAGTTTTCCCTAGATTTTCATCTAGTATTTTTATAGTTTCAGGCCTTACGTTTATGTCTTTAATCCATCTTGAGAGTTTATTTTTATATATAGTAAGAGACATGGTTCCAGTTTCTTTCTTTTGTATGTAGTAATCCAGTTCTCCCAGCACCATTTATTGAATAGATTGTCCTTTACCCAGTGTGTTTTTGTCACCTGTGTCAAAGCTCAGTTGACTATACATATGTGTCTTTGTTTCAGGGTTTTCTGCTCTCTTCCTTTGGTCAATGTGTTTATTTTTATACCAGTACTATGCTGTTTTGGTTGCTATAGCCTTGTAGTATAATTTGAAATCAGGGAATGTGATACCTCTAGCTTTGTTCTTTTTGCTTAGGATTGCTTTGGCTATTTGAACTCTTTTTTACTTCCATATAAATTTTAGCATTGTTTTTTCTAAGTCTGTGAAAAATGTCATGTGTATCTTGATAGAGATTGCATTGAATCTGTAGATTTCTTTGGGCAGTATGATCATTTTAGTGATATTAATTCTTCTGATTTGTGTCCTCTACAATTTCTTTCATCAGCATTTCGTAGTTTTCCTTGTAAGATTTTTACAGAAGAACCTTTAGAGGTTTCTAGGTATAAAATCATATCAGTGAACTGAGATAATTTAACTTCCTTTTTTTCTTTTTTTTAATTGTACTTTAAGTTCTTGGGTACATGTGCACAATGTGCGGTTTGTTACATAGGTACCTATGTGCCATGTTGGTTTGCTGCACCCATTAACTCGTCATTTACATTAGGTATTTCTCCTAATGCTATCCCTCCCACTGCCCCTCACCCCACGACAGGCCCTGGGGTGTGATGCTCCCTGTCCTGTGTCCAAGTGTTCTCATTGTTCAATTCACACCTATGAGTGAGAATATGAGGTGTTTGGTTTTCTGTCCTTGTGATAGATTGCTGAGAACGATGGTTTCCAGCTGCATCCATGTCCCTACAAACGACATGAACTCATCCTATTTATGGCTGCATAGTATTCCGTGAGGTGTATGTGCCACATTTTCTTAATCCAGTCTATCATTGATGGACATTTGGATTGGTTCCAAGACTTTGCTATTGTGAATAGTGCCGCAATAAACATACATGTGCATGTGTCTTTATAGCAGCATGACTTATAATCCTTTGGGTATATCTCCAGTAATAGGATGGCTGGGTCAAATGGTATTTCTAGTTCTAGATCCTTGAGAAATCACCACACTGTTCTCACAATGGATGAACTAGTTTACACTCCCACCAACAGTGTAAAAACATTCCTATTTCTCTACATCCTCTCCAGCATCCATTGTTTCCTGCCTTTTTGATGATTGCCACCCTAACTGGTGTGAGATGGTATCTCATTGTGGTTTTGATTTGCATTTCTCTGTTGACCAGTGATGATTAGCATTTTTTCAGGTGTCTGTTGGCTGCATAAATGTCTTATTTTGAGAAGTGTCTGTTCGTTTCCTTTGCCCACTTTTTGATGATGTTGTTTGGTTTTTTTTCTTATAAATTTGTTTAAGTTCTTTGTAGATTCTGGATATTAGCCCTTTGTCTGATGGGTAGATTGCAAAAATTTTCTCCCATTCTGTAGGTTGCCTGTTCACTTTGATGGTAGTTTTTTTGCTGTGCATAAGCTCTTTAGCTTAATTAGATTCCATTTTTCTATTTTGGATTTTGTTGCCATTGCTTTTGGTGTTTTAGTCATGAAATCCTTGCCCATGCCTATGTCCTGAATGGTATTGCCTAGGTTTTCTTCTAGGGTTTTTATGCTTTTAAGTCTAACATTTAAGTCTTTAATGCATCTTGAATTAATTTTTGTCTAAGGTGTAAGGAAGGGATCTAGTTTCAGGTTTCTACATATGGCTAGCCAGTTTTCCCAGCACCACTTATTAAATAGGGAATCCCTTCCCTATTTCTTGTTTTTGTCAGATTTGTCAAAGATCAGATGGTTGTAGATGTTAGGTGCTATTTCTGAGGGCTCTGCTCTGTTCCATTGGTCTATATATCTGTTTTGGTACCAGTACCATGCTGTTTTGGTTACTGCAGCCTTGTAGTATAGCTTGAAGTCAGGTTGCGTGATGTCTCCAGCTTTGTTCTTTTGGCTTAGGATTGTCTTGGCAATACAGGCTCTTTTTTGGCCCCATGTGAACTCTAAAGTAGTTTTTTCCAGTTCTGTGAAGAAAGTCATTGATAGCTTGATGGGGGTGGCATTGAATCTATAAATTACCTTGGGCAGTATGGCCATTTTCACAATATTGATTCTTCCCATCCATGAGCATGGCATGTTCTTCCATTTGTTTGTGTCCTCTTTTATTTAACTGAGCAGTGGTTTGCAGTTCTCCTTGAAGAAATCCTTCACATCCCTTGTAAATTGGATTCCTAGGTATTTTATTCTCTTTGTAGCAATTGTGAATGGGAGTTCACTCATGATTTGGCTCCCTGTCTGTTATCAGTGTATATGAATGCTTGTGATTTTTGCACATTGATTTTGTATCCTGAGACTTTGCTGAAGTTGCTTATCAGCTTAAGGAGATTTTGGGCTGAGATGATGGGGTTTTCTAAATATACAATTATGTCATCTGCAAACAGGGACAATTTGACTTTGTCTTTTCCTAATTGAATACACTTTATTTCTTTCTCTTGACTTCCTTTTTTTCTAATTTGGATGCCTTTTATTTCTGTCTCTCAACTGATTGTTCTCGCTAGGACTTCCAGTACTATGCTGAATAGAAGTGGTGAAAGTGGGCATCCTTTTTGTGTTCCAGTTCTTAGGGAGATTGCTTTCAATTTTTCCCTGTTCAGTATGATGTTGGCTGTGGGTTTGTCATAAATGGCCTTTGTTAATTTGAGGTATGCTCCTTCTAAGCCTGGTTTTGTTGAGCTTTTATCATAGCTGTGGAATTTTATGGAATGCTTTTTCTACATCTCTTGTTATGATAATTTTTTTGTCTTTAAATCTGTTTATGTGATGAATCACATTTCTTAATTTGCCTATGTTGAGCCATCCTTGCATGTCTGGAATAAAACTCACTTAATTATGGTAGATTTATCTTGTTGGTATGCTATTAGACTTCATTTGCTAATATTTTGCTGAGGACTTCTGCATCTGTGTGAACCACAGATATTGGTCTGTAGTTTTCTTTTTTAATGTGCTTTTGTCTGGCTTTGATAACAGGGTAACATTAGCTTTATAGAGTGAATTAGGAAGGATACCTTCCTGTGTGATTTTTTAAAAACTGTTTCAGGTACCAGTTCTTTTTTGTATGTTTGGTAGAATTTGGCTGTGAATTCATCTGGTCCTGGGCTTTTTTGTTGCTGAAAGACTATTTTTTTAATTGCTGATCCAATCTCACTACTTGTTTTGTTTTATTTTTTTTTTTTTCTTTCAGGATTTCTATTTCTCCGTGGTGCAATTTTGGAAGGTTGTATATTCTGAGGAATTGATTCATTTCCTCTAGGTTTTCTAGTTTGTGAGTATAAAGATGTTCACAGTAGTCTCTGCTGATGTTTTTAATTTTTCTCGTATCAGTTGTAATGTCTCCTTTTTCATTTCTGGTTGTGTTTTTAGGGTATTTTCTCTTCTTTTCTTGGTTAATCTAGCCAAGACTAATTTATCTTTCAAATAACAAACTTTTCATTTTGTTGAACATTTGTCCCAATTATATTTAGTTCTGATCTTTGTTATTTCTTTTCTTCTGTTAGCTTTGGGGGTTTTTTTCCTTGCTTTTCTAGTTCCTTGAGGTGTAATGTTTAGGTCGTTAATTTATTATTTTTCTATTTTTTAAATGTAAGCATGAAGTGCTATAAACTTCCCTCTTAACACCACTTTTGCTGTGGCCCACAGTTTTTTGTATGCTGTATTTCCATTTTCATTCATTTCAAAAATTTTGTAAAATTTCAATTTTAATTGCACTACTGACTCAAAGATTATTCAAGAGAGTATGGATAATTTCCATGTATTTGTGTAATTTTGAGAATTGTACTCAGTATTGGTTTCTAGTTTTATTCCATTTCATTCCATTGTGGCCTGAGAAGATACTTGACACTTGATATGATTCAAAATTTTAAAAACCTATTGAGTCTTGTTTTGTGACCTAACATATGGTCTGTCTTGGAAAATGTTCTATGTGAATGAACTAGATAAACTTAACTGCCTAACTAAGCAGTCTCTTTGTTAATCCATTACAGCTGAATTTCTATAATACCCAGTATTTTTGCCATAGGCCCTAAGTGCAGCAGCTGCACACATACTTTTCTGGTTAGCCATTTCTATTTTTTAGCATAACTTTCACAAGAGAATTTAAAGTCTGCTGTGTAACTATAGCCTTTAGAGTAGAATCTGTTATAGAACCTATTATGAGGGATACATCTCTAATCATTGCCTCTTTTATTACAAACCATGGAAAAAGACCTAACAAATGATGCCCTTCTATTATAGAAGAGTGAAAGCCTCCTGGCAATGTTCTCTTTAACTCATGATGTGGGTTAAGAAAAGCGAATCAGTGTTCTGTTTCTGACTGATTATGTGGCAACATATGTACCATTACACTTTCTCACCTATATTGGGCCTTCATATTTTACCTATACATGGTTATCCATGTATAAGGCTGCCTGAAAAATCCTTCACAAATGAAAGTATACCATGTAAGTGTACACAACAGATCCCCTTTTCATTTCTATTGTTCATAGAGGCATAAAGAAGAAAAATATTCAAAGACATGAGTCTCCTGATAGTAGAAGTCTTGATCTGTGATCTTGGGAAAAGCTGTTCACATCAAGGATACCATCTTCTTCTGGGGAGAGACTTCCCTGTTTAGATTTACCTTAAGTGTTCCAATGAGTGTGTAGTTTCAAAAGTGTGGAGGAACCCTTCTCAATTGTGAGATTATGAACCCAAAGTTCAAGGTTCCAAAATTTTGCTGTAGTGTGGATGGCAAGGACAATCTTTCGCTGATGTTCTCAGAAGATCCAGTCTCTGGGTTCTAGATTGTGAAGAGGTTGATTGTCCTCAGGGAACCATAAAAAGCTTTCTTTACAGGGTGAAAATACACTGTGTCATAATAACTTAGTGTTATAACATCAGCCCTCTTGCATGGGAGAGCAATTATACATCCAGAAAACTTGCATTGAAAATAACAATTGAGTGAAATCCCTTTATAAAATGTGTAAGTGGCCCATCAGGTGACCAAATGTACCCAAAGCTTTGATTGTTTTCCCAGGAATATGGGATCAAACATTGGTTATAAACTATTTTAGCAATGTATAAGTCACCACACCAATATATTCAATTTGGATCATTTTATCTTTTCCATGATGAGTCATGGAATACAGAACTATTAATAACAAAAGCTTTAAGGACTCCCGAAGTATAAGGTGGCTATCCTGGTTCTCCATGAGACCATGCTTAATTAATATTAGACTTTTTTCCTCTTGAATACCAGTTGTTTCTTTAAATTAGGTGCATAGCATTGATAACAGATGGGTTATCAAAGGTAATTTAACTTAGACCATGGAGTTCATTCAAATTGTATGTCTAAACAATTTCAGTATCAGCTGATTTAGCATTAATATGGCAACGTATTTTCTAGGTATTTAATTAATTTTTGTTCCTACTTGGGTTAGCAGTTTTATAACATAGTCATTATTTTCATTAAAATTCCAGGAATTCCTACCCAGTTCAAATGATATCATTCTAAAGTTATTAGAAACCTGTATTCAAGAGTGCTTTTTACTGTACTTAGCATCCTTTCATGAACCTCCTAAAAGACACCATATTCTAGGATTTTGCATGCTTGTGAAGTTTTTAGAAACTGCATCAGCAATAAGCAAATAACAGTGGAAATGACTTTAAGTAGTTATAGTTAAAAACACAAGGAAATTTGGTTATTTCTGTGGTCTACAATAACTCAATAACCATAATTATGATTGATAGCATATACTCAGACATATTAGAATTTTAGAGATTTCATACAATTTTGGAACATACATTAATATCATTTGCTAAAATATAACAGGAAGAAGATTAAAATATTTTTGACAATGCTTCCCATGTAACTAAACATGTCAAATAATTCTGTTTACATCTCTTTTGGTTGCTTTAGGGGTCCTCTGTAGCATGTCCAAGTTAGAGGTCAGAAAAGATAATTTTGAAGCTGAAATTTGATTCTGGAAAGCCTATCAAATAGGTTAAGGGTTTAAAACACTTGACATTATGAAACAGAATTCCAAGTTACCATAGTCATTCATGTAGCAAAAATGATTACTCAAAAATTTTCTAAATGGCAAAAACCTTTACTCATTGATAGAGAGAAGACTTAGATTTCTAAACAATCTGTCTCTTGTCTTTCCCTTCTTTTTTATGGCAGTTTATTCAAAAGGCAAACAAAAATATTTCATTATCCTTTAATATTACATGAATATCTTGTTCAAGAGGAAAAGCCAAATTTCACACTTGTATTAGCACACTATTAATTCAATCCCAATTTTTAATAAAACCTTATGGACAAATCTTTCCAATCTTAATCAGTTTGACCATAAGGTGAGATTCTCATAAATCTTTTATAACCCTTTACAAATCTTTGTTAAAGAGCAGATCAGTGCTTTAAGAAACTGGTTTGTGCTTTTATTTCAATGTTCACCTTACAGAAAACCCAGAAAAATACCCCTTTAAATTTGTCAATATGTTCACACACATAATTATTTTTTTAAAGATTAGTTTTTCACAGACCTTCCACAACTTACTTAAACCTTCAGCTTGACCCTAACTTAAAACAATCATTTAACTTTCTAAATGTTCTTTTTAAAAAGTCTTTTTAAATCTTTTGTTATCCAACCTTGGCTAGGCCAAATGGCCAATATTTGCTCAGAGAAAGAAAAATTTAAGATGGCTCATGGAGGGGAGGAGAATCAACAAATGGTGCAAAGGTCACACAGATATCAAATCAGAAAGTTCTCATTCCCTAATCTGGGACTTGAACCCTGAACCCAGGAAGCCATTGTGAAAAGAGAAAGCATGGCCAGATGGTTACAAGGTTGAACTCCTGAGGACATGACTGACCGGTTTGCTGGGCTGTCTTGAAGAGCAGGCTTATGGGGTCCTAGGCATGCATGTTACCCCTTGGTACCCCTCTTTATGACAGAACAATACAGAAAGACATACAAGGCACACCAGATTCTCTACAGCTTAAGAGCAGCCTCAGAATTTTTTTTGTATTAATCAAAACTTTAGAGGAGATAAACAGTGACTTTTACCATTCAATTAACCAGTTTGCACAGAGAGAGGCAGAGGCCAGAGTCTGACTGATAAGAAATTCTTATCCTTTTGCTGGAATGCCAGGCTTCTGGCTTCCCATTCCTTGAGTGGCCCTTGCAACCCTGCTTGCCACACTGTAGCGCTGGGGGCCAAGTTGAGTCATAAAAAAAATCATCTTTTTTGTTTTATTTTGTGGAACCACAGGCAAAGCCCTGTCAATTTTGCAAGTTTCCACCCAAGGGGTTGCCAGGGGTAACCCAATTAACATTTTTCATTCTGGCCAGAGCAAAATACAAGTGACAAAACATAGACCTTAGCCACTCTGCTTAGCACTCAATATTGAAATTGCAAGGCTCAATCTTGCCCTGGGTTGGGCCCTGTCATCTTTAATCCATTTTTAGCCATGAGGGACTTTACTCAGGGAAGGGCCTCTAACCCAATCCCATCCTTTCCTCTGGTAAAATGTACCTCATTACGTATCCAAAGTCAGCCAATTGGTGCTGCAGTCTATTTCCTTGGGATTAGGATACTAATTAAGCTGAAAGATTAGCAGACTTAATTTTGGGGAGCCCTCATTTTTATATGCACTTCAATGTGTTGTGTTTTATTTAGAACATTCTGCTGTAAGTTACCTTTAGCAAGGTTTTGCTATTTCTGTAAGACTTCACTGCTTCTGTGCCAAACGTGTACGCCGAAGGAACTCAGTTTTTCAGAAATTAAGGATCCCATTTTTATCTAAAATATTGGCTTTGTTCTCAGGTTTCCTTGATTAACTTAGCCAAAGATTTTTTTTTCACTACCTAAGCATGTAAGAAAAATGAAACAAAGGGGATAGAACACAAAAATTCCTGTGAATTTTTAAAAGCCAAAATTTACACCTCTACTATATTATCATTTGCTACCAGTTTCTTTCTTACAGAGTCAGATGTAAGAGGCCTCTAACTGGATCCAAGCCAATTAATTACCACATCAAATCCATTCCTGGACCCATTCCAGTTTCTGTTGTGACTTCCAAACCCAGTTTGGATCAGAAATTTGCTCAAAGAAACTCAGAGGGCTCAAAACACAAATCTGTGAAGCTCTAAAATCCAAGAGAGAACTTACTCATTCATGATCCCCAGCTGCTCTGAGATCAACGGACACAAGTGAGTCCTGAAGGTATCTTGCTTGTTCACTCAGCACTCCTGAGGGTTGTTAGAAGCTCTACTCCGGACCTCACTTCTGACACCATCTGGAAAAAGAAAAACTTCAGCTGAATTAAATTTAAAGGAGTTTGAGCAATGAATAACTCACAAATTGGGCAGCTTCCAGAATCACAGCAGATTTAAAGAGCCTCCAGCGGTGCCTCGTGGTGAAAAAAAATTATACACAAAATTAGTAAAGTGATGTACAGAAATCAGAAGTGAGGTACAGAAACAGCTGGATGGGTTACAGCTTGGCATTTGCCTTATTTGAACACAGCTTGAACACTCAGCAGTGTATGACTGGTTGAAGTATGGCTGCTGGGACTGGTCAAGAGTCAGTGATTGTTACAGGCACACACTCCTAAGTTAGGTTTTCAATCTTGCCTACCTATTAAGTTAGGTAATAACTTACTCAAATATAGAAGTACAGAGTCCTTCTCAGACCATCAAACTAAATATAGTTTGCTTTTACAATGCTCTGGTGTTGGGTGCATACATATTTAGGATGGTTATATCTTCTTGTTGAATTGACTCCTCTATCATTATATAATTATTTTCTTTGTCTTCTTTTTTTTTTTTTACTGTTTTGATATAAAGTCTGCTTGATCTAATGTAAGTATAACTACTCCTACTTGCTTTTTGGTTTCTGTTTGTGTGAAGTATCTTTTACCATTCCTTTACCTTTCACATGTAAGTGTCTTTACCAGTAAGGTCAGTTTCTTGTAAGGAGAATATAGTTGTTTCATGTTTTTAAATCCATTTTACCAGTCTATATCTTTTAATTTATTTACATTAATTTATTTATGAATATTATTTACATTTACTTTATTTACTTTCAAGGTTATTATTGGTATTTGAGGTTTTATTCCTTCATAACGTCCATTGTTATCTAATTGTTTTGTAGATTTTTTTCCTTTTCGCCTTCATATCTGTTTGTAGTTTAGTAGAGTTCTTTCAAGTTACCATTTGATTTCTTTCTCTTCCTCCTTTGTGTAATTGTTTTGTAAGACCTACGAGTTTTTACTTTCATGTGTTTTATGATGGTGAATAATGAACTTTCATTTCTATGTTTAGAACTCCTTTGAGCATTTCTGGTCTGCTGGTGAATTCCATCAGTGTTTGCTTATCTGGGAAGTACTTTATTTCTTCTTCATTTATGAAGCTTATTTTGGCAGGACATAAAATTCATAACTGATATGTTTTTCTTTAAGCACTATGAAAATCCCGATCTCTTCTGGCTTGTAAGTTTTCTGCTAAGAAGTCCACTGTCAGTTTGATGGGGTTTTCTTTTTAGGTGACTAGATGCTTTCTCTCACTGATTTTAGAATTTTTTCTTCATATTGACTTTAGACAGTCTGGTGAATATATGTTACAACGTCTGTCTTGCAATGTATATTTTTCTGGTGTACTTTTGGCCTCTTGTACCTGGATGTCTAAATCTTTTGCTAGACTAGGCAAGTTTTTGTCAATTATTTTCCAAACAGGTTTTCTAAACATTTTGCTTTATCTTCTCCCTCAGGCATACCAGTGATTGGTAGGTTTGGTCGCTTCATGTGGTCTCATTGATTGATTTTCTGATTTCTTTTTATTGGTTTTCAGATTTCTTCTGGATCTCATTGAGATTCTTTAAAAATAAGTTTTGCATTATTTACCTGGCATTTTGAATATTCCATTTTGGTTAGGACTCATTGCTAGATAATTACTGTGTTCCTTTGAGGGTGTCAAGATACTCTGCTTTTTCATATTTTCAGTATTATTATGCTGATTTCTTCACATCTAGAGAAACAGTCACTTCTTCTTATATGTGAAGTTACTTTCATTACAGTAGGGCTTTTTTTTCACTTGAGTATGTGACTGTGATGTTTGTTAAGTAGTGCCATTTGGCTTTGCTTCTGGACCTGTCTAGTGGTAAAGACTGTATGATTTACTTGCTTATAGACAGCTTTGATGTGGTGACCTCAAATGCTGGTTGTAATAGTGATGTACTGAGCAGGTGAGCAGAGTCACAGCCTCCTGGGTAGCCAGAGTAGCATGAGTGATGGTAGTAGCAGAATTTGCAAGATGCGCGTCTCCTTCCCAAGCACTATGTATTTGTGTTAGCAGATGTTGTAATGAGCCCTTTGGGTCAACCTCTGGGCCAGTAGATGGCACTTGCTGATGAAAGCCAGCTGCTGTGGCAGCAGTAGGGTTTACACTTGACCTTTGTTAACTAGGAGAAGCATGTGGGTGTCTCGGGGGACGGAATGGACTGTGGAACTCTCAGTGGTCTGTGTTCTGCACTCTGCTTCTGGGGTATGGAGGGCAAAGCTGGTCAAGGTGGGCCAGGCAAGTCCACACTCAGGACCCCTAGAGGCAGGCACAAGCACTGGTCCCAACGGGGTTTGTGGGGCAGTCCTCAGGCCTCCAGAGAAGCGCCCAGCAAGGAATGGAGCAATCACTGCTGTGCCAAAGGCATAGGAAGTAGGTGCAGCTCCACCTGAACAGCCTAGAAAGTGGCAGTGTTCTCAAGCTTCAGGCCCAGCAGGTCTCGTTTGCTCATGCCTCAGCAGCAAGTCTGGACAGTTAACCAAGTCAGATACAGTTTGCTTTCAGTCAACAAAACTACTGTCCCAGGCCATAAAACTCACTGCCTAGGCCAATACTGCCAAAACGGCCCCTAGGCAAATCTCCATCTGCTCTGGTCCCATTAAGGGGTGGGGAGTTTGCCCAACTGGAGTCCATGCAGCTGGGGCCCATGCCACACTTGCATCTCAGTTCTGGCTCTAGGGGACCCTCCCCTGCTCTAGACCAAATTGCCAAATCCCCTCCTGAGACTCTCCAAACCAGTGACTGTTGCCCCTGTCAGATGGAAGGTTCCTGTGAATCCCTCTATGAGCTATGTTCAGGAATGGCCTCCTTTGTTGGTGTGCATATCTGTGGGAGAACCTGAAGAGCACATCACAGGGCAATTCCTTCTCACAGTCTCCCAACTGCTCCCAAAGTTACATCCAGGGCCTGGTAGGGTCAAGGAGCTCTCTCATGGCCTGGGTTTCCTGGCTTCTCAGTGAGAATGAGTATCAAGGAGATACTGTCTCCCTACAGCATGCACTGGAGATTCACTCATAGTTTTCTACTGGACCCCACCATGTAGGCTTCTGCTTGTCTTATTTTTCCCAGTATCTGAAGTTTTCTTTCATTTTCTGTTGAACTGACAAGCTCCCTCTTGTATAAAAGTTCACAGTGTGAACCCCTAAAAACTATTTTGCTATTTCCAAGTGGGTACAGCAAGCTGGCAAAGCCTGTCTCCTGCCATCTTCAAAAAAAACTGAAAGAACTTCTTTTAATATCTAATTCAAGAAAGGTCTATTAGCAACAAATTCTCTCAAATTTTGTTCATCTGAAAAAGTCTTTATTTGCTTCTGGGCCTGTCTAGTGGTAAAGACTGTACGACTTACTTGCTTATAGACAGCTTTGATGTGGTGACCTCAAATGCTGGTTGTAATAGTGATGTACTGAGCAGGTGAGCAGGCTCACAGCCTCCTGGGTAGTCAGGGTAGCATGAGTGATGGTAGTAGCAGAGGTTGCAAGATGCTTGTCTCCTTCCCAAGCACTATGCATTTGTGTCAGCAGATGTTGTAATGAGCCCTTTGGGTCAACCTCTGGGCCAGTAGATAGCACTTGCTGGTGAAAGCCAACTGCTGTGAATGCTATTTCTTTCCACTCTTCTTGCTGGCATGGCTTCTATGGATAAGTTGGATGTAATTCTTTTCTTTCCTCCTCTAGAAGGTAAGGTTTTATCTCCCTACTGGACATTTTCAAAAGTTGTTCTTTATCATTTTTTCTATAACTTAAATATAATGCACCCAGGTATAGCATTTTTTCATTTATTTCGCATGTTGCTCTCTGAGTTCCCTGTATCAATGGTTTGGTGTCTAACATTAATTTGGGGAATTTTTAGTCATTCTTGCTTCAAATATTTCTTCTCCTCCTTTTCTTTTAATTTGTCTTCTGATATTCTTATTAAGCAAAAGTTACACCTTTTACGGTTGTCACATAGTTCCTGGATATTCTGTTCCATTTTTTCAACATTTTTCTCCTTGCCCTTCAGTCTTTAAAGTTTCTGTAAAGACATACTCAAGCTCACTTTCTTCAGCCATCTTCAGTCTACTGTGAGCCCACCAGAAACACTCTTCATTTCTTTTATAGTGTCTTTAATGCCTAGCATTTCATTTCGGTTTTTTTCTTCTTTGAACTGCTATCTCTCTGATTTCATTATTTATCTGTTATGCATGTGGTCTACTTTATTTATTAGCACCTTTAGAATATTAATCATAGTTACTTCAAATTCCCAGTTGTTCACATTCTGAGAAAATGGAGGTGAAATTTTTTAAAATTCCCCATTGTTAATTCCAATTTCTTGTCACACCGGGTTGAATTCTAATGGGTGCTCTCTCTTCAACTAAGTATTTGCCTTTTAGTATGTCTTATAATTTTCTCTTGATAGGCATAATAAACTTGCTATAAAGAACTGTGGCAATTATTAAGAATTCTTGTAATAACATGTGGGGGGATTTGAGACTGGAGTTGGGAAGGTGAACAAAAGCTGAGTAAAACTTCTAAGAAGACAAGTGGGGAAATAACTGGATCTGGAACCACTGACTCAAGCTGAGTGATAGACCAAAGGATATAAAAGCCCAGTTGAGCCAGGAAGAGAGAGCAGCATTAGGCCCGGCATAGGCACACACACACAGGTTGGTAGGTGACAATAGCAGTTCCCAGAAAAAGGCTGAAGGTTCAGAGCAAAAGAGTCTAGGCCCAGGAAGCCCATTCTGTTCTTGTCCAACCGTCTAAGAGTTTGGGTGCTACTGAGCCAGTTAACCATTTAGATCAAAGCCAGCTCAATTAAATGTCTGCCTAAATGGTCATGTAATAACACAATTGTGAATGGCCTTGAGGTCTTCTGCAGGAAAACTTAATGGAGGATCTTCTAATATCCAGAAGAAGCTGGTACTGGGACCTGGAGGACTGTCAGGTGAGAGTTTGAAGCCTCCCACCCATCACAACCGTCTGAATGGACTGCCTCCTTGTCCAGGACACTCTAAAATTTAACCTGAAAGACTGGTTCAGGCCTTGAAGGCAAGTGAGGTTTGGACATGCTTTCACTATACCCTATCCAGCATTAACATCAATCATCAACACAAATCTTATGTCTGATAAACAATTACAGTCTTCTCTCTAAAGCCTACTACTTGGAGGCTTCATCTGCATGACAAAATCTAGGTCTCCATAACCTCTTTTTATAATCCAGACATTCCTTCCTACTGATAATAACTCAACCAATTGCCAATCAGAATATGTTTAAATCTACCTATGACCTGGAAGCCCCTGTCAACCCCTCACACCACTTCAAGTTGTCCTACCTTCCAGATGGAACCAATGTAAATCTTACACGTATTGAATAGATGTATTATGTCTCCCTAAAATGTATAAAAGCAAACTGTACCACGACTACCTTGTGCGCATGTCGTCAGAACCTCCTGAGGCTGTGTCATGGGTGCATCTTTAACTTTGGCAAAATAAACTTTCTAAATTGGAAAAAAAAAAAAAAAAAAAGAATAAGCACATTTGAATCATTCATTTGCATAAACAGACTGGATTAGAAACCTCAATGAGAACTTTTGCTATAAAACCCTAAACCTCTCTTTGTTCTCTGGAATGATCTTTCATTTTGTATGGGAGGCTGAGTCTTCCCAGGCTGCAATCTGTTTACTAGAATAAAGTGTCTTTCCTCTCAATTTCCTTGCCAAACAACTTTTGATTACATTTCTAATAGTTCTGAATTAAAAACTGAGTTATTTAACAATGGTGTTCCATCCATATTATGGAATAGTTCTCAGCAACAAGAAGCTACTAAATATAATACACCAAACAACTAAGGAGAATCACCACAGAGTTAGGCTGAGTGAAAAAATAGCCACTCCTAAAAGGTTACATTATGTATGATTGCTTTATAAAACATTTTGAAAGCACAAAATTTAGAATGGGAGAACCATTTTGCCATGGGTTGAGGCAAGGGGTTGAAAAGTGGAAGGGAAGAGTGTGTGATTGTGAGGAATCTTGTGGTATCGGAATACTTTTATGTTTTGATTATATCACTGTCAATATTCTAGTTCTGATATTGTAATATAGTTTCCCAAGATGTTGCCATTGAAAATAAGTAGATACAGTGTAGACAGGATCTCTCTCCATTATTTCAGACCTTCACATGTGTGATTCTACATTATCTCAAAATTTAAAAATTAATGTGAAAAGTTGATCTAAGCCTTAAGAGTCATAGATATTAGGTTAGGTGTGAGTTGATTGATGTTGACAATAAATAAAAAGTAGCTATTCTAGAAGATATGAGAAAGTTGGGAAGAATCTGGTTATCACATGTAAAAGAGAAGCAGATTCAGTCTTGAGGATATATAACTGAAGTGCTCTAAAGTATGCCTAAGACTGTTGCAAGAAACTGATATATATATATAAGCTTAATTTATTTGCATATATAAGCCCAGTTACCATGACTCTCAATGATGAAGGACTGAAGCCTATTCCCTCAGGTCAGCAACAAGGCAAGAATGTTCACTTCTATTTGGCAGAGTAGTGGAAGATTTTGCCAGTCCAATCAGATAAGAAAAAGAGGGGAAAAAAGGCATAAAAATTGAAGAGGAAGAAATACATATTCTCTGTTTGCAGATGATATGATTATATATGTAGAAAAACCTAAAGATCTGAAAACAATTGTTAGAACTGATGAACAATTTCCATAAAAAGACAAGATACAAAAAAAGATACATGCAAACATTGGTTGCCAATGAACATCAAAAAATGAAATTATAAAAAAAATTCCATTTTCAATAGCATCAAAGACAATAAAATATTTGGTAGCATATTAAGAAAAATACTGCTGAAAGATATTTTTAAAAAATGGAAACACCTATTTTATTTATAGGTTTCCTGGATTAGTAGACTTGATGTTGTTAAGATGTGAATACTACCCAAAGGGGTACACAGGTTCACTATAACATCTGGGAAAATCCCAAAGTTAGTTTCTTTCTTTTTTTTTTTTTTTTTTCGCAGAAATAGAAGAATCTTCCTAATATTAATATGGAATCTCAAGGTTTCCTAAATAATCAAAACTGTCTTTTAAAAAAAGAGCAAAATTGGAGCTCACACTTTCTGATTTTAAAACTTTTTACAAAGCTACAGTCGTCAAAAGATTGACATAAGAAGAGTACTGACATAAGAAGAGTCATATAGACTAGTGGAATTGAATAGAGAAAACAGGAGAACAGAAACAAATCTCTGGTATTTGGTTAAATGATATTTGACAAAAGCGTCGAGACAATTTCTAAGGGTAAAGAACAGTCTTTTCAACAAGTGGTGCTGGAAAAGCTGGATATCCATATGAAAAAGAACTTGAACCCCCATCTCATACCATATACAATATTTAACCCAAGATGTAGGAAACACTAAATATAAGAAATAAAAATAAAATTAAAAAAATCCATAGGGGAAAGTTCTGTTGACATTAGATTTGGCAAAGATTTCATGGATATGACACCAAAAATGTCATCATAAATATTCAACTTCATCAAAATTGAGAACTTTTGTGCATCAGAGGACACTACCAAGAAATTGAAATAAAAACTCACGAAATTAGAGGAAATGATTACAAATAATGTACCAGATAAGAGTTTAATATCCAGAACACATCAAATAGAAAACAATTTTTAGAAAGGATTTTTGCATGCTTTGAAGAGGCACCTAGAAATTCACTTTATGTATTCAATTACATTGAAGAACAGCATTACACGTGGACTGTTTCCCAAATTCTGTCACCCATAAAAATACCTTCTAAAGATCACTTTTGAGAAGCCTCTGCCAGAAACTGTCTTGTTGAAAACTCAGGTAAGTCACTGACTCTGACCATCCTGAAGCCCTAGACAGTTATTATTAGAAAAGTTACAAACTTTCAACATTTGACAGATGATGACCAGGCCGTCGTCAAATTTATGAGGGACGTGGATCATATTTCTTATTGGGAATTAAAATAATTTATTGGTTTATTTCAAGTAAACCCTCGAGCTTATATGAGTGAAAAAGATCTGGTCTGTATAGATTTTTTTTTCCTGAAGAAATCAAGACTATAAACAAGGGTCCTATTTGAATGCAAAATGTATCCATACTGTGAGAGACATCTAATGAGTCTATTGCCCCAAAACTGTGCTGATTTGTTTAAAACTTTAAAATGTGAACAACCCCATCAAAAAGTGGGTGAAGGATATGAACAGACACTTCTCAAAAGAAGACATTTATGCAGCCAACAGACACATGAAAAAATGCTTATCATCCGGGGCCATCAGAGAAATGCAAATCAAAACCACAATGAGATACCATCTCAGCCAGTTAGAATGGCAATCATTAAAAAGTCAGAAAACAACAGATGCTGGAGAGGATGTGGAGAAATAGGAACACTTTTACACTGTTGGTGGGATTGTAAACTAGTTCTATCATTGTGGAAGACAGTGTGGCGATTCCTCAAGGATCTAAAACTAGAAATACCATTTGACCCAGACATCCCATTACTGGGTATATACCCAAAGGATTATAAATCATGCTGCTATAAAAACACATGCACATTTATGTTTATTGCAGCACTATTCACAATAGCAAAGACTTGCAACCAACCCAAATGCCCATCAATGATAGACTGGATTAAGAAAATGTGGCACATATACACCATGGAATACTATGCAGCCATAAACAGGATAAGTTCATGTCCTTCGTAGGGACATGGATGAAGCTGGAAACCATCATTCTGAGCAAACGATTGCAAGGACAGAAAACCAAACACCTCATGTTCTCACTCATGGGTGGGAATTGAACAATGAGAACACTTGGACACAGGGTGGGGAACATCACACACCAGGGCCTGTCATGGGGTGGGGGAAGAGGGGAGGGATAGCATTAGGAGAGATACCTAACATAAATGACAAGTTAATGGGTGCAGCACACCAACATGGCACATGTATACACATGTAACAAACCTGCCCGTTGTGCACATGTACCCTAAAACTTAAAGCATAATTTTAAAAAACTTTAAAATGTGATGAAACTCCCTCTTCACAAATTGTAATATACATAGTATACAAAAATTGGTCATAAAGATATAAAATTTTGTGCATGAACATGTGATAACAACATGTTCTCCCTGTAACTGTTGAATTCTACTGCTTTCTCCTTGCCTTTCTGGGGTGTGTGTATGTGTGTGTGGAGGGGAGGTATCCAGACTCTAAAGACAGTAATTATAATTTCAAATTAAGTAACAGTTGATCACCCAGGGGAGCTCAAAGAAAGAAATTTGTGGAAAGATACAGTCTGATTTTTTCCAAGTGTAAAAAGACCTCCATGGGTGCTCTCCCAAGACTTAACAGTCAACCCTATAGGGTCCCTGTGTTTTCTCATCCTTTCAGGATCATTGGAGGGCAGATATAAGTACATACCTTTGAAGAAAGTTCCTTGTAAACTTCAAACATTATTATACAAGCCTAAAGTGACGTTACTGGAGCTTTAATAATGTTCACAGTATCTAGTTTAAACATCACCAGTTGCCTTTCTCTAATGAACAACTGATCCACCCACTCATCAAAATACTATGGATAGCTACACAAGACAATATAGAAATCGATCTAACATCTTTTAGTGTTTTGAAGAAGAAATACAAATAAATGTGGAGGAAGTTAGGATAAATATTAAAAGCTTATATGCCAAATGTTAACCAAGATAATCTCTAGCCAATGAGCTTACAGGTCAGTTTTGTTTTTATTTCACCGAAGCAAAAGACATGAAAAATTACCATTATTTTAGTAAGCGTAAAAATAGTAGTAGAGAAGGAAAGTTAAGAAAAAGAAGTAGAAAAACCAAATTCAAAACAAGCGAAGTGCAGAAGCACATTGGGAGCAAAGAAGGATATGGGAGTGTGGGTAGGGCAAGTAGGGAGACTAAATAAGAACTGAGGTAGAAAGTTCCTTGCAGGTGGTTGGGAAAGGGGTGGAGCTGATACCATTGCTACAGGAGCTGAATAATAGCCCTGTGGAAATAAATGCCTGGTGAAGGCATGAAGAAAGTAGTCTGGAGCTCAGTAGAGACACACCAGCACAGTCTGGTAGGCTACAGTATCAAGTCTCTAGAGAAAGGCTGAAACACCCAGAACAAGAGAGACCAGGTCTAGGATGCCCAGTCTGTTCTGGTCCCATCTGCCAACAATCTGGCTGCTGCTGAGCCAGCGCCTTAGAGAAAGCCTAGCAGCAGAGCTGAAGGGATGTGGTCCCCAGTTTGGAAACAGCTTGCTGTCATTTTGTGACAAGACCAAGAAGAAAATCTCTAACACCCAGAAGAATGGCTGTTGGAATCTGGACTACCCACAGGTAAGAGCCCAGGGCTGCTGAAAAATCAGAATGCGGCCCCCAAAAAAGCTGGTTCCAGATCTCATTGACTGCCTATAGTCAACTCAGACTCTACCACAGGTGAGTGCCTAAAAGTTTGGGCTTTTTCATTGTAATGTGCTTTTATTAAAAAGGCCTCACCAGGAATCTCACTGGTAGGTTGGCAGAGAGGGTGAAAGTTACAGGAATAGCAAAGAGAAAAACAGCCTCACCTGGGAGGCCCTTCCCACCTGGCAGCCTGAGATATGGGGTGGAGAAAACAGGGAAGCCTCAGAGAAGGTGATGATTCTCAAACACCAGCAGGAGGTGAGGCATACTTCAGGACCCCCAGGAAAGCTGGGCAGGCCAGAAAACAGGTGTGCTTGCAAGGGGATACCTGGACCAGGCCTCTCCAATTAAGAAGAAAGGGGGAAAACAGTGAGGTGGTGAGCTGATTATCACTTCTGTTTGTGCACCTATGGGTCTGGGGGCAGCACACTAAGACCTCTGTTAGGTTCCTGGAATGTGAGACGAAAGGGGGCTTAGACTTAATGACTCTCCTCTTTGTCATTAGGCTACACAGTGGTCTATGTCACCAAAAACTTTCTCTTAAAAAAAACTTTTTTTATAAGTTTTTTATTAAAAAAAACTCTGTTGCACCCCCAACAGAGCACCTTGCTGCCCATGTCTTTGAATCTACTCTTGTAAAGTGTTGAGAGAGATAGATGGAAAAGAAAGAAAGTTGCCTGGATGACTAGAGGGGAAATCAAAGGGGACCAGAGACAAGGGAAGTTCACCGTTCAGACCATCATAGCTGAAGATCTGATTAGCGCTTTCAACATTTGAAGCTGCAAAGAATTTTCTTTAAAAGCAAGATTTCAGAATTGAGGACAGTTCAATACCAGAACGGTTTTTAAACTACCAAGTAACAGGGTATTCATAGAGATAAATTGCAAGCTAAGTTAAAACTAGCAAGGGCAGTTTCCAAAAGAGACAGAGGCTACTCTCTTCAGGCAAATAGGTTGTACTAATTCTGAAAAGTCAAGTTAAATTACTAAGCATTGTTTTACATTTAATATAAATGACATAGGTTTTGAACCAGGAATGTGTGACTCCCAAACTGCCTCTTGTAAGCTATATGCATATACTGCATTCAATCATTAAATGAGCTCATTAAAGTTATTGTGCACAGTGAACGCTCCTGGATTTTATGTGATTTTTATAATGATTTCAAAGTTATTTCCTTTTCTTACATTATTGGTCAGAGCTTGTTTCATTTTACTATAAAATAAGGAAAGAATATCACAAAGTCAAAACAATTTCTAACACAAACTAAGGAAGAGCATGCTGTACTATAATTTCTATTTAAGTTTTACTCTTTTTTCTGAGTAAATAAGTGAAAATTCTCATTTAAAGACTGAAAAATATAAATAAATTTAACAAGAAAAAAGAAAAGTATTCATAGATAACCAATATTAATGTTTGCTGTAGATATATAGATATAGATGTATATCCATTCTCAGCCTTTTGGCTGAGATCAAGTGATATAGATGTATAGATTTATGTAGATATAGATTTAAATATCTAAATCTTCCTACTAAAAACTTGTGATTATAAAATAAATTCCCTATTGCTATCCACTACATAGTGCATTGGAAGTTATCAATCAAAACAGTGTCAGGGAGAGTGAAAAGTGATATGGTGTAAGCATTTAAAGGGTCATTGGAGGAGTACACAAAGGGGACAGAGGAGTTAGCATATCCTTAATATCGTAGTACCTCAACGTGCCCAACTCTAAGTAAGGTAAGTTGTTGATATGTTAGGGTATTTGTGGATTCTCTTTGGTGTTTAATTATACCGAGGCAATGGGTGCATTGTGGTCTAGGCAAATTGTATAATTTTTCTGATTCTCTTTCACGTGAATATTTTCCTCACCTTCCACCCTATTTTTTGACTTCACAGAAATGATGTCATCCTCAATCAATAAAGATACAAAAACCTTAGACGTGCTGTCAAAATTAATTCCCAATTTGTCACAGGAGCTGAAGAAAACAGTGTCTCAAGGGCAACCATCATTGAGGAAAGTAGTACTTTCCCGAAGAAAGAGATATAAAGATCCTGAATGCGATCCATTATGCTGTGAAGTAGTTTGTGACGATGGAACTTCAGTTAAAGT
Source organism: Piliocolobus tephrosceles (assembly GCF_002776525.5). Classification (NCBI taxonomy): domain Eukaryota; kingdom Metazoa; phylum Chordata; class Mammalia; order Primates; family Cercopithecidae; genus Piliocolobus; species Piliocolobus tephrosceles. The sequence goes on along the minus strand of NC_045447.1, from coordinate 77,062,574 downwards.
GTCTGAATAGTAGAGTAATTGTGGACATCTACCCATTCTCAAGTTTATTCTCAGTGACAAATTCACTAATGTCCAATTCAATGACTGCTGATCATTAGAACGTGAGAAATAATTATTAGTATGTACATGTTTCACTTGCTCCGTGATAATACAGTCTCTCTAAAGGGAGGAAGTTAGATAGATGGAATAAGTTTTAGTACTTGATAATACAGTGAGGAAATTATACTTTACAATAATTTATTGTGTATTTCAAAATAGCTAGAAGAGAATTGTAATGATCCCAACACAGAAAAAATGAATGTTAGAGGTGATGGATATCCCAATTATCCTGATTTGATCATTACACATCATATACATGTATTGAAATATCACATGTACTACAAAAATGCGTACAACTATATAATATATGAATAAAAAACTTACTGGAAATAAATGTTAAAAGTTTACATACACGAGCACATACATTCACATATACTCAGTCAGGTCTCTTTGTTTCTCCTCTCTTTTCACACTGAAAAGTATGCAAGAGATAAAGCACCTAACCATCTCTACTTTAACATCAGCACATAGCATGGAGGAAAAGCAATGAAGGAATGAACCGGTGGGAGAGTAATTAGGTATGTTCATCCCAGGATAACCCCAGAGACCTCTCTAGAACTTTGCCCAATTCATATCCTCCACCTGCCTCTCAGCACACTGTCTTTAGACCTTCAATCATTCTATAAAGTCCTCTTTTGTCCCTGGTGTTACTCCACATCCCTTCGCCAAACTGGTGAATCGGCACAAACATTGGCATTCCTCTGGCTACACAAACCTCCTCCCTATGTGACTTTGAATCCTAAATCAGAGAGTACTTTTTTTACTCTGTCAGGTCCTACTAGTTCCCCCCCCTCCCCCCCCCCCCCCCCCCCCCCCCCCCACACACACCAGCCAACTGAAGCTGCTAATACCTCACTATCAGGTCCTATTAACTTCCTTCAATTAACACGATTTGAGTAGCCCTCTGTGCCTGCCCACAAAGTGCTCTGAGTCTGGTGTAGGACATGGAGAAGCAAAGGATAATAAGTGCAATGATACTTGTAGGTCATCGTAGAGACTGTAATGATCCACAGGAATCAGGGTTGTGTTTAATGACAATGTGGGAAGGAATGAATGTACAGGGAACAGTGTGGGTAAGAGGAGAGAGCAAAATTTCCCTAAGGAAACTGATGGCTGATTTGCATCTTGAAAGACATCTAAGCAGAAGACAGTGCAAAAAGGAGACAGGGAGAAGCACAGGTAAAAGCACAAAGGCCTAGAAGCACAGCATGTGTGGAAACAGCCAGAGTTGGTAGGGCAGGAGGTGGCGTGGAGAAAACAAATTGTCGAGATCTGGTTGGAATGGAGACAGGAGAGAGGGTCTCAGATGATTCCACACAATGCAGCTATGGGGTTTAGGCTGCATCTTGGAGTGAGGAAGAACTGCTCATGATAATGATACATCTCTCATAAAGAACTTTTTCCTACCAACACTCTGTTGAAGATGAAGAGGGATCATGGGAGTCACAGGGCAGAACCCATAGATTATACTGTACAGTCTGAACTGTACCACCTGGTTTGCGTAGGCTCCTCTAGATTGTTCTTTGAAAACAAAGGGGAGGAGCACATAAGCTGTATCTCTTGACACTAATGATGATCAATAAAAGATTAATATTTGAGTCTCCATATTATTCATAATCAATGATTGAGTTTATTCTACATGCCAATCATTGTTCTAGGACTTTAGGATTTATGAGAGAAAAAATAATATTAATGATTACATGGAACTTCCACCTAGGCAGTTGACTGCTTCTGAACTGTCCCTTGGCACATGCATTCTATACATAATTCTATTCTTTTAGTAAACATAGAGGTATGAAAAGGGGATAATAGAGGAAAGTCCATAATGTTATCTGGTGTCTATCATTGTCAGTCTCTCAACCAGAAAATATCCAAAGATTGCTTCCAGAAGGTTTTTAGAAGATGCAGATGTTCCCTCATTCTTTCTCCCATTGTTTATAAACCTGCATGACAGCCTAAAGTGACAGCAGGACAGGTACCTAAGGTGGTTCCAAGGATGTATGAAGTCCTTCAGCTGCTTTTAAAAAGTACACAAACTTGTGGCTTATGGCAATTGAAATGCATTTTCTCCCAGTTCTGCAGGCTAGACATAGAAAGATGATGCACTTTCCACAACCTATAGACTATAATCCTCACTGGCTTCTGGTGGTTTGCTGTCAATCTTCGGCATTCCTTGGTTTGCAGGTGCCACTCTGGGGGAATGGGTTAAAAAACTACCTATTGGGTATTATGTCACTATGTGAATGCAGTATACCCATGTAACAAACCTGCCCATGTATACCATTTTATCTAAAATAAAAGTACAAAATGAATTTTAATTAGATTATTGGATCCTTACACTGCTTGGTGTATCCATCTGTAGTATTGTGATGAGTGGATGATTTCTTTCATTTTTCAGCAATGAAAGAAAACTGATGATGTTTAACCAAGTCCTGTGAAAAGTATTAAAATTTCCAGTAACATCATTTTAGGTTTCTACAATAATGTTTAAAATTTATAATGCACATTCTCACTCACTATTGCAGAACCCTGGAATCTTAAGCTTATAGGGAACTCAAAGGTCAGTAATCACATCTGCCCTCTCATCCTGACCAGGATGAGAAAATACAGGGGACCTCTAGGGTTGATCTTAAGTCTTAGGGAAGCATCAACTGGAAGTATTTTTACACTGGTAGGAAATCAGATTCCATCATTTTCTAGTAATGTCTTCCTCTCTTTTGACTCCTCTGGACAATCGGTTGACTGATACCAGTCATGTGATTTATTTAAATTGGAAATTGTATTCACCTGTAGAGACTGGAGAACACACACACACACACTTTCTCTCACCATAAAAGTACAGGGGGAGCCAATCGTAATCCCAAAAGAGTTATCCCAACTGCTGAAATCTCAAAAAACCCAAATCTCTAATGCTTAAGATGACAAAAATCACAATCTTAGAAGATTAAAATCCTCCAAAAACGTAATTCTTGGAAAAGTCATATAAAATTCCTTAAGACACATTTATTTACATTGTTAGGGGGAGATTTATCTGAGTAACATAAAAATAGGACGGAATACTTTATAGGCCACCTCACACAATAAAATAGACAATAATAACACACATATTTTTTCAAGCATAAACACCCAGGTATACTAATGACAGCAGCACAGGTATGAGCAGACAAACCATATTTCTGAAGAAAATGTCAAAAAGTGAATTCTGTAGTGCATTCCACATGATCAATGATTGTGTGCACCCAGCTTTATAACTGCAATCATTTGAAATGCCACGATGAATTTGAGGAGAACAAGTAAAAACCATGAAGGATCACCACAGCTCTTTGAGTGATCTCAGCAACGTTTTTACCTACATGCACAAAACTAACATGCAAAGTCAATAGTGTGATAAAGTGATGAACTTTAGTGGAGTCAAATTTCTGATATCCAAGGAGCAGAAGAAAAGTCTGTTCTAGCTCTCAGAGAGAGACAAATTTGCCCTCTGTATTTGTTCTCTTCCTGCCCAGGCTGTTGGGTTGTTGCCCACCAACATTAGGCCAGATCTTCTCCACATAGTTCACTGTGACTCACACACTAACATCCTCTGAAAAAACTCTCACAGACACACCCAAAATAATGCTTTGCCAGATTTTTAGGTATTCCTTAATCCAGTCAAGTTGACACCTAAAATTAGGTCCACAAGTCCTCCCTTTGTCAGCTTGGCACCTACGCACATCTCCTGAAACCACAGTTGACTTCCAGATAAAGACAATCACAAGGCCTGGTACCATGGCTCATGCCTGAAATGCCAGCACTTTGGGAGGCCAAGGTATGTGGACCACTTGAGGTCAGGAGTTTGAGACCAGCCTGGCCAACATGGTGAAAACCCGTCTCTACCGAAAATACAAAAATTAGTCAGGGGGGTTGGTGCTTGCCTGTAGTCCCAGCTACTTGGGGGGCTGAGGCAGGAGAATCACTTGAACCAAGAGAGGTGGAGGTTACAGTGAGCCAAGATCACACCACTGCACTCCAGAGCAAGACTCTGTCTCAAAAAAAAAAAAAAAAAAAAAAGAGACAATAACAAGATAATAGTTTCACTTAATATAATACAACTATTCTGTGATAGTGCTTTCAGCGATTTTAGATGTTAGGGATTTCAGACTTCAAGGATTTAGACTTTAGGGATTTTGATCTTTAGGGATTTAAATATTCAAAATTAAGGTGTCCAGGATTGTCTTTTGGGATTATAATCCAAAACAAGTAAAGGAAAAAACAGTAGAATCCTACAGTCCAGAGAGAACATGTTGATAACAACACGTTCTTGCAAAATAGTTAAAACTCTTACCATCAACTTCCAGTATTCTCTGTGTGTTTTATGTGCGTGAGAGAACAAATTTTTATCATTTTAATATTTCTAAACAATTCCACATGGTTTTCTAGGCACTGTGCCCTGCAGATGACTATCACATCGTACACTGATCTTTATATGCAAACAGGACCAATGTTTATAAGCCTGATGTGTTTGTATTCAAAATCTAATTAAATTAGCTCTGCTCCCTCAGGGGAGTCTAAAAACTTGATATAAGTTTGGATACTTCTGAGGCAAACTAGTAAATACGTTTAGTTCCAAATAAAATTATGACCTAATTTTCTGCAAATTGGAGGAAGGTCTTGTCATCATTTCTCAAATGGTATGCGTCAGGTAACTAGTCAAATAATAACTGTTTAGAGCCAAGTGATAGTTGGAGTCAAGATATTTAGATGTGTTTTCCCTATGGCAAGCAGTTTGGAAGAGGTTTTCCAGACCTGAGGTTCTGAAGGTACTTTTACAGTGTGACGAACTTAGAAGAACAAGTCATTGCTTATTTAAAAATGAATTCCTCAGTGTCTCTCCATTTCATACTGAAATTCTTTTTTTAAAAAAAAATGTTTTTGGAAATTCAGTGTGCAAGCTAGCATGCAAGGAGATGGAAGTCTCTACTTCATTCTGACAATTAGTAAAAATCTTGACAAATTAAAAAAACAACTCTTTAGACCTGTGACAGAAGTGAAGATTTAGCGCAAACTGCTGCCCACAAAATTGTAGACAGTGACGGGCAAATACAGAGAATCACAAGCTACCATAAGAAGAAATCCATGAGCAGAAGCCTTCATGAGAGCCAGCGCTGAGTAGGTAACTCAGTACGCTGAGTTACCTCAACTGTAATAGATGAGTTGCTGGAGGGTCCCTGTGGACAATTCTGAAAGTTAACATCTCTATGGAGTCTGAATTATAGGAGGCCTGGCACACTTTTGTGAGTCTTAACTCTAGGAGTTCTAACAGGTTCCACAGTGAATATTTATGAAAAATCATCTGTTGCTTCTAGCAGAGAAGAGGAAATATAGCCTTTTTGCAATATGCCAGGTATTCTGGTCTCCTTAACAAGGCCTGCCTTCAAGATAAACTATTTTACCAGAGCCTAAAATTTTTGTTTGGTTGAGATTTTCCTAGGCCTAGCAACCAAGGGGAAAGGAAATACTAACTCAAGCCCACTGTAAACATCCTGTAACACCTTAAGAGAAAAGGGCGTAATGAGGAGCAGTTGGAAGTTCTCAATTCAAAGACACAGGCTCACTACACATTCAGAGCTAATCATAGAACTACAGAATGCTTCCCCTCCCCCTACATCTTAACCATTGCAAGTCTTACTATTTACCACAGTTTCTTTTGCTCAGTACATTATGTCTGACTACTAAGAAAAAATTTCAAGACATACTTAAAAGCAAATACACAGGTGACACAAAATAGTGGCCATCAGAACTCAGCCCAGGTATGGCAGAGATGTTGGAATTCACAAAGCAGGAATTTAAAATATCTATGATTAATATGCTATGGACTTTAATGGATAAAATAGACAGCATGCATGAACCAATGGGCAGTATTAACAGAGAGATTGAAATTCTAAGAAAAAATAAAAAATAAATGCTAAAATCACAACCACTGTAACAGAGATGAATAATGCCTTTGATGGCCTCATTAGCAGATTGGACACAGTGGGGAAAGATTCCCTGAGCTTGAGTATATTGCAATGGAAACTTCTACAACTAAAGAACAAAGAGAAAAAGGTTGAACAAAATAGAACAGAATATCAAGAAACTGTGGAATAACTATAAGAAACTGTAACTTTTGCAAAATTGGTGTACCAGAAGGAGAAAACGAGTGGAAGAAACAGAAGAACTATTCGAAGCATGAATGACTGAGAATTTCTCCAAATTAATGTCAGATACCAAACAACAAATCTACGGAGTTCTGAGAACATCAAAAAAGATAAATAACAAAAATACCACACCTTTTAAATCACAACAAATCCAAGATTTTTAAAACAGTCCTGCAGGAATCCAGAGGAAAAAATGTCTAGTCATTTAAAGGAGCAAAAATCAAAATTGCACCAGACTTTTCCACAGAAATCAGGCAAGGAAGAAGAGAGTAGAGTAAAAAAATTAAAAGTGTTCAGAGATTACCAAAAAAAACTTCACCCAGAATACTGTGACATGTGAGGTTTTTCCTCAAAAGTAAAGGAAAAGTCTTTCTCAGATTAACAAAAATTGGTAGAATTTGGTGCCAGTGGACCTCCCTTGATAGAAATGCTCACAAAAGAATGACAATTTTAAATGTCAGAAACTTGGATATATATAAAGAAAGAAAGACCATAAATGAAAGAATAAGTGAAGGTAAAGGGAGAATTTTTATTTTTCTTATCCTTAATTGATCCCAGAGAAATAATAATAGAAACAATATTTTTGATTATGCATACATTTACACACATACTTATTTATAATTATGTGTAAGTGAAAAGAATGACAGCAATTATAAAAAAGATGGGAGAGAGGAATCAGTATTTGTTATTATAAGATATTCACTCTACCCAAAAAGTGGAAGTGGTATAATGTTATTTAAAAGAGGACTTAGATTTGTTGGAAATGGATATTGATAAATATAGGGTAACAACAACAACAACAACACACACACATACATACATATGTAATAAAAATTTGGAATATCAATTAGATTAAAACAGTAAATCAATAGAGAAACTCAATGAAACCAGAAGCTGATTATTTGAAAAGTTCAATAAAATTGGATGCCTCTAATCTGACTAACTAAGGCAAAACAGAGAGTACACAAATTAGTAATGTCAGAGAGAGGGTAAATCACTTCAGATGCCATAGTCATTTAAAGAATAATAAAGGAATACTATGAACAGCTATATGCCCACAGATTTGAAAATGTAAATGTGATGGACCAACTCTTTGAAAAACACAATCTGCCAAAATTCACAGAAGAAGACATAGACCAATTGAATAGGACTGTATTAAAAACAATGTAATGAATAATTAATAACCTCTCAAAACAAAGTAACAGGCCCAAAAGAGTGCAATGGTGATGTCTACCCAACATCTAAGGAAGGAATTTTATTAATTCTCTATGATTTGTTGCAGAAGATAGAAATAGAGAGAATATTTCCTAACTCATTTCTAACTAATTCTATGAGTATTATCCTAATCCTTAAACCAGAAAAGACATGACAAGAAAACTGTAGAACAATATAGCTTATGAATGTAGATGCAAAAATCCTCAACTAAATATTAGCAAATTGAATCCAATGGTGCATACAAAGAATTATACATGACAACCAAATAGGATTTACCCAAGCTATGTAAACCTGATTCAATATTTGAAAATCAATTTATGCAAACCTTCATATTAACAGGCTTAAGAGGAAACATCATATGATCATATCGTGGGAGCTGGGGACAAGCAGGAACCCTGCCCCTTTCAAGTTGGAGCAGAAGCTCCTGCTTGTCCCCAGCTCTGGGTGCCACTGCAGCTAACCAAACAGCTACTGCATACCCAGGCATCCCTGCACTCTTAGGGGCCTGGGAAGGCCCACCCTGCCCTTGCAGGTTTGGAAATGTCTGCTCCCACTGTCTGGCTTCTCCCTGCTGTTGGCGCCTGCTCCAACAAAGTCAGGGCAAAGTCAGGACTGAGCCCAGGTGCTGTCACAGCTCAGCCAGGTGTGCACATGCTCAGGGCAGTGCTGACATACCAGCCCCCTGCCGCTTCAGCCTTCTCCAGATTTTGGGCACTGAGGAGCATAGGAGGGAAGCTGACGGGGAGCTGAGGGCAGCTCAGTGCTGGCTGCAGGCACTCCTTGGTACCTATAGCCTGGGTGCCATGAACAGCAGCAGGAGGTGAACAGGTTCCTGGGTAAAAGGGGGCAGGTCCCCAGTAAGCTCCCACCTTCAGGCTAGGGAGGCCCTGAAGGGTGGGGGCCATGATGCCAGTCCCATGGACTGGACCAGAGTGGGAACTTGTGATGCCTTTTCTGGGCCCGCCCACAGCCACCCATGGACCAATTGGTGCACACTTCCTCCCCTCTGAGTCCATAAAAGCTCTGGACTCAGCCAGAGCTAAGCAGATGTCAGGATGACCACCTGAAGAGAGGAGCTGCCTACTCCAGGGCCTCCTCTGAGCTATTGCCACTCAATAAAGTTCCCCTTTGTCTTGCTCTCCCTCCACTTGTCTGCATACTTCATTCTTCCTGGGCACAGGATAAGAACTTGGGACCCATCAAGTGAGGCTAAAAGAGCTGTAACACAAACAGGTTGAGACATGCCCCCTGCTCACCACGTTGCAGGTGAAGAGAAGGAAATAAGAACTGAGGCCCTTTGGGAAGCCCAAATCTGGGAGTCCCTGAGCTAGGTCTGTGACTCCCTCTTTGGAGCCCTGTAATTCCTGGTGTCTCCAAGCTTCTACCCAGAAGTGTTCCCCAGTGCCAGCTGTAGAAGCTGTTTATCAGAAAATTCTTTTTTTTTTTTTTTTTTTTTTTTGAGATGGAGTCTCGTTCTGTTGCCAGCCTGGAGTTCAGTGGCGTGATCTTGGCTCACTGCAACCTCTGCCTCCCGGGTTCAAGCAATTCTCCTGCCTCAGCCTCCCGAGTAGCTGGGACTATAGGCGAGCACCACCACGCCCAGCTAATTTTTGTAGTTTTTAGTAGAGACAGGGTTTCACCATATTGGCCAGAATGGTCTCGATCTCTTGGCCTCGTGATCTGCCTGCCTCAGCCTCCCAAAGTGCTGGGATTACAGGCGTGAGCCACTGTGCCCAGCCCTATTTAACTTTTTATTGTTTCTATTTATATCCTCTTGTACTATCTATGCCTTGAAAAGTTGTGGTAGCTGTTATTTTTTGTTTATTCATCTTTTCATCTTTCTACCTAAAGTATGAGTAGTTTACGTACCGCACTTACAGTGTTATAATATTCTGTGTTTTTCTGTGTACTTGCTATTACCAGTGAGTTTTGCACCTTCAGATGAATTCTTGTTGCTCATTAATATCCTTTACTGTCAGACTGAAGACCTCCCTTTAGCATTTCTTATAGGACAGGTCTGGTGTTAATGAAACCTCTCAGGTTTTGTTTGTCCAAAAGTCTATATTTCTCCTTCATGTTTAAAGGACTGTTTCACCAGATAAACTATTCTAGAGCAAAAATTTTCTTCCTTCAGTGCTTTAAATATGTCATGCCATTCTCTCCTGGTCTGTAAGGTTTCCACTGAGATGTCTGCTACCAGATGTGTTGCAGCTCTAGTGTATATTATTTGTTTCTTTTCTCTTGCTGCTTTCAGGATCCTTGCTTTATCCTTGTACTTTGGGAGTTTGATTATTAAATGCCTGAAGGTAATCTTTTTTGTGTTAAATCTCCTGAGTATTCTATAACTTTCTTTTACTTGGATACGTATATCTTTCTCTAGGTTTGAGGAGTTCTGTGTTATTATCCCTTTGAAAAAACTTTCTACCCTGTCTTATTCTCTACCTCCTCTTTAAGGTCAGTCATTCTCAGTTTTGCCCCCCCTTTCAAAGCTATTTTCTAGATCTTGTAGGTGTGCTTCATAGTTTTTTTTTTTTCTTTTTTCTTTTGTCTCCTCTGAATGTGTATGTTCAAAGAGCCTATCTTCAAGCTCACTAATTCTTTCTTCTGCTTGATCAGTTCTGCTATTAAAAGACTCGATGCATTCTTTAGCATGCCACAGGCATTTATCATTTACAGAATTTCTGCTTGTGTTTAATTATTGGAATCCCTTTGTTAAATTTGTCTAATGGGATTCTGAATTCCTTCTGTGTTATCAGACTTCTTTCTATATGTCTTCACCATCCTTTTATTTCCCTAAAGTATCACCTAGCTCTTCAGTCAATGTTCCCAGTTCAGCTCACCATTTTTCCACCCACCCACAAGAAACTTTCTCCCTCAGCTCTTATTCAGCCTTCCTACATTCCCTCCCTGCATTCCATGTTTTTCATTGCTCCTAAGTTCTTCTACACTTTGGTCATTTTACATTTGAGTTTTTCTTTTCTATATTCCTTCCTTTTCTCCTCCACTACTGTTTTTATGCCTTGTAAAATATTTGTAATTTTTAACATTGTTTGCCTATATAAAGGAATTCTTGATCATTACAGAAAATACAGGTAAAATAAAAATAAACTGACCTGTAAACTCATCAGCTACAGATTGTGTCGGTTAACACTTGTTAACAATCCTTAGTACTGTGATGAGTAGACGGACCTATTTTTCACAAAAGAAAGAAAACTGATATTTAAACCAAGTACTGTGAGCATTACTAAAATTCCACTAACATCACTGTAGGACTGTATAATAAGTTTACAAAGCATCTTCTTATTCACAACTGTAGAAAATTGGAATCTTAAACCTAAAGGGAACTTCAAAGATTTGCACCTATCCTCCCCCACAGAGATCCTATAAAGAATGGGAAAACACAGGGACCCTGTAGGGTTGACTTGTAAGTCTTGGGAGAACACCCATTGGAAATGGTAAACCAGACTCCGTCTTTCCACCAGTTTTGTTCTTTGGACTCCTCTGGTGATCAGTAAATTGTTACCAGTCATCTGAATATTTTAATCTGAAAGTGTAATTACTATTTCTAGAGTCTGAAGAACACACACATTCCACACACACCAATACCAAAAGGCAATTTAAAAAAACAGTAGAATTCAACAGTCACAGGGAGAACAAGTTGGTAACATATGCTCATGCACAAAATTTTATATCTTTATAATCAATTTTTGTATACTATATGTGTTGTACTTGTGAAACGGGTTTTTCATCACATTTTAAAGTTTGAACAAGTCAACACAGTTTTGGGGCAATGGACTCATTAAATGACTCTCAAAATTTAGATAAATTTTAAATGCAAGTAGGACCACTTGATTTTAAGCCTGATTTCTTTGAGGGAAAAAAATATATTCAGACCAGAGCTGTTTCACTGAAGCAAGCCTGTGGGCTTACTTGAAATAAACTAATATATCCTTTTAGCTCCCAATAAAAAATATAATCCATGACCCTCATAATTCAAGAATGGTCCAGTCATCATTTGTGAAATGTTAAGCATTGTCTAACTCTTCTAATAATACCAATCTAGGGCTACAGGATGCTCTGAGTGAGTAATGTAGATGTGTTTTCACTAAGACAAGATATCAGTATCTGGGAAAGAATTCTCAAAAGTAACGTTTTGAAGGTGCTTTTTTGGGTTGACAGACTTTGGAGAATAATCCACATGCAACCCTGTTCTGCAACATAATTGATTGTTTAAAAATGAATTTCAAGTGTCTCTTCATATCATGCCAAAAATCCTTTCCAAAAAGCTTCTCTTTTATGTGTTCTAGATATTAAGCCCTTATCTAATATATGACTCATAATTATTTTCTCTTATTTTATGTTTTATTTCACTCTTTTCATGCTATTTTTTACAATACAAAAGTTTTCAAATTTGACAAAGTCAAATATTTATATTTTCTTTTGTTTCCTGTCCTTTTGGTGACACATTCATGAATCATTGACAAATCCAATGTCAAGATGATTTTCCTGTATAGAATCTTGTAAGAATTTTATTTTTCACTCTTACATTTGGTCTTTGATACATTTTGAGTTAAATTTTGTATATGGTGTGAGGTAAGGTTTAAGTCTTTCTTTTGAAGGTGTATATCCACTTTTCCCAGCACCACTTGTTGAAAAATAGTCTTTTCCCCTGTAGAATGGTCTTGACACAATTCTCAAAAATAATTTTTACTAAATACCAAAGGATTATTTCTGTGCTCTCTATTATTTTCCATTGGTCTTTATGACTGTCCTTATACCAATAGCTCACTCTTTTGACTACTATAGATTTGTACAATGTTTTGAAATCAGTAAACGTGAATTCTTCAACTTTGTTCTTTTTTGAAGACAGTTTTGGCTATTTGGGATCCCTTGAGATTCCATATTAATATTAAAAAGGATTTTTCCTCTATTTGCAAACACACACACACACACACCAAAAGTAAAGCAAAAACAAAAAAATGCCATTGGGATTTCAATAGGGATGACAATGAGTCCCTCTGGGAAATGTTGACATCTTAATAATATTTGTCTTCTATTCCAGGAATATCGGTGAACACACTATGTGTTTCCATTTATTTATTTATTCTTTAACATATTTTGACAATTTTTTTCTAAGTTTTTTTTCTAAAATTTTTTTCTAAGTTTCTCCTTAAGTATATTCCCAAATGTTTTATTGTTACTGACACTATTGAAAATGAAATTTTTGAGGGGCCGAGCAAGATGGCCAAATAAGAACAGCTCCAGTCTCCAACTCCCAGCGCGAGCGACACAGAAGACCGGTGATTTCTGCATTTTCAACTGAGGTACTGGGGTCATCTCACTAGGGAGTGCTGGACAATCGGTGCTGGTCAGCTGCTGCAGCCCGACCAGCGAGAGCTGAAGCAGGGCAAGGCATCTCCTCACCTGGGAAGCACAAGGGGGAAGGGAATCCCTTTTCCTAGCCAGGGGAACTGAGACACACAACACCTGGAAAATCGGGTAATTCCCACCCCAATACTGCGCTGTAAGCAAACGGGCACACCAGGAGAATATACCCCACACCTGGCGGGGAGGGTCCCATGCCCACGGAACCTCCCTCCTTGCTAACACAGCAGTCTGCGGTGATCTAATCGCAAGGCAGCAGCGATGCTGGGGGAGGGACGCCCGCCATTGCTGAGGCTGAAGTAGGTAAACAAAGCCGCTGGGAAGCTCGAACTGGGTGGAGTTCACAGCAGCTCAACGAAACCTGCCTGTCTCTATAGAATCCACCTCTGGGGACAGGGCACAGCTAAAAAATAACAGAGGAAGCAGCAGAGGCCTGTGCAGACGTGAACGACTCTGTCTGACAGCTTTGAAGAGAGCAGTGGATCTCCCAACACGGAGGTTGAGATCTGAGAAGGGACAGACTGCCTTCTCAAGTGGGTCCCTGACCCCTGAGTAGCCTAACTGGGAGACATCCCCCACTAGGGGCAGTCTGACACCCCACACCTCACAGGGTGGAGTACACCCCTGAGAGGAAGCTTCCAAAGTAAGAATCAGACAGGTACACTCGCTGTTCAGCAATATTGTATCTTCTGCAACCTCTCCTGCTGATACCCAGGCAAACAGGGTCTGGAGTGGACCTCAAGCAATCTCCAACAGACTTACAGCTGAAGGTCCTGACTATTAGAAGGAAAACTATCAAACAGGAAGAACACTTATACCAAAACCCCATCAGTACGTCACCATCATCAAAGACCAGAGGCAGATTAAAACCACGAAGATGGGGAAGAAACAGGGCAGAAAAGCTGGAAATTCAAAAAATAAGAGCGCATCTCCCCCTGCAAAGGAGCGCGGCTCATCGCCAGCAACGGATCAAAGCTGGTCAGAGAATGACTTTGACGAGATGAGAGAAGAAGGCTTCAGTCCATCAAACTTCTCAGAGCTAAAGGAGGAATTACGTACCCAGCGCAAAGAAACTAAAAATCTTGAAAAAAGAGTGGAAGAATTGACAGCTAGACAAATTAATGCAGAGAAGGTCATAAACGAAATGACAGAGATGAAAACCATGACACGAGAAATACGTGACAAATGCACAAGCTTCAGTAACCGACTCGATCAACTGGAAGAAAGAGTATCAGCGATTGAGGATCAAATGAATGAAATGAAGGGAGAAGAGAAACCAAAAGAAAAAAGAAGAAAAAGAAATGAACAAAGCCTGCAAGAAGTATGGGATTATGTCAAAAGACCAAATCTATGTCTGATTGGGGTGCCTGAAAGTGAGGGGGACAATGGAAACAAGTTGGAAAACACTCTTCAGGATATCATCCAGGAGAACTTCCCCAACCTAGTAGGGCAGGCCAACATTCAAATTCAGGAAATACAGAGAATACCACAAAGATACTCCTCCAGAAGAGCAACTCCAAGACACATAATTGCCAGATTCACCAAAGTTGAAATGAAGGAAAAAATCTTAAGGGCAGCCAGAGAGAAAGGTCAGGTTACCCACAAAGGGAAGCCCATCAGACTGACAGCAGATCTCTCGGCAGAAACTCTACAAGCCAGAAGAGAGTGGGGGCCAATATTCAACGTTCTTAGAGAAAAGAATTTTAAACCCAGAATTTCATATCCAGCCAAACTAAGTTTCATAAGTGAAGGAGAAATAAAATTCTTTACAGATCAGCAAATGCTTAGAGATTTTGTCACCACCAGGCCTGCCTTACAAGAGACCCTGAAGGAAGCCCTAAACATGGAAAGGAACAACCGGTACCAGCCATTGCAAAAACATGCCAAAATGTAAAGACCATCAAGGCTAGGAAGAAACTGCATCAACTAATGAGCAAAATAACCAGTTAATATCATTATGGCAGGATCAAGTTCACACATAACAATATTAACCTTAAATGTTAATGTACTAAATGCTCCAATTAAAAGACACAGACTGGCAAACTGGATAAAGAGTCAAGACCCATCAGTCTGCTGTCTTCAGGAGACCCATCTCACATGCAGAGACATACATAGGCTCAAAATAAAGGGATGGAGGAAGATCTACCAAGCAAATGGAGAACAAAAAAAAGCAGGGGTTGCAATCCTAGTCTCTGATAAAACAGACTTTAAACCATCAAAGATCAAAAGAGACAAAGAACACCATTACATAATGGTAAAGGGATCAATTCAACAGGAAGAGCTAACTATCCTAAATATATATGCACCCAATACAGGAGCACCCAGATTCATAAAGCAAGTCCTTAGAGATGTACAAAGAGACTTAGACTCCCATACAATAATAATGGGAGACTTCAACACTCCACTGTCAACATTAGACAGATCAACGAGACAGAAAGTTAACAAGGATATCCAGGAATTGAACTCATCTCTGCACCAAGCGGACTTAATAGACATCTATAGAACTCTCCACCCCAAATCAACAGAATATACATTCTTCTCAGCACCACATCGCACTTATTCCAAAATTGACCACATAATTGGAAGTAAAGCACTCCTAAGCAAATGTAAAAGAACAGAAATTATAACAAACTGTCTCTCAGACCACAGTGCAATCAAACTAGAACTCAGGACTAAGAAACTCAATCAAAACCGCTCAACTACATGGAAACTGAACAACCTGCTCCTGAATGACTACTGGGTACATAACAAAATGAAAGCAGAAATAAAGATGTTCTTTGAAACCAATGAGAACAAAGATACAACATACCAGAATCTCTGGGACACATTTAAAGCAGTGTGTAGAGGGAAATTTATAGCACTAAATGCCCACAAGAGAAAGCAGGAAAGATCTAAAATTGACACTCTAACATCACAATTAAAAGAACTAGAGAGGCAAGAGCAAACACACTCAAAAGCTAACAGAAGGCAAGAAATAACTAAGATCAGAGCAGAACTGAAAGAGATAGAGACACAAAAAACCCTCCAATAAATCAATGAATCCAGGAGTTGGTTTTTTGAAAAGATCAACAAAATTGACAGACCGCTAGTAAGACTAATAAAGAAGAAAATAGAGAGGAATCAAATAGATGCAATAAAAAATGATAAAGGGGATATCACCACCGACCCCACAGAAATACAAACTACCATCAGAGAATACTATAAACACCTCTATGCAAATCAACTAGAAAATCTAGAAGAAATGGATAATTTCCTGGACACGTACACTCTCCCAAGACTAAACCAGGAAGAAGTTGAATCCCTGAATAGACCAATAGCAGGCTCTGCAATTCAGGCAATAATTAATAGCCTACCCACCAAAAAAAGTCCAGGACCAGATGGATTCACAGCTGAATTCTACCAGAGGTACAAGGAGGAGCTGGTACCATTCCTTCTGAAACGATTCCAATCAATTGAAAAAGAGGGAATCCTCCCTAACTCATTTTATGAGGCCAACATCATCCTGATACCAAAGCCTGGCAGAGACACAACAAAAAAAGAAAATTTTAGACCATATCCCTGATGAACATCGATGCAAAAATCCTCAATAAAATACTGGCAAACCGGATTCAGCAGCACATCAAAAAGCTTATCCACCATGATCAAGTGGGCTTCATCCCTGGGATGCAAGGCTGGTTCAACATTTGCAAATCAATAAACGTAATCCAGCATATAAACAGAACCAAAGACAAGAACCACATGATTATCTCAATAGATGCAGGAAAGGCTTTTGACAAAATTTCAACAGCCTTTCATGCTAAAAATGCTCAATAAATTTGGTATTGATGGAACATACCTCAAAGTAATAAGAGCTATTTATGACAAACCCACAGCCAATATCATACTGAATGGGCAAAAACTGGAAGCATTCCCTTTGAAAACTGGCACAAGACAGGGATGCTGTCTCTCACCACTCCTATTCAACATAGTGTTGGAAGTTCTGGCTAGGGCAATCAGGCAAGAGAAAGAAACAAAGGTATTCAGTTAGGAAAAGAAGACGTCAAATTGTCCCTGTTTCCAGAGGACATGACTGTATATTTAGAAAACCCCATCGTCTCAGCCCAAAATCTCCTTAAACTGATAAGCAACTTCAGCAAAGTCTTAGGATACAAAATCAATGTGCAAAAATCACAAGCATTCTTATACACCAGTAACAGACAAACAGAGAGCCAAATCAGGAATGAACTTCCTTTCACAATTGCTTCAAAGAGAATAAAATACCTAGGAATCCAACTTACAAGGGATATAAAGGACCTCTTCAAGGAGAACTACAAACCACTGCTCAGTTAAATAAAAGAGGACACTAACAAAAGAAGAACATACCATGCTCATGGATAGGAAGAATCAATATAGTGAAAATGGACATACTGCCCAAGGTTATTTATAGATTCAATGCCATCCCCATCAAGCTACCAATGAATTTCTTCACAGAATTGGAAAAAACAGCTTTAAGGTTCATATGGAACCAAAAAAGAGCCCGCATTGCCAAGACAATCCAAAGTCAAAAGAACAAAGCTGGAGGCATCACGCTACCTGACTTCAACTATACTACAAGGCTATAGTAACCAAAACAGCATGGTACTGGTACCAAAACAGAGATACAGACCAATGGAACAGAACAGAGTCCTCAGAAATAATACCACACATCTACAGCCATCTGATCTTTGACAAACCTGACCAAAATAAGAAATGGGGAAAGGATTCCCTATTTAATAAATGGTGCTGGGAAAATTGGCTAGCCATAAGTAGAAAGCTGAAACTGGATCCTTTCCTTACTCCTTATACGAAAATTAATTCAAGATGGATTAGAGACTTAAATGTTAGACCTAATACCATAAAAATCCTAGAAGAAAACCTAGGTAGTACCATTCAGGACATAGGCATGGGCAAGGACTTCATGTCTAAAACACCAAAAGCAACGGCAGCAAAAGCCAAAATTGACAAATGGGATATGATTAAACTAAAGAGCTTCTGCACAGCAAAAGAAACTACCATCAGAGTGAACAGGCAACCTACAGAATGGGAGAACATTTTTGCAATCTACTCATCTGACAAAGGGCTAATTTCCAGAATCTACATATAACTCAAACAAATTTACAAGAAAAAAACAAACAACCCCATCAAAAAGTGGGCAAAGGATATGAACAGACATTTCTCAAAAGAAGACATTCATACAGCCAACAGACACATGAAAAAATGCTCATCATCACTGGCCATCAGAGAAATGCAAATCAAAACCACAATGAGATACCATCTCACACCAGTTAGAATGGCAATCATTAAAAAGTCAGGAAACAACAGGTGCTGGAGAGGATGTGGAGAAATAGGAACACTTTTACACTGTTGGTGGGATTGTAAACTAGTTCAACCATTATGGAAAACAGTAGGCGATTCCTCAAGGATCTAGATCTAGATGTACCATATGACCCAGACATCCCACTACTGGGTATATACCCAAAGGATTATAAATCATGCTGCTATAAAGACACATGCACACGTATGTTCATTGTAGCACTATTCACAATAGCAAAGTCTTGGAATCAACCCAAATGTCCATCTGTGACAGACTGGATTAAGAAAATGTGGCACATATACACCATGGAATACTATGCAGCCATAAAAAAGGATGAGTTTGCGTCCTTTGTAGGGACGTGGATGCAGCTGGAAACCATCATTCTTAGCAAACTATCACAAGAAGAGAAAACCAAACACTGCATGTTCTCACTCATAGGTGGGAACTGAACAATGAGTTCACTTGGACTCGGGAAGGGGAACATCACACATCGGGGCCTATCATGGGGGGGGGAAGGGGGAGGGATTGCATTGGGAGTTATACCTGATATAAATGACGAATTGATGGGTGCTGACGAGTTGATGGGTGCAGCACACCAACATGACACAAGTATACATATGTAACAAAACTGCACGTTATGCACATGTACCCTAGAACTTAAAGTATAATAATAAAAAATTTAAAAATTTAAAAAAACAAAATTAAAAAAAAAGAGATAGATATACCATACTAATACTAATCAAAAGAAAACAGCAATAGCTATAATAACTTCAGACAGAGTAGGCATCAGAGCAAGAAATGTAACCAGAGGACACTCAAAGACACTACATCATGATTAAGAGTTCAGTTCTCCAAGAAGTCATAACAATTCTGAACACATATGTGCCTACAGCAGAGCATCATATATGAGAGGCAAAGCTGATAGAACTGGAAAGAGACTTCAGCATCCCTATATCAGAAATACACATATCCAATAGGCAGAAAATCATTAATAACTCAAAAACATGATAAATCACCTGGTTGTAATGGACTTTTAAGACTTTCATCTAAGCAGAGTACAATTCTTCTCAAGTTCACACAGAACATTCATCATGACAGAACACATTCTGGGTCATAGCGTACACCTTCAATTTAGAAGAAGGGAAATCAGAGAATGTGTGCTCTCAGAACACATTGGAATTAAGATATCTGGAAAATCCTACAATACTTGGAGATTAAACAATATACTTCTAAATAATACAGGGTCAATATATTAAACAATATACTTCTAAATAATACATGTTTCTCTTGAAAGAAGAACTTACAAGAGAAACATAAAAATATTTTGTTTTTATTTAATGAATACATTAAAATGAAACTAAATGAAAGCTAAATGAAAATGAAAATACAATTTATAAAAATTAGTGGGATGCAGCAAACATACTCTTAGAGGGAAATTTATAGCATTGAATCAGTGCATTAGGAAAAAAGTGCTAAATTGAATTCAGTTTGGCCGAAACCTGCCTCCATACATAAAGTTTCACCTAAACGTTTCTCTGTACATAGTAAAGTGTAACCTAACTAGATGTGTAAACAGACTGTGACCTACTCTTGTAACAAGTAGCCAAATCTCAGCAAATCATAGCAGCTGAGTTTTAGTCATTCACAGGCAGCCAACTTGTACAACGGTGTTCAGATGAGGCAAACACCTAGTTGCAACCAATCCACCTGTTTCTGTACTTCACTTTTGTTTTCTGTACATCACTTCCTTTTTTTATGTCTATGAAATGTTGTCTGACCATGTGGCAGCCCTAGAGTCACTGTGAATGTATTCTAGTTCTGGCTTCTGCCTTGTTTGATAATTGTTATTTTTCCAAATATACTCTGTTAAACTGAATTTGTATAAAGTTTTTTCTTTTCACAGAAGATCTAAAACCAATCATTGAGGCGTTCACTTTAGGAAACCAAAAAAAGACAGAGCAAATTAAATCCAAGGTAAGCAGAGGATAAGAAATAATAAAAATTAGACCAATTATTAATAATATTAAAAATAGTAATCAATAAAGAAAATCTATTAAATCAGAAACTGGTTCTTTGGTAAGATCAGTAAACCTGACAAGCCTTTAACCAGACTAATGAAAAAAAAAAAGAAGAAGAAGACACAAATTACCAGTTAGTAATATCCGAAATAAAAGAGGGACATGTAGTGGCTCACGCCTGTAATCCCAGCACTTTGGGAGGCTGAGGCGGGTGGATCACTTGAGGTCAGGACTTTGAGATCAGTCTAGCAAACATAGCAAAACCATGTTTCTACTAAAAATACAAAAATTAACTGGGCATGGTGGTGCATGCCGGTAACCCCAGCTGCTGGGGAGACTGAAGCACAAGAGTTGCTTGAACCCAAGGGGTGGAGGTTGCAGAGAGCCCAGATTGCGCCACTGCACTCCAGCCTGGGTGACACAGCAAGACTCCATCTCAAAAAAAAAAAAATCAGTTCAATACTTAATACTCTTCCAAAGCAGAAAGTACCAGGACTAGAAGGTTATAATGACAATGTATGCCAAACTATTTGGAAGAAATTATATCAATTTTCTATAATCTCTTGCAAAAACTAGAGGTGAAGTAAATGCTTTTAACTTATTCCATGATGCCAGCATTATCCTATACCAAAACCAGACAGAGAATTACAAGAAAAGAACACTGAAAACCAATATGAGAAAAAAATATGAGATAATTATCAACAAAATTTTAGCACATCAAATTCGATAATGTTTAAAAAGAATTATACAGCCAGGTATGGTGGCTCATGCCTGTAATCCTAGCACTTTGGGAGGCTGAGGCCGGTGAATCACAATGTCAAGAGATAGAGACCATCCTGGTCAATGTGATGAAACTGTGTCTCTACTAAAAATACAAAAATTAGCTGGGCATGGTGGTCCGCACCTGTAGTCCCAGCTACTCGGGAGGCTGAGGCAGGAAAATAACTTGAAAGCAGGATGTGAAGGTTGCAGTGAGCCGAGATCATACCACTGCACTTCAGCTGGGCAACAAAGACTCCATCTCAAAAAAAAAAAAAAAAAAAGAATTATACACCATGTCCAAGGTTCACAAGTCCAATTCAACATTAGAAAATCAACTCATGCCTCACGACTAAACTAGGAAGAAGTCGAATCCCTGACTAGACCAATAACAAGTTCTGAAACTGAGGGAGTAATTAATAGCCTACTGACCATAAAAAAAGGCCAGGACCAGATGGATTCACAGCCAAATTCTACCAGAGGTACAAAGAGGAGCTGATACCATTTCTTCTGAAACTA
This sequence comes from Piliocolobus tephrosceles, assembly GCF_002776525.5. Taxonomy (NCBI): domain Eukaryota; kingdom Metazoa; phylum Chordata; class Mammalia; order Primates; family Cercopithecidae; genus Piliocolobus; species Piliocolobus tephrosceles. The sequence goes on along the minus strand of NC_045447.1, from coordinate 77,041,071 downwards.
TTCCAAACAATATAAAAAGAGGGATTCCTCCATAACTCATTTTATGAGACCAGCATCATCCTGATACCAAATCCTGGCAGAGACACAACAAAAAAAGACAATTTCAGGCCAATGTCCCTGATGAACATCAATGTGAAAATACTCAATAAAATACTGGGAGCAAATCAAAAAGCTTATCCACCATGATCAAGTGGGCTTCATCCATGGGATGTAAGCCTAGTTCAACATACACAAATCAATAAACATAATCCATCACATAAACAAAACCAATGACAAAAACCATGTGATTATCTCAATAGATGCAGAAAAGGCCTTTGACAAAAATTCAACACCCCTTTATGCTAAAAACACTCAATAAACTAGGTACAGATGGAACATATAATAATAAGAGCTATTTATGACAAACCCACAGCCAATATCATACTGAATGGGCAAAAGCTGGAAGCATTTCCCTTGAAAACTGGCACAAGACAAGGATGCCCTCTCTCACCACTCTTATTCAAAGTAGTATTAGAAGTTCTGGCCAGGGCAATCAGGCAAGATAAAGAAATAAATGGTATTCAAATAGAAAGAGAGGAAGTCCAATTGTCTCTGTTTGCAGATGACGTGTTTGTATATTTAGAATACCCCATCGCCTCAGCCCAAAAACTCCTTAAGCTGATAAGCAACTTCAGCAAAGTCTCAGGACACAAAATCAATGTGCAAAAATCACAAGAATTCCTATATACCAATTATGGACAAACAGAGAGCCAAATCATGAGTGAATTCCCATTCACAATTGCTACAAAGACAATAAAATACCTAGGAATACAACATACAAGGGATGTGAAGGACCTCTTCAAGGAGAACTACAAACCACTGCTCAACGAAATAAGAGAGGACACAAACAAATGAAAAAACATTCCATGCTCATGGATATGAAGAATCAATATCACGAAAATGTCCATATTGCCCAAAGAAATTTATACCTTCAGTGCTATTTCCCATCAAGTTACCATTGACTTTCTTCACAGAATTAGAAAAAACTACTTTGAATTTCACGTGGAACCAAAAAAGAGCCCATATAGCCAAGGCAATCCTAAGCAAAAAGAACAAAGTTGGAGGCATCATGCTACCTGACTTCAAACTATACTACAAGGCCACAGTCACCAAAACAGCATGGTACTGGTACCAAAACAGATATATAGACCAATGGAACAGATCAGAGGCCTCAGAAATAAACCACACGTCTAGAACCATCTGATCTTCAACAAACCTGACAAAAACAAGCAATGGGGAAAGAATTCCCTATTTAATAAATGGTGTTGGGAAAACTGGCTAGCCATATGCAGAAGACTGAAACTGCAGCCCTTCCTTATACCTTATACAAAAACTAACTCAAGATGGATTAAAGGCTTAAACATAAGACATAAAACCATAAAAACCCTAGAAGAAAACCTAGGCAATACCATTCAGAACATAGGCATGGGCAAAGACTTCATGACTGAAACACCAAAAGCAATGGCAACAAAAGCCAAAATTTACAAATGGGATCTCATTAAACTAAAGAGCTTCTGCACAGCAAATGAAACTATCATCAGAATGAACAGGCAACCTACAGAATGGGAGAAAAATTTTGTAATCTATCCGTCTGACAAAGGGCTAATATCTAGAATCTACAAAGAACTAAAACAAATTTAGAAGAAAAAGAAAACATCAAAAAGTGGGCAAAGGATATGTACAGACAATTCTTAAAAGAAGACATTTATGTGGCCAATAAACATATGAAAAAAAGCTCATCATCACTGGGTCATCAGAGAAATGCATGTCAAAACCACAATGAGACACCATCTCACTCCAGTTAGAGTGACAATCATTAAAAAGTCGGGAAACAACAGATGATGGAGAGGATATAGAGAAATAGGAATGCTTTTACACTGTTGGTGGGATTGTAAATTAGTTTGGTGGGATTCCAACCATTGTGGAAGCAGTGTGGAGATTCCTCAATGATCTAGAATCAGAAATACCATTTGACCCAGCAATCCCATTACTGGACATACACCCAAAGGATTATAAATCATTCTACTATAAAGACACATTCACACATATGCTTATTGCAGGACTATTTACAATAGCAAGGACTTGGAACCAGTTCAAATGTCCATCAATGATAGACTGGTTAAAGAAAATGTGGCACATATATGCCATGGGATACTATGCAGCCATAAAAAAGGATGAGTTCATGTCCTTTGCAGGGACATGGATGAAGCTGGAAACCATCATCCTCAGCAAACTAACACAGGGAAAGAAAACCAAACACCATATGTTCTCATTCATAAATGGGAGTTGAACAATGAGAATACGTGGACAGGGGAACATCACACCCAGGGCCTATCGGGGGTTGAGGCAAGGGGAGGGACAGCATTAGGAGAAATATCTAATGCATGCAGGGCTTGAAACCTAGATGACAGGTTGATGGGTGCAGCAAACCACCATGGCACATGTATACCTATGTAACAAATCTGCATGTTCTGCACATGTAACCCAGAACTTAAAGGATACTAAAAGAATAAATAAATAAATAAATAAATAAATAAATAAATAAATAAACAGACAAATAAAGTGGAAAAAAAAAGAAAATCAACTAATGCAATACATCATAATAACAGGCTAAAGAGAAAACATCACATGATTATATCAACAAAAACAGAGGAAACATTTGATAAATCCAACACTCATGCATAATAAAAGCTTTCGGCAAACTAGAAATAGAGGAGAACATCCTTACTTGATAAAGAATATCTAAGAAAACCCATAGTTCATACCATACTAAATGGTTGGATACTAGAAACTTTCCTGCTAAGGTGAGGAAGAAGAAAAAGATGTTTCCTTTCATCTTTCATTACACACTGTTGGTGGGAAAGTAAATTAGTACAGCCATCATGGAAAAGAGTATAGAGGTTCCTCAAAATTTTTAAAATATAACACTATATAATCTAGCAACACTACTACTGGGCATATATCCAAAAAAATTCAGACTATCAAAGAGGTATCTGCATTCCCATGTTTTCTCTAGCACTATGCATAATAACCAATAGACGAGATCAACTTAAGTGTCTATCAACTAAAGAAAATGCACTCTATATGCATAATGGAATACTATCAGCCATAAAAAAGGAGAAATTCCTGTCATTGTGACAATATGGGTAAACCTGGATGACTCTATATTAAGCGAAATAAGTCAGGCACAGAAAAACAAATATTGCATGATCTCACTGGTAAGTGGCATCTTGAAGAGTGGATCTCATAGAAGTGGAAAGCAGAATGGGCTCACTAAAAATAAGAGATCTAATCCTAGGAATCTCCTCCCCTCACACACATACCTTGCAATCACATTAATTGCTCTCTAAATAACAACAGTGGCTTACAAGCAAAAGAACTGTAAGCCTCAGACCTTATTTAAGAAGTCTTTGGGAATGTTCAAAGATAACAGGGGAGACAAAAGCAAAGACATCAGAGAATTTTAGCCTCTGAGACCTACAGCTGCAATATAAGTTAAATATACCAAAGACCTATTTACATCAGGTCCTTTGCCCATCATGTTTGGCTTTTAACAAATATTACAAAGCATACTAAAAGGAAAAAACACAATTTGAAAATACAAAAAGCATCAGACCAGACCCAGATATGGCAGAAATTTTGGAAATATCAGACTGGGAATTTAAAATAACTATGATTACTGTACTAAGGGCTCTAATGGAGTTGACTACAAGCATGCACAGAAGAGTAATGTAAGTAAAGTGATAGATGCTCTAAGAAAGATTTTTTTAAGTGACCGTTATTTAAAACACTAACAGAAATTCTAAAATGCTTTTGATGGGCTTATCAAAGATTGAATGCAGTCAAGGAAAGTACCCGGGACTTAAGGATATATCATAGAAACCTCTCAAATGGTAAGGCAAAAAGAAAAAAGAGACTTTAAAGAACGGAATACAATATACAAGAACTGTAGAACGAGCACAAAGGGTATAACATATGAATTATAGGAATGCCACAAAGAGAAGAAAATGAGAAAAGAACTGAGGAATATTTAAGAAATAATGACTAATAATTTGCCCAAATAAACATCGGACACCAAACCACAAATCCAGGAAGTGCAGAGAATGTCAAAGAGGATAAATACTAATCTACAGCTAGATATAACATATTCAAACTGTAGAAAATCAAAGACAGAAAATTTTGAAAGAAACCAAAAGAAGAAAAAAAACGTGTACAACAGATCCACAGCTAATATAATATTGGCTGTGGAAAAACTGAAGGCCTTTCCTGTAAGATCTGGAACATGACAAGTATGCCCACTTTCACCACTGTTATTTAACATAGTACTGGAAGTCCCAGCTAGGGCAATCAGACAAGACAAAAAAATAAAGGCCTGGGAAAGTGTGAAGAGGCTCCACTGCTGTGGGCTGGGGTGTCACCAGTTGGTGCAGGCCCCAAGTGGTCTGATCCTTGGACTCCCAGTGGGGTCCAAATAAGTGCACAGTGGCTCTCCTGCTAGACAGGGTCAGCTCTCGGGCTCTGAGTAGTAAGTGCATCAGCTCCTTCTGCATTGGGGTTAGCCTGGCCCTTGTGCTGGATAACTTGTTACCTGGGATGCCGGGTGATGATGTGTGGGCTCAGGTGAATGGGTTCATGGCTGCACTGCTGGGCCCAGCTGGAGTCATGGTACTGTAGCCTTCTGTGTGGATGTAATGGAATAATGGCAAAGCACTGGGGATGTACAGATGTATGGGGCCATTGGGCCCTAGGCAGAATGTGCTCTGACAGTGGTTTCGTTCTCAAAATGGTACTATGCTGCAGCAGCCTGAGTCCTGGAAAGCTGGGGAGCATCAGTGTGATTTCCTCCCTGGAGTAATGCAATCACGTGGATTCCAGGCAGCTCTCTACCCTGAACTCAAGGCCTGTGAGGATTATAGGGCTCTCCTGCAGTTAGAATTACAGGTGTCTGTGGTAGGAATATGAACTTCCCAGGATCTTCCATTTATCTTTTCCCTGCAATAAAGAGCCCTTCTTGGCTCTGAGTGGATCCTAACCAGATGCTTTGCCTACCTCCCATGCTGCCATCCCAAGAGTTTTCATCACTTTCTTGCTGAATTCGGGTGTTCTTTCTTAGACCTTCTATTTGATGTATGGTTATGTACTTGTTGATTTGCCCTTCTTTGTGAAGAGGGTGAATGCTGGGCACCTCTAGCCAGCCATTTTGATGACATCTCCTCTCTAATAGGGAGTTATTGATCAAAGGGCACAAAGGTTCAGATGACAAGAGGAATAGATTTTGAGATCTGTCGCACAACAGGGTATCTATAGTCAATAATAATGTGTAATATATTTCAAAATAGCTAAGAGAGTTCAGGTGTCTCATAAAAAATGATAGGTAAGCAAGGTGATGAATGTGTTAATTAGCTTGATTTAATAATTCCACATTGTGTACATATAACAAAACATCACATTGTACCCCATGAATGTATGCAATTATGATTTGTCAATTGAAAATAATATAATAAAAGAAAAAGAAAAAAGCCCAATGATATACTATATCACATCCATTAGGATGGCTCTAATGCAAAAAGGAAAATAACAAATGTCAGAGACGTAGAGAAATTGAAACATTTATGCACTGTTGGTAGAAATGTAAAGTGGTGTAGCCTCTATGGAAGACAGTAGGGTAGCTCCTCAAAAAGTTAAAAGTAGAATGACCACATGATCCAGCAATTCCATTCCTAGGTATGTACTCCAAATAATTAAAAATAGGGAGTTGCACAGATAGTTATATACTAGTGTTCACAGCAGCATTACTCACAAAAGCTAAAAAGATAAAAATAAACTAAGTGTCCATCAATGGACAAATGAATAAACAAAATGTGTGTGTGTGAGGGGGGGTGTATATATATCTATATAATATAAGTATTTATATATGTAATGAAACATTATTCCTCCATGAAAATGATCTTCTGATACATACTAGAACATGGCTGAATCTGAAAAGTGGTAAGTGAAATAAGTCAGACACGAAAAGACAAATATTCTGTGATTCTATTTACATGAAGTAGCTAGAGTAGTCAATTTCATAAACACAGAAAGTAGAATAGTGGGTACCAGGGGCTTGAGGTGACAGAATGGGGATGTCATGTTTAATGAATACAGAGTTTCAGTTTGAGATGATGAAAAATTCTGGAGATAGATAGTGGTGATGGTGTACAACAATGTGGACATAGTTAATGCCACTAAACTTACACTAAAATATAATTAAAATGGCACATTTTTGGTATGGGTATTTCATCATGATAAAAAATGCAAAATCATAAAACTCTTAGAAGATGACATAGGAAAAAACTTTTAAGTGACATTGGATTTGTCAATGACTCTTTAGATACAATACTAAGCACAGTCTGTGAACACAAAAATTGATAAATTGGACTATAACTTTCTACTCTTCAAAAGATATGCTTCAAGAGAATAAAATGACAAGCCATAGACTGGGGCAAAATATTTGCAAAATATATCTGATAAAGGACCATTACCCAAAATCTACAGAGAACTCTTAAAAATGTAAAAATAGGAAAAAAAGTCCAAATTTTTTTCCAACTTTTATTTTAAGCTAAGGGGTACATATGCAGAATGTGCAGATTTGTTAGATAGGTCAACATATGCCATGGTGGTTTGCGACACAGATCATCCTATCACCTAGGTATTAAGTCCAGCAACCATTAGCTATTCTTTCTGATGCACTCCCTCCTCCCATCCCCCATTTTCTGACAGGCCCCAGTGTGTCTTGTTGCCCGCAACCCCCATGTGTCCATGTGTTCTCATCATTGAGCTCCCGTTTATAAGTGAGAACATGTGGTATTTGGTTTTCTGTTCCTTCATTAGTTCGCTGAGGATAATGGCTTCCGACTCCATCCAAGTCCCTGCAAAGGACATAATCTCATTCGTTTTTATCACTGTATAGTATTCTATGATGTATATGTACCACATTTTCTTTATCTAGTCTATCATTAATGGGCATTTAAGTTGACTCCATCTCTTTGCTATTGTGAATAGGGCTGCAATGAACGTACGTGCACATGTATCTTTATACTAGAATGATTTATATTCCTTTGGGTATTCACTCAGTAATGGATTGCTGGGTCAAATGGTATTTCTGTCTCTAGGTCTTTGAAGAACTGCCACACTGTCTTCCACAATGGTTGAACTAATTTACCCTCCCACAACAGTGTAAAAGCGTTCCTTTTCCTCTGCAACCTCACCAGCATCTGTTGTTTTCTGACTTTTTAATAATAGCTATTTTGGCTAGTGTGAGATGATATCTCATTGTGGTTTTGATTTGCATTTCTCTAATGATTAGTGATTTTTTTTTTTTCATGTTTGTTGGCTGCATGTATGTCTTCTTTTGAGAAGTGTCTGTCCATGTCCTTTGCCCACTTTTTACTGGGATTGTTCATTTGTTTCTGTTAAATTTGTTTAAATTCCTCTTAGATGCTGAATATTAGACCTTTGTCAGATGGGTAGATTGCAAACATTTTCTCCCCTTCTATAGGTTTTCTGTTTGTGCTGATGACAGTTTCTTTTGGTGTACAGAAGTTCTTCAGTTTAATTAGATCCCTTTTGTTGCTATTGCTTTTGGCAATCATTAAATCTTTGCCCATGCCTGTATCCTAAATGTTATTGCCTAGATTTTCTTCTAGGATTTTTACAGTTTTGGATTTTACATTTAAGTCTTTCATCCATCTTGAGTTGATTTTTGTACATGGTATAAAAAAAAGGTTGCAGTTTCAATTTTCTGCATATGGCTAGCCAGTTCTCACAGCACCATTTATTGAATAGGGAATCCTTTCCCCATTGCTTGTATTTGTCAGTTTTGTCAAAGACCAGATGGTTGTAGGTGTGTGGTCTTACTTCTGGGTTCTCTATTCTGTTCCATTGGCCTACGTGTCTGTTTTTGTAGCAGTACCATGCTGTTTTGATTACTGCAACCCTGTAGTGCAGTTTGAACTCAGGTAGCATGATACCTGCAGCTTTGTTTTTTGTTTGTTTGTTGTTAGGGTTTTCTTGGCTATTTGGGCTCTTTTTTGCTTCCATATGAACTTTAAAATAGCTTTTTCTAATTCTGTGAAGAATGTCGGTAGTAGTTTAATGGGAATTGCATTGAATCTGTAAATTGCTTTGGGCAGTATGGCCATTTTCACAATATTAATTCTTCCGATCCATGAGCATGGATTATTTTTCCATGTTTCTGTCATCTCTGATTTCTTTGAGCAGTGGTTTATAGTTCTCCTTGAAAAGGTCTTTCACTTTGCTTCTTAGCTGTATTCCTAGGTATTTTATTATTTCTGTATCCATTCATTGAATGAATGAGACTTCACTCATTCATGAGATTTCATTCATGATTTGGCTCTAAGCCTGCCTGTCAGTGTACAGGAATGCTAGCACATTGATTTTGTATTATGAAACTTTGCTGAAGTTGCTTATCAATTTAAAAAGCTTTTGGGCTGAGACACTGAGGTTTTCTAGATATAAGATCATATTGTCTACAACAAAGATAGTCTAACTTCCTCTGTCTTCCTGTTTGAATATCCTTTATTTCTTTCTCTTGTCTGATTGTGCTGGTCAGAACCTCCAATACTATGTTGAATAGGAGTGGTGAGTGAGGGCATCCTTGTCTTGTAAGGTTTTCAAGGGGAATGCTTCCAGCTTTTGCCCATTCAGTATGATATTGGCTGTTGGTTTGTCATAAATGGCTGTTATTATTCTGAAGTATGTTCCTTCAATACCTAGTTTATTGAGAGTTTTTAACATGAAGGGATGTTAAATTTTATCGAAGGTCTTTTCTGCATGTATTGAGGTAATCAGTTGGTTTTTGTCTCTAGTTTGCTTTCTGAATTGAGATACATTTATTGATTTGTGTATGTTGAACCAACCTTGAATCCTTGGGTGGAAGCCTACTTGATCATGGTAGATAAGCTTTTTGATGTGCTGCTGGATTCAGTTTACCAGTATTTTACTGAGTATTTTTGCATTGATGCTTATCAAGGATAGTGCCCTGAAGTTTGTTTTTTTGTTGTATCTCTGCTAGGTTTTGGTACCAGGATGATTCTCATAGAATGAGTTGGGGAGGAGTCCCTCCTCTTCAATTTTTTAGAATAGCTTCAGTAGAAATGGTACCAGCTTTTCTTTGTACCTCTGGTACACTTCAACTCTGAATCCATCTGGTCCTGGGCTTTTTTTGGTTGGTAGGCTATTTATTACTGCCTCAATTTCAGAACTGTTTGTCTATTTATGGATTCAATTTCTTCCTGGTTCAGTCTTGGGAGGGTGTATGGTGTCAAGAAATTTATCCATTTCTTCTAGACTTTCTAGTTTATGTCCACAGAGGTGTTTGTAGTAATCTCTGATGGTTGTTTGTATTTCTGTGGGGTCAGTTTTGATATCCCCCTTATCATTTCTGATTGTGTTTATTTGAATCCTCTCCCTTTCCTTCTTTATTAGTCTTGCTAGTGGTCTACTTTATTAATTTTTTTCAAGAAGCAAGCTTCTGGATTTGTTGTTTTGAAGGGTTTTTCATGTCTCTATCCCCTTCAGTGAAGCTCTGATCTTGGTTATTTCTTGTGTTCTGCTAGCTTTGGGGTTTGTTTGCTCTTGGTTCTCTAGTTTTCTTAGTTGTGATGTTCAATTGTTAACTTGAAATCTTTTTAGCTTTTTGATGTGAAAAATCCCAATTTTAAAATGGGCAAAAAAATTGAAGAAATATTTTACCAAAGAAGATATGCTGATGGCTAATAAGAAAGTGAAAAAAATTTCAACATCTTACGTCATATGCAAATTGTAAGTTAAAACTATAATGAGATATCATTACAGAACTATTACTAGAATGGCTAAAATTCAAAATGCTGACAACACCAAGTGTTGATGAGGACATGAAGCAACAGGAAATCTCATTCATTGTTGGTAGGAATGCAAAATGATACAGCTATTTTAGAAGACAGTTTAGCAGGATTTTTTCAACTAAACATACTCTTACTATGTGATTTAGCAATCACATTTCTTGGTATCTACCCAAGTGAATTGAAAATTTATTTCAGCATAAAAACCTGCACATGAAACCTGCAGCTTTATTCTTAATTTCCCAGACCTGGAAGCAACCAAAATGACTTTGAGTGAATGAATAAATAGACTATGGTGCATTTAGACAAGGAATATTATTCGATGCTAAAAGGAAAGAGTGAACAAGCCATGAAAATACATTGAAGAACCTTAAAGGCATATTACTAAGTGAAAGAAGCCAATCTGAAAAGGCTATATCACGTATAATTACACCTATATGAGGTTCTGGAAAGGCAAAACCATGGAGACAGGAAAAAGATCAGTGATTGCCAGGGATCTGGGGAGAGACAGGCGTGAACAGAGGGAGCATAAGGAATTTTTAGGGCAGTAAGATCTATTTTGAATAATTCCATAAGGAGGATACATGTCATTATACATTTGTCAAAACCCATAGAATGCAAAACGCAAAGAGCAAACCGTAATGTAAATTATGGACTTTGATTAATAATAATGTCAAGGTTCCTTCATCAGCTGTAAAAATGGTACCACATGTAACAAACATACAGATAATGCAGACTGCTGTAAGGGGATGTGGTTGGGGGAGTATGGAGCAACATTCTGTACTTTCTACTTAAATTTCCTGTGAACTTAAAACTACTTTTAAAAAGTCAATTAATTTTTGAAAATCCATAGAATGTACTCTAAACAGTATAAACCAAAGAGTGAACTCTAATGTAAATTATAGGCTTTAATTAATAATAATAATATATCAATATTGGTTCAATTGCTGCACAAGTACCACACTAATGCAAGGTGTTATTTATAGTTAAAACTGTTTTTGTGGCGAGGTGAGGGGCCATATGGGAACTGACTAATATATTTTTCTAATATATTTTTTTGTAAACCTAAAATTACTTTTAAAAATGACTTTATTAATTTAAAAACAAATGTAAGCATTTTCTGTCAAAAGAAACACCTTTTTAAAGAAAAAAAAATATGTCTACCATATACTTACCATATAGCTGGTAAGTGCTGAGGCTGCAATTCTATCCACGTCCACTGGATTCCAAAAAGTTCTTTCTTTTTTCCACAGTATCCCATGGATCTACCTATTGTTGAAGTTAATCTAATGGTGAAGGGTAATAGACAAATACGAATGCCTTTCAGACAGTCATTACAGATACAAGAACAGACAGCATGAGTGTATCTATAGGTTAACTATGCCAATCTTTTTTCCTAGAAACTTCTCCCTAGACTTTTCTAAACTCTTGAGGCTATAAGTGCTAGATATGATTTCTCAATGTCTCCTGCAGGTAGCAGTGTCCATATGACACAGCTCTTGCCAATATACCATGAGCACAAGTGAAAAGGTTTCTGGAAAAGCCTTTGCTTTTCTCTTCCAGGCATTAAGCCCTCTTGTTGCCCCCTTTCTTTCCTGCCTGAAAAGCAGACTGAGAAAGGGAGAGGAAGCAGGCATCTTGGGACCCACCATGAGGTAGAAAGCATAAGGAGGAAGGCCTCTACGCTAGGCACAGGTGATTGGAAAGTTGGGAGGAGCCTGCTGGTACCATTCAGAGGCTAAAGGAGTAGATGCTTACTTACTCTGTGGGCCTCTTAGAAGCTACTTTTGGTGGGGGGGAGGGGCGTCCACCATTGTTGAGGCTTGAGTAGGCGGTTTTATGGTCACAGTGTAAACAAAGCCACTAGGAAGTTCAAACTGGGCAGAGCCCACTGCAGCTCGGCAAGACTGCGATGGCCAGACTGCCAGATTCCTCCTCTCCGGACAGGGCATCTCTGTAAAAAAAGGCATTAGCAGACTTAAACATCCCTGCCTGACAGCTCTGAAGAGAGCAGCGGACCTCCCAGCACAGCATTCAAGCATTACAGGTATTCTGTAATTTACAGAGAACACAGTCTTAACTGATACATATGTATCAATAGAGTAAATGTTTTATTTGAGACAAATTAAACTTACAAGTTTTTCTTGACAGTTTTAGGTGGACTTTAGTAGGACTTGAAATATACATTTTAGAGATTGAAGTAATTATTTGCATATTTGTAGTAGACAGTTAACCACAAATTATCTTTGAATCACTCAAAAAGTGAACATACCATCACAGGCAGTATATATGGCCTCTAATTCAGTGACTCTGCCTCCATGGAATTTGTGAAGGAGCAGATGTGAAACATGGGCTCGGACAGGGTCTGGGTAACAGCCTTCTGTGTCTGGAGGTACCTCTCTGTCCTGTAAGAGCTGTACGTTTGCTGGGCATTGTCCTCATTCTTCCAGGTTGGAATCTCCATATCAGACAGCACTCTTCCTTGCTTCCTCCGAGGTGGATTATGATCTGTGAGGTTTTGCAGTCATTTATGAAGCTTTGCAATAATAACTCGGTTATTATTAGTCATGTATGGGAATTTGAAAAACAGGAATTACTATCTTCATTTCTTAAAATTGTTTACAGACATTTGATGGAGGAGATTAACTTGTCATTCAACTGCATTTCTTCTATAAATGCTGGCTAAAATGCATGTGTACATAAATAGACAGAATCAGGGAGGAGGATTCAAGATAGCCATATAGGAAGGGTCTGCAGCTCCCAGCGAGATTGTCGCAGAAGACGGGTGATTTCTGCATTTCCAACTGAGGTACCTGGTTCATCTCACTGGGACTGGTTGGACAGTGGGTGCAGCCCACAGAAGACACGCCGAAGGAGGGCGAGGCATCACCTCACCCGGGAAGCACAAGGGGTAGGGGAATTTTCTCCCCTACCCAAGGAAAGCCAGAAGGGTCTGAGCCTGAGGAATTCTAGCACAGATACTGTGCTTGTCCCATGGTCTTGGCAACCTGCAAACCAGGAGATCCCCTCCGGTGCCTACCTTACCAGGGCCCTGGCTTTCAAGCACAAAACTGGGTGGCCAATTGGGCAGACACAGAACTAGCCGCAGGAACTCTTTTTTTTTCCACCTATACCCCAGTGGTGCCTGGAATGCCCGCGAGACAGAACTGTTCACTCCCCTGGAAAGGGGTGCTGAAGCCAGGGAGCCAAGTGATCTGGCTCGGCGGGTCCCACCTACACAGAGCCCAGGAAACTAACATCCACTGGCTTGAAATTCTCGCTGCCAACACAGCAGCAATCTGAGATCCACCTGGGACATTCGAGCTTGGTGGGGGGAGGGGCGTCCACCATTGTTGAGGCTTGAGTAGGCGGTTTTA